>NC_137962.1:41829053-42371129 GCF_963924665.1 Micromys minutus
TCATAGCTATGCCTGCAGCGTGTCTTGAGGCTACCATACAAAGGATCACTAGATGGGAGCTCAAAGCAAATAGAAATGCTCTTTTTCCTCAGTTCTGGAGCTAAGTAGTATGTGACCCCCCTGATCTTCACGTTGCATTCTTCCCATTCCACTTCCAACCCAGAGGCTGCAGCCCTTTCACCTCTGCCTCCTCGCAGGGTCATTTCTCACCAGTGTGTCTCCTACTCACACCTCATTCTCTTATGAGACCACGTTCATATCGGATGGCAGCCCATTCTAATGACCTCAACTTGACAAGTGAAAAACCACATTCCCAAACAAGATCTCGCTCTCTGAGTTGGATTTAGGAGTTGAACATAGTAGCTTTCAGGACATAGCTCAACAGAAGATGTCCCTAGCCAAAGCCACTGAGAGACCGTGAGATTTTTCTAGAATTTCTGGATAAAAGATTGATGGGTATCCTACATCTTGGTCAGAATGGTCCTGTGGGTCACTCAGTTTCTAGCTCACCAGACTGGAGGCTGGAGGCTGGCTCAAGGCCTCTGGGTACTCATGCTTCCTTTCCCTTAGGACTGAACATTGCAAGTTGCCTCTTTCTTCTTTTTCCTCTCCTCCTCCTCTTTCTCTTCCTCTTCTTCTCTTCCTCCTTTTTCTTCTCCTCTTCTTCCTCTTTTTCTTCCTCCTCCTCCCCCTTCTCTTCTTCTTTTCTCCTCCTCCTTCATCTTTTTTATCTTTTGGCCTTGCTTGTTTCTATGATCAATCAAAAACTCATGTTCTGTCTACTCCTCCCACGACCACAGCACTTCAGATGTATCCTATGGCCAGCCATTTTGTCCCCAACTTGAAGAGCCAAGGAGCCTCTAATGCCCAGGCTAGATGTAAGCTTCTAGTACTCAGCTCCCCCAAACAGTCTAGGCTTTTTTATCACAAAATATATGCGCTACTAAGTATGGAAACTTTGTTCTTTGTCTTGGTCCCTGTTCTATTGCTGTGAAGAGACATCATGGTCAAAACTCCTCTTTGGAAAGAAAGCATTCAATCAGGGACTTGCTTATACTCCAAAGGCTTGGTCTATTATCATCATGGTATAGCATAGTATAGCAGCATTTATTGTACTGGACCAGTAGCTGTGAGCTATGTGTTGAGCCACAGACCAAGAGAGAGCTAATTGGGTCTGGCTTGGGCTTTTTGAGGCTTTTGAAACCTCAAAGCCACCCCCATTGACACACTTTCTCTAACAAGGCCACACCTCCTAATCCTTTTAATCCTTTCAAACAGTTCTGCTCCCTGGTGACCAAGTATTCAAGTATAGGAGCCTATTAAGGCTATTCCTCATTCAAACCACCACCCGCTTTTATCGCTTTTAACGTGGCTTCTTTCCTAGAAAGCTTTGTATCTTGCAAAGAAGAACCACTCCTGTTGATGCACACCCTTGTCATCGGGGACTTCTGAGTCAGCTCTGCTGCAGCCCCTCCCAGGCTACTCCTATCTCCAGGGGCTCAGATACTCTGATATCAAAACCTTGCACAGGAAAGCTCTCCACCATCTAACCCTGGTAACTCTCCTGGCTATCATAGCCCCCTGCAAGCAGAGAGCCCAAGTCCATCACTGTTTCTCTATGGTCCCATAAATGTACAGGAGCTAGCTCATCCATATTAGCTTTGCCCAGATTGAGCACTGACTACTGTTAGAAGTGCTGTGAATGTCCACTCATGGGAACTGCTCTGATTTGGGCTGTGTGGCAGACCTGCTGCAGACTGTGTTTCTCTTGGCAGTCTGGAGCTATCTGAACTTCAACCCAGGTTCAGCATGCAGAAGAGGCCCTATATGTGTCCCTGTGCTTGTGGCTGCTTGCCCTAATGACAGGGTTGTGGCCTCTTGAGTGTTGGAACCAGCAGAGCAAAGGGCACTATTCAGGGGGCCCCTGGGTGGGGTGTAGGCATAAGATTTTTTTTTGCAACCTACTTTTAATAAGGGTTCAACCTCTCCTCTAGCCCAGCACCCAGCAGAGGTAGTGGAAGAGAAAAGCTATTAGGATAAGGGGGAAGTGGACCTGTTCAGCAATGGTTCTTTGTGGTGCACTTGATCTTCTTGGGCAGCAGTTCATTCTTGTAGCAAACACCAAATATGATTCAGCAACTGCAGACCACTCCTCTAGGCAGGCAGACTCCAGGCACAAACCAGCAGCTACAGTCTAGTCCTTTTGGCAAGCGAACACCAGGCAACTGTAGTTCACCAACTACCACCACGGTCACCAACTGGCCTGAGGCAAGGCCACTGAAGTAGCAAGCTGCCGTAGGAACTTCACAAGAAGTTCTTGGGCAAGTTTCTCTCAATGTCAGAGTTACCATAAGTTGAGCTCAATAATGCTGAGTAAAGCGAACAACACATGCCTGTCTTTAGCAAAGAATAGTGAGGTGGACCAAACCAACCCAAATCTCAGTGCTCATCCCCCACAGTCTGTGGGGTCATATTTATACTCCTTCATCAAGTGTCCTTTCAAGCATCTGCTCTGTCCAAACATCCTTTCACCTGTGTCTGCTTCAGGAAAACAATCTTTCATGTGTTTGCTTCAGCAAGACATCCTTTCACCTGTGTGCCCCAAAAAACATCAAAGACTAGACGTTTTCACTTCAGTGGGGTGCTGTGTTCTTTGTGTGAATGTACTAGGGAGGGGCCTTTAAAAGGATATTCAAAGAGAAGGGCTGATGTGACAACCCAGGACAGTGACAAGGAGAGGGTCCTCGTTCCACACCTGTGGGCTCTTGTGAACCAGCTGTCCTTGTGTGGATGGTCAGGAGTGTGATCAGAACAGCTCCTTCCTGGTCACCCACTACTCACTGGCCATAATTCAGGAACCTCATGTACAAAGGAGGTCATATGGCCTCTAAGCACCAGGATCTATGGAGCGTGGCTATTAGAGCCTTGACTCAGAGTAGCGTTGACAGGGCTGGAGGGGATCCTGCTGGGGAGGATGTCCACCCTTGTCCAGGAGGTTCAAGGTCAACATAGGACCCTGACCTTGAAAAAGGAAGAAAGGTGGAGGTTGCACCAAATAGACCTTAGTACCTCTCCAGACTTGGGCCTCAACTATCCCAGCCATGGGCAGCAAGAGGGAGGCTTGCTCAGAAAGTTGAGTTGGTTCTGCCTCAGGCAGCAAAAACAAACCAGAGGCAAGGTGTCGAAGGTAGGGTCTACCCTAGTCCCTCTTAGCTCCAGAGGCCCATGGGTAAGTTCAGAGAGGGGTAAAGGGCATTCCAGACTAAGCAGCCTATTGGGGTAAGGCCTAGAGACTGGATGGGCCAGCTGTTCTCAGGAACTCCATGGTTTCTTAAAGAAGGGTAGATGGGATAGGGTGAGGTTTGCATGCCAGGTACGGACAAGTTTGTGCTGGGACACACCCCTCCAGCCCACTGAAGTTCCCCCCAGGAATGCATCTACTTGGTGCTTGGCCTGGGGTGGGGGCTGAGAAAAGAGAGCTGGCAGGATAGGGTGGGCCGTCCTAGGGTGTGAGACAGACAAGCCCTCCTGGGAGAGGCGTCCACCAGCCATCCACCCACAGTGCGTCTGTGGCCTGCCCTGGCCTGTTAGCCTGCCCACCTCACCCAACATTTTCCATGGAATGTTCCCAAGGTAACAGCAACACAAACTCATGACAAAGATGAACCAGGCAGTGGCAGGCCTCAGGGTGGGGTGGTGGAGGTGAAGGTAGTGGTGGTGGTGGGTGGTCACAGGCTTGAGGTGGGTGGATGGGACAGTCCCTAGCTTTAGGCCCTAGGGACTCCCAAGTCACCTGTGTCAGCAGTGAGGGAGGGCCTGGGACCAGCATGGCCATTGGCAAGAGAGGGCTTCTTAGCTTCTCTGTTGAGTACAAATTCCATTCCTTGATATGATAAATAGATGACAGGTAGAGGGGGGAATGGATGTGCTCATGACGAAGTCCATAGTCCATGAATACACCATTCCCAATGGAGGCCCCCCTGAGCATCCGTGCCCTTCGACTCTTCTACATGGGAATTCCAGGCTAGAGGTAGGACTAGTTCATGACAGGCCCAGGTAGGGGACTGTGTGGCAAGTGTGAGGTTCCTGGAAACAGAGCAGACCAGTCTAGGGTGCCAGGAAGTCTTGGGTGGGGGTTGTCTGAGTCCCGTGAAGCGGCCCTGTTACTGGGAGAGGGTGTAATCCAAGACTCCCTGGGGGCCACATGGCTGTGGGAAATTCCCATGACTCTCCAATTCCCTCCTAAAGTGTGTGTGGATGCCCCCATTTCCTATAATTCCCAGTCATCCCCATTCTAGCAGCTTCCTTTCTTTGGCCTCCTACCCAAAGGGATCTCAGCCCTATGACCATGTGAGTGGCCTGCTTGGGGCTTGGGTGGGAAGAGAGCTCCTTGAATCACCTCCACCACTATCACCACCACCATCACCACACACACACACACACACACACACACACACACACACACACACAGAGAGAGAGACACACACACACAGAGACACACACACACAGACACACAGACACACACACACACACAGAGACACACACACACACAGACACACAAGAACTGTGGGAGGGGCCGGAAACTCCAGCCAGAAGCCCCTTCCCCCTTTGCAGCCCTTCCCCCACCCACATATCTGAGGATGGGCACTGGGTTTCCCAGGAAACTGGCGGAAGAAAAGTGCTGGAGCCAGACTGTCTGGGGCTGGTGGAGCAGTGGCTTGAGGAAGGGTAGAGTGCACAGGGCTAGACAGAGGTGAGAGCTGTTCCCTTCCAGTCCCCCTAGGCCAGGGCAGCCTATCCAATCCCAGGAAGTTCCTCTGGCACCAGCCTATGCAAGGCTTGGGGGTAGGTGAGCCTGTGGATTCCCTGGTTCCGATTTGGATCCTCTGTCTTTGTAGGGCTGCTCTTGCTGTCCTGGGCACCCCTGCAATCTGCTCAGCATCTACGATGGGAAACCCTGCTTCAAGGCTTGGCTGCCTTGGGGGGAGGAGGAGCCGCTCACGCTTCAGCCCTCCGACTCAAACCAGCCACACCAGCCGCAGGGCCCAGGGGGATCTCTCTCCATCCGAAGCTCCCCAGGGCACACTTCCGCCAGGGATCCCCTGGGCCTGGTGGGTCTCCCGTGCTGTTCAAGTGACAGAGGTCACAGAGACGGTGGTGACAGAGACAGTAGTGACAGAGGCTGTGGAGATGGGGCCCTGCAAGCCAAGGGGGCAGCCAGTCCAGGTGAGGCAGGGCTGCTCTGGAGTAGGGGATGTTTAAGAGGAGGCCAGATGAGGTGAGTACGTCCTTCTTGCAGGCGTCTGTGGCACCCCTGGACACACTGTGCAGCTGGCTGGATGGCATGGAGGAACTGCAGGCTTCACAAGGACCCCTGGCTGCAGATGCCACCTTGGCTGCTTCCCAGCTGCGGGAACAGGAGGTACAGGGTCAGGGGATATGGACAGTTGGGGGCACACAGGCCAAGCCAAATAACAGTGACTACCATGTGCTTACACACAATAGATCTGGTCCCCCAGGTTGAGCTGAATGCATACACCTCTTAATGTTCCCTTGGCCAGTGAAGCTCCTAGATTAAAAGGGGGAGGACAGTGGTGAGAGGGTGAGCAGGGACCCCCAGACCCTGCATAACTACCCCAAACTCCTGTCTGGCAGCTGCTCCTGCGGCTGCTGAGGGAGCGCGCGCCACACATGGAGCCAAGATTACGAGAGGCTGGGAGCCCAGCAGAGCTGTGCACACAATGGTGCCGCCTGGTACAAAAAGCAGAAGCCAGGTGAAGCCACAGTTGGGGTCTGTGAGGGTTCTAGGGTGGGAAGGGCACCACTGACAGCTCCTCCATCTTTATCCCAAGGTGGAGACTCCTGGAGAAGCTTGTTCCAGCAGCACAGGGCTTTGAAACAGCCTGCAAGGCTCTGCTGGCGCAGCTGAGCCCCAGTGAACAGCTACTGGCCGAGCTTCAGCTGAGGCCCAAGTGCCTTGAGGAATCCTTGCCGTACCTCCAGGTATGGCCCAGGCTTGAGGTGGGAGTCCGTGGGATGTCACAGGCTCAGTGTCTTGTGTGTGTTCACAGGAGGTGTGTGAGGGGGTTGTGGCACGTGCCAGGGACCTGGAAATGGTTTTGCAGACTGGCCAGAAGCTGGCAGAGCTTCTCACTAGTAAGTAGACCTCAGTCCAGTCACTCAGTAGGACAGCCACCCCAGGCAAGAGTGCTGAGGGCTCATATTTTGGAGCCCACTGAAAAGCCCAATCAGCTGGGCACACGTCTGTGCCATTTCCCAGGTACAGGGCCTTGGCCCTGTGTTCAAGGCCTCAGTGTCTTTGTCGTGGTTAATGGTTCCCAAGGCTCCTTCTAATGCTCTCATCCCTGCTACCGGTTCTCCTTCAGTGTCAGCATTTCCTCCCTGGCCTCTTGCCTCTGGCTGCAGGTGACCAAGCTCAGCTTGTGCGACAGCAGCTGAATCAATTCCAGGAGCGTGTAAGGCTGACTGAGTCACAAGTGGCCTGTGCCCAGGAGAAGCTGCTATTTACTCAAAGGACAGAGTTTTCCAGGTCCTCACCACCAGCAGGCCCGGAGGCCCAGCTTGAACTGGAAAGGCCTGCCTCAACACATCCAGGGCTCAAGGATCTGAAGCAGGTGTTTGTAACCCCCTTGACTCCAGGTAGAAGAAATACCTCCAAGCAACCTCATGCCCTCTGAGGAGACTGTACCAGGGAGCTGTAGTGGCTGGGACTATGTACTTTCTGTTCCAGGCCAGGGCTGTCTAGAACAATGCTGGTTTCCTTCTGTAGCTGAGTGTCCAGCTGGTCCAGCTAGCAGAACGGCTTGAGCATCTGGCACAGAGGGCAGAGACTTCTAGTCAGGCAGCAGCACCCACAGTGACCATCTGGGAACAGAGCCTGTCAGCAGGTACACCAGGGCCTTGGGGATACCTGGGAACACTTGGGACGTTTCTGCCAGGCCTGGGGGTAAGCTCTAGGATTAAGCTCTAGGGCAGGAAGGGTGCCTTCCTGTGTTCAAAAAGCCGAGGTTGGGGTGAGTGTTAAGATCTTGCCAAGGCTGGCTCTCACGTACTCATATGTCTTCCCAGCTACGCTTCAGGCAGATACGAAGCCCCTGGTAGGGCACTGGTTAGAGCCTCGAGAACAAGACACTGGGCCGAAAGCCATATGGGAGCCACCTGTGCAGATCTCGTGTGACCTGGCAGTGGAGACGGCCCTTGGGAAGCTGAGGCCCGAGAGTGACTGGAACCCAAGTTTACAGGTATCTTGAAAAACTTGGGAGAGGAAAGCATCATCAAAAGTCTCCTGGGAGGAGAGGTGACTACAGGGACACTGGGTAACTAGGGCACTCTGGAGGCTGAGCTGTTGGTTGCTGGTAGGAGGAACTGAGGCAGGGGACTCTAGAATGAAGATAGTACAGCACTGGGGAAGGGGTGTGCGCAGGGGAGCTAGAGGGATCGACTTCATGGCTCTGCTCCCAGCTTCAGACAGCCTCAAATCTCCATTTAAGGCCACAGTTCTCCCAGTGAGGTCAGGGTTTAAGATCGGCCCATCCCTGACAGCTAAGCAAGGATAGCTCCTCCTTAGACAGCGCAGTGGAGCCTCCAGGCTGTCTGGGTAGAGGTAGAGGCTGATGGATCTGCATACCTTTTCTAGCAAATAGAGTTCTTAGTTAAGGTTAAAACATTTTCTATGAATGAGTCCTATTTATGCAACAGCTGGAAAGAAACTGCATACAGACCAAAATAGAAACAAATCCACTCACTTATGACACACAGTCTGGGACTGTCCAGCATTTATTGCAACAAAGAGGCAAGAGTGGGCCTCCGTGTGGTCCCCTTTTCTATAACACAGGTGTGGCTGAGGTGCAGGAGCCCCTTCTTGAGGTTCACTGACTGCCTAGAAGTTTTTGGTTCCTTCTGAGTCTCAGATTCCTTTCTCATTCTTGGGACTATGATGGTATCCTGGGCCACTGGACCCGGCTGTCACCAACTGGGAAGTTCAAACTGTGGTTACACACTGACTCAAAGCTCTGAGGGCTAAACGTTTGAAATGGACAAGCCTGGCTCCTGAGAGCTGTGAGGAGGAGTTTGGTCCACCTCTTTCCTTGCCACAGACGATGCCTTCCTCCTGACTCGGTGCATTTTGTATCCTCTTTTGTATGTGCACATTTATGTATGTGAGTTTGTGCACACCTATGTGGAGGACAAAAGTTAACATCTAGTGCATCTAGTGTCTTCCTCAAGCACTCTTCTCCATATATATATATATATATATATATATATATATATATATATATAATGCTTATATATTATATTTATAATTATATTACACATTTATATGTAATGTACATTTTACATATATTATATAAACATATAATATAATATATATTTATTTTGTTCTTAATTGTATGTGTCTCACTCATGTGCACACATACTTGTGGATATCCACAGAGACCTGAAGAAGATACCAGATCCACTGCTGCTGAAGTTCTGGGCAGTTGTGAGTACAGGAAACTGAATTAGGGCCTCCGCAAGAGCAGCAAGTGCTTTTAACTTGCCAAGCTATCTCTCTGACCCTCCACCTTATTTTATGAGTCAGAGTCTCTCTCCCTGGACCTGAAGTTCTTATTTGTCTAACCTGGCTGACCATGGAGTCCCAGGAATCTTCCCTCTGCCATCCTAATGTTGGGATTGCCGCATACTAACTTGTTTTCTACATAGATGCTAGGGACCAAACTCGGCAAATACTTTACCAGCTGAGCTACCTTCCCAGTCCCCAAACCCCCCTTTTTTTCCCCTTAATTTATTTATTTATTCACTTTACATCTCGATCACAGTGTTCCCCCTCCTCCCAGTCCCTCCTCCCAGTCCCTTTTCATCTAGCCCCTCCCCCCTTCCCCTTCTCTGAGAAAGAGGAGGCACCTCCTGGTATCAACCCACCCTAGCACATCAAGTCGCTGAAGGACTAGGTGGATCCTCACCCACTGAGGCCAGGCAAGGCGATAGGGGAACAGGATAGCCCCTGCTCCAGTTGTTAGGGGACCCCCCATCTTTTTCTAAGGGCAACAGTCACATTGATACCTGCATTCCACTGTGATCTCACATTTAACTGTTATTATACATGCGACTGCCTCTTTCTAAGGCTGGCACTTCAACATGGGAACGGATGGTGGTGATGGTGGGTGTAATTCACCCACAGGGAGGACCTTGCTGGCTTTCTTCACCTTGCCCTGAGCATCAGCACAATGTGGGGTGTGGCTGCCCTCCCTACACTGAAGAAGGGGTAGAAGGACTGGGCCAGCATGTGTGGTCCTCTTGCTAAGGTCGTGGATAGTGTGAGGCACAGGATGAGCGGAGTAAGGGGGGGCTCAAGATGTGAGGCACGTGGAGGAAGAAAAGATTTTGCTCTTCAACTTTTCCTACTCTGAAAACCTATAGTACAGCAGGTTACTCTGATGGCAGGAGTTCTTGTGGGGAGAGCAAACTCTGGCAGTGTCATGGCTAGAAAGGAGAGGAGACGCTGCCTATGGGAGCACCTGCCACTTCGGCCTGCTGATGGACCTGCAGGGCTGCCAGGCTGCCGTGTCTAGCCCCTCCTGTGAGAGGTGAGCCTGCTTGCCAGCTGTTCACACCCCACTCACATGGTCCTCTACCCTGCTCATGTCTGTTCATCTCTTCTCCAGGATACACACCCTGGAAGGGATGCTGCTGCTTGTCGGTCACCTTGTAGAGAAGTTGGCCTTGTGCCCCCATAGGCTGAGCCAGGCTGAATCCTTGGAGACCAAGGTGGGACCAGTGGCCAGAGGCTCTGACCTGCACTGTAACTATGGATCAATCCAGGGTTAGCCTAATGACATTGGCTCTTATGTCCTAGGCACATCTGTCCTTGAGCCACACCCTCTGTAAGACCATGTGGAGGTGCTGGGAGTCCTAAAGTGCTAGGCAGGACTTCTGAGAGGCTCTGGAAGATGGGGGAATTGGCTCAAGAGAGGTGGTGGGCAGTTTTGGTCATGGGGGTCCTCCAAGTTCCCTAACATTTCCCCCTAATACATAGGTGGTACAAGCCCAAAGCTGGGTGCTAGAGGAGCTTCCTGGGGCCTTGACCCCAAAGTACTGGACTCAAGCCCCAAGAGTGATACTGGCTTTGAGGAGTCATGACCAGGGGCTTCCTGGGGATCTGGAGAGTAGAGATAAGTCTTGCCTCCTGGGAAAGATTCCAGAAGAATTGAGCTGGAGGCCATGGTGGGCAGAGGTCATGGAGAGCTGGAGTCATAGGAAGCCAGAGCATAGCAAGAAGAACCAGGATAAAAGGGACCAGTGGGAACAGCTGGAACAGGGCCACCAGGTAAGGGCAGATAGATACAGACTCCATTCATTCCTGGGCACATGAAAAGGACTTAGTTTTACCTCACAGCAAGGGGCTAACATACACCGGGGTTCTGTGGAATTACTACCTGCATTGCCTTGGTCATAAAATAAAGTGGTCTGGGGTGTGCTTTGTACCAGAAGCCACAGGCAGCACCAAAACATTTCCCAGTAGGACCTTGTGGACAGCGTCCTGGCAGCTGGGGAACATGACTGCAATGGACAAGGCTGGCCTAGCTATAACTGGGGGACAGGTGGGCCTCGCCACAAACTCTCCACCGAGTTCGAGCCAGGGCTCTCCAGTGGCCAGAAACAGCCCAATAGTGTGGTCAGAGCAAGGAACATGGAACAAGGAACGCCAGTCGCCAGAGGCAGGCCCAAGGTCCAGAGAGCTTTGGTGAGCAGGTGTGAGTGTAGGCCTGTAATAGTGGGGAGGAGGATAGAGCCCCCAACTCCTGTATGGAAGGCTTGGTATCATTACCCCACTCCTCCCACCTCCATACTCTGCAGATAGCACGAGGAGCCATGATGGTTCGTGTTGGAGGTGGTTGGGCAGCTCTGGATGAATTTCTGGTAAAAAATGACCCAGTGAGAGGTGAGAGCTGGGGTAGAAACGGACATGCAGGTCATCGGGGCTTGGTGGTGAGTGGGTAGGAGAGGCTTGCCGTCCACTTCGGCCTAGCAACATGGGATCTCTGAGCAGCAAAGGGGAGAACCAGCCAGAAGATCCACGAAAGGTTCCTGTGCTGGAGTCCTAGTGCGCCAGCCCCTGAGGTCATCACCCTGAGGCTCTGGACCTCCATCCGGATGGGCTCTAGCAGACCCCTGTCTCCGAAGGTGAGAGCTAGGATGGGCTTCAGAGCCAGGGACTGGGTCCTCCTGATGGACTCGGGACCTTATTTGAAATCTGAGAAATAGCGGGGGAGCTGAGTGTTGAGGTGAAGTCTGGCCATCCCTTGCAGGCAGGGCTGCCAACTGGCAAAGAACACAGAGACCCCAGCTCCTACAAGGGCAAACCCTCAGAGCAGCCCACTCACGAGAAGCTGTGAAGACTTCAAGATCCGGCAGATAGGGACAGGAAACCGAGGCAGAGCATGCTCAGGGACTGAGCAGGAGCTGGGAGCACAGTCCCAGCTCACAGAGTGGGGTTGTGTCTCTCACTCTCAGCAATAAAGAGGAGTTTGGGGAACTGAAACTCTCTTTGGTGGGTCTTCATTTCCCTTGCAAACTCCATTCAAAAGCCACAGGGCCCCAAGCAAGTTGCTCTCCACCCCCACCCGGTGCGGGGCCCGCATTCTTTTTCAGTGACTTGTAGCAGGGAGGGAGGAAAGGAGGGACTTCGCAACTCAGCAACCTCTCCCAGCTTGAGTTGCTCAGAGGTAGCCCTGCCCCGTGCCTTAGTTTGCGCTCACCTGCCCACTCCACCTGTCTTGTGGGTGCCCAACCTGGCTTCAGCCCCGCCTACCGCCCTCAATGGGGAAGGGACTTGGGTCACCATAGGGAGGGGCCATGCAGATTTAAATGCTTGTGGCGCGGGGCTCCCAGCGTGGAGGGAGCAGAGAGAGAGACAGAGGACACTGCGCCAGCCTTGTCACCACCGGTGGGGAAACTGAAACTGAAGTGCTGTGGGAACTAAAGGTCAGAGGCCCCAGGCGGACTTAGTGAGGGACCCAGGGGCCCGCCCATTCTGGGCCCGTTTACCTGGGTAATCTGAGCTCAGGGCTGGAGGTGGGAGGACCCTGAGTCTTGGGATGGGTGGGGAAACTGAGGCCCCTGCCAGGCTGTTGTGCGCACTGGAGATGGTGTGGGTGGCAGGTATCCAGTGGTTTCTAGCAGGATATGTGATGCGTTATTTGGCCCTGCAGGTGGGATAATCCTTGTCCATTCAGGGTGAGCAGCCACAGGAATAGCCCTTGGGTTGTATCAGGACCCCTGGGAAGAAGAGGAAGCCAGCAGGGCTGCGTCCCCACTCCAACTTGCTTGTCACGCCAGCATTGCAAGCGGTCACTGACTCCTGGTGCTCTTCCTAATGCTGCTTACAATGGGGGCAAAGGCCAGGTTTTCAATCTCTATGTGCACTGGGCTGACTGGCTGGCCTCCTGGTTCTGTTCTGATCTGGCACAGAGCAAGCAGCAGCAGCAGTGGGCCCTTGTGAACATCCCCGTTCCAGCCTGAGGCGAGGGACCCACCCTTCAATGAGGTGACGGAGGGTGTTCGATACCCCAGACATGCCAACTGTCTTTTCTCTTGGCACCTAGGGAATTCTAAGGCATGCCCCTGGGGAAACAGAGAGAGCTTCATCTCTCCTTGCTCTCTCTGCCTGGGGAATGTGTGCTGCCTGCCTTCTGCCAGCTCCGCATGGCTTACTTATGCTGTTGTCCCAAACCCTGGGACCCTGATTTTTTACCGTTATCAACCCTACCTAGGTCTCTTTCCCAGCTTGATGGAGCTCCATCTACCCCTCAGGCACCCCAGCTTCTTAACCCATGTGTCTGGTTGTCTTCCCAGGCAACACAGATGCCAAGTGTCTCCTCTTCCCAGGAAGAGGCAGGGCCCAGGGAGAGTCATACCAGGCCCAAGGTCACCCACAAGCCAACAGGGAGTGGCTGGTAACCACAGGCTGCATCTTACACACCAGAACTCCTTCTCTTAGCCCCACCCCTTCCCCAGAGTCCCTGCTCTATGGATCTTTGTCTGTGGCTTCCCACCCTGAATCTCTCTCTTTGTTCAGAGAACCTGAGCCGCTTGCTTACGCTTGTGTTGGCTTCTCACTTAGGTCTTGCCTTCCTGCACAAAGCATGCTTGTCAGGGCTGGCTGTCCATGTCCAGATCAGGTGCCAGTCAAGACCATGTCTTTCTGACAATCTCTGCCCCAACTGTAGACCCAAGGCTTTGGGTCCCACCTTTTCTGGGCAGTGAACTTCTTGTCCTGGACCCCCACCCTCATCCATCCATATATTTCAGGGGATTTCAGCCTCTACCACCCACGGGCCCCTCCAGTGTTCTGCCCTGTCCTGGGTACCGCCATGCACAATTCCACAGCTCAGTGCTTTTAGGTAGGCAACAAAGGTACCCAAAGCAATGTTGGGAAGCAGAGCCTGGGATGAGTGAGTAGAGATCGTCTTAGAGAGGCCACAGAAGGGGCAGAGCACAGGTTGGTGGGAGAGGCTGGTCTGCCATGCTGTCTAACTTGTCCCTGAAAAGAGGCAAGCCTGGGCAGAACTCAGAAGCGTTCTGTAGGATGCCATTGGCTGCTGAGTTGAGGAAATACATGAGAAAAAAGGTCTGGGGGATAAACCTGTCCCTGCGATGGTGGCTTTCAGGTCACATGGTGTGTCTGTTACATCTTCCAGTCATCTAGAAAAAAATACCATTGACTTACTAACACTGTTGGCTGGGGTCACTGGGGTGTGAACAGACCTCCCCCCCTGGGAGGCTTCTCTTTGGCCAGAGTATGTTCTCATTTTCTGGCAGCTGCCACATGGCTGAGGACCACTACATCATGGTGTCACGGCCCCTCGTCCCTTGCCAGTCAGGTCTGCCCTCACAGATGTTTCTCTATGGACCCTTGAACTCACTCTCCCTGTATGGAAGCAACTGCTTCCAGGCCTTGGTTTCACGGGCTGGAGTAGCTCCTCTAGGACCCAGCACTATGGGAAATCCATGTTTTACTATGGAAATACTATATCCTAGAGATGGTGCTTAGACTGCAGGGTATCACCTGGGAACAGAAGTCTAGGCTGAGCCTTTAGCTATTGTCCCCAGACGCCATTGCAAGCTATTTCTGTTAGGCAGTGAAAGGGTCCCTGGTCAGTTTCACTAACCTCTTGGCTTTCCCACAGTGGACACATCTTCCATGGCCAAGAAACTCCTTAGATCTTTCTTTCTAAAGACACAAGACAACCATAAAGTAGCCCTGTGGCCCCACCAAACTGATACAGGACCCTAGTCTCTCTCAGCCTCTGGGAACTGGTCCATGTCACTGCAAAGGCATGGTCAGAGAGTGGATGACCAGAGATCTTCTCCAGAAGGGTTGGCCTGCCCTAGCTGTCTTCTATGTACCTATTTCACTTGAGGTCTGTTCTTGCCAGGAGTTGGAGGCTGGGTGGCACCTGCATCCCGGGCAATTGACTTGAGCTCTTGTTCAAACATGTGTCTGTCAATAGCCCCTTCACCTCTTCTAGGGATACCTGCTCTACTAATTCTTTTTGGAACTCTGTGTGGCTAGACCCATTTGGCTGCCCCTCCTCTGGGTCCTTAAGTTGTCACCAGCACCTGGATTCTACTGCTGTGTCTGTGGGCCTTCTACCCAGGGTCTGCATTCTAATTGATAAGTCTAGACTAGCCTGGGAGTCCTAGGATCAGCCTATGTCACAAGCAAACTACCCGTGCCTGGCTGCCTTCTTTAGAGAGTCACAGCCTTCTACAGGGTTCCAGAATCAGCTTGTTAGTGGTTGATGCTTCCGAGAGTCCTTACTATGTTCTGACTGTCCCCTTGTTCTGGGAGATCTTTTCCCTGGTCAACCTGATGCTTGGCCCCTGCCACCCTCTTGGGTTGGTTTCTGACCTCCTTCTGGGCCACTAGGATGAGCTGTGGGAGACAAGGGGCATTGGTCCCTGCAGAAGGCAGGCTATGAGGGGAAAGCATCCACAAATACAGGGACATCAAGGGAGTCTATGGATTTGAGAGTTTAAGGTGTATTAACCAAGACATTCCTCCTAAGCTAGAGCCCCGACCACCCTGACTTGGGATTCATCTCTGGCAATGGGATCTGCTCCATGTTGACATTTGCTGCTCTGGTTTGGGGCCTCTAACAATGTATCTACCCGAGCCTTCCCTCACAGCTGTCCAACTGGTTACCCTCAGTCTTTTGTACCCTTACCCTGGCCATCTTGTGTCCTATGCTTTTTTCCCAAGCCCTACCCTGTACCCTTAGAGCATATCCCACCCCTGAAGAGCTGAGTGGTGGTCCTGATGCTGGCATCTTGGGCTCTCCCTGCTCTGCTGCAGATTGCTGGTGGACACTGCTGACCCTGTCTAGATACCAGCCAGGTACTAGGCCTGAGGCCAGAGACTCTAAGCAGCAGGCTAGTGGTAGGATACTCCAGAAGGCTCAGAAGCAGCCTGAGGGAGTGAATGAAGAATGACATTTGGTCAAAACTATGCCTGGAGTATCATCTCAGTAGTATCCCTAGCAGCCATGACTTGATAGCCTTCAGACTCTCCCCAAATCATATCAAGAGGATGAGCCTGTCACGGATCCTCAGATAGAGTGATTCTCAAAAAGACTAGTGGGACCACCTGCTCATAACCCTCCCTAAGCTGACCAGTGTCTGTTCTACCAGATCATGTGATAACAAAGTCCGACTTATCATCCACAGGATGGGCTATGCACCTGCCTTGGCTATGCTGCCCAGCAAGCCAAGCTTGCTCCCATTTACCTGTCCTCCACACTCTGCATGTGATGTAGGCACTGGTGAGGAGTCTTAAAGGCGGTGGCATGGAGGACTCCTATGTACATGGTGCAGAAGCCAGGGCCACAGGAAGTCTAGCTAAGAAGTGGCAGGATAAACTTTGAGGTGCCATGGCAAAACCGTGAGGGCTTCAATGGGTGTGAGGTAGACCAGTGGCCATCCAGCATGCAGTTCTCCCCCACTGAAGCACCTTTAAGAACAGACTGGCTATGTGCATGCCTTTAGTCCCAACCCTCGGGAGGCAGAAGCAGGTGGCTGGTCTACAGCATCAATTCCAGGACAGTCAGAGCTACACAGAGAAGCCCTGTCTCAGAAAACCAAGGAGGGGGTGTGGGAGACATTGTGTAAGGGCACTAGGTGATCTGTATCCAGAAGGGCAGAAAACAGGCTATGACTCCAGGACTGGCTGGCTCAAGCTGCAGGTTTAGAGATCTGGGGACAGGTCATAAATCTCTAGATTCATTGGGCACACACAGATTCAAAGTCTGTCTGCTAAGTTCCACAGTACAAATGTGTGTTGGGGAGTAGACAGGCGCCTCCCAGAGTTCATGCTAGGAGCAGCCTGGATAAACTTCTGAGCAGAGAGCACGTTCTGGCAGTGCTGAGGCTGTGGGCTAAGGAGAGGACACAGTGTGCAGGCTCAGTTCACAGAGCGGCTGTCGTCTCCAGAGCAAGTCTGTCATCATCTAGAGAGGCCAGGTGCACTGGATTTGGGCCAACAGGGCTTCAGGATGATCTCATCTTAGTTACAGTCACAGAGATCCTGCTTCCAAATAAGGTCATGGTTGTGTCCTGCAGGTTAGGACTTTGAGTTGCCTTTCTGGGCAAACAATTCAGCCCAGCTCAAAAACTCCAGGAGGCCTGCAGCTAGGTGACCAAGGACCTAGGCAGGCGTGAAGGCCTCACACACATCTGAGTCTAAATAAGGCAGTGCTGGGAAGAGAGTGCTCAGGAAGGCCTAAAGCCCTATGCACTAGAATCCTGGATTCTTGAAATAGAAGCCAGAGGTGCTCCACAGGGAGTCCTGAGAAGTAATAGCTCCTTCCTGGCCTCCGGTCCCTATGTGTTATGATTATACTATGTTAGAAATGTGGACAAACATGTTTATGTCTTTCTACACTGTCAGAATTTATTGGAGGGCAACAAATTCACAGGGTCCAGCCATTTCAAAATGTAAGAATTTGTCATCTAATCCCACCTACTCCTGTAATCCTTCGAAGGTGATGGCAAATTCGTTTATTGCCATCTTAATTACAAAGGCAGCTTTTCTTACCTATCACACGGTCAGCCTCTTTATGTATTCGTGTGTTTACATGTGGTTTGGAGAATGAATACACGTTAAAGAGGCTGAGGCTGGATTCCAAGAGAGCCCTCAGAGTTCTGAGAGGCGGTGTTGATTTGATAACAATTAAGACCAGTGTTGGGAGGGAGCTGCCACATTTAGGGTTTGAGAGCAGAGCTGTAGGGTCCACCTGCAAGGTGAAAGACCAAAGCAGGGTCCAAGAAAAGGAGATGGCAGGTCCAGGTCCAGCGGAACAGAAAGATGGATGGGCATGGAGTCAAGCAGAGGGTATCAGCATAGGAGGATAGAGTCAAGTTAAAGCCCCAGCAACAGTTGGGGAATCCTCTGCTTGCTAGTCCTTGATACATATTCCAGGTGTCAGGTAATTGGGTGATGGAAGGCCAGGCCACCACAAAGTTAGGTGTCCGTACTTTATGGGACCCAGGTGAGAGAGTTAGACCCTTTTCTCAGACCTGTATGTCTGATAAGTTCTTGGGCCTGGTTTCCCTGAGATGGTTCCAATATGCCTGTAGTCTTAGTTCACGGTGGCCCAAAGATAAGGTGGCTTCCTTTCTACTCCCAGGAAGAAGTCATTCCAGTCTGTGCTGTGCCTGGTGCCTGACAGATGGTACTGTTTGTGGATCCACCCAGCGCCTTTGATCTAACTTCCCTCAAAATAGCAAAAGCCAAATTGTAAAATGGAGTCTCCTGGGGCAAGGCACAGGCTGAAAAGACCCACTGTTTTGTACACTATAGTGTGTGTAACTTAAAGTAGGGCACAGCCTTGTCTCAAAAGCATGCTCACGCTCTCTTGCGTGGTCCGTTTTTGGGGGGCAGCCTGATTTTTTGTTTGTTTGTTTGTTTGGGTTTTGGGGTTTTTGTTTTGGTTTGGTTTTGTGTTTTTGAGCAGGGTTTCTCTGTGTAGCTCTGGCTTGTCCTAGAACTTGCTGTGTAGACCAGGTTGACCTCAAACTCAGAGATCCTCCTGCCTCTCCCTTCCTAGTGCTGGGATTAAGTTATACAACACCAGGGCAGCCTGTCTTAATCCCTCTTGAAGGGACTTGCAGGTCAGGGCCTTCTCCCCCAACAATAAGGTTTTCTTGTGCCTTTGGAGAGCTCTTGGCTACCATGAGCCTCTGTGGCTGCTCAGGGCCCTCCTGTCCTCACATCTGGATATGGATTCAGGACTCAGGCAACTTAGACAGACCTGTGTCTGACACCCCTCCCGCCATGACTGACTGAATCTTTCTGTCCCCTGCAGGACACAAGTGGACCTTCGGCAAGTTCTGTGCTACCAGTTGTCCACGATGAACGGCCAGGCCCCTCCTCATGATGTCATAGTTGCCAATGGGACTGAGAAGTTCATTGTCCCTAAAATCATGAAGACCCAATTGGGAGCCAGCGCTCATTCGAGGTCCCAGGCAGAGGCTGCACTGCCTACCACAGCCAGAAGCATAGCTGGGGTATATGTGGAGGCCTCGGGGAAGACCCAGAGCATCTATGATGCTATGAAGCAGGGCCTCCTGCCCACTGGGCTTGGGCTGACTTTGCTTGAAGCCCAGGCAGCCACTGGGGGCCTCATGGACATTGTCCAGGGCCAGCTTCTTCCTGTGTCTGAGGCCCTAAGGCGGGGTCTGGTGGGACTAGAACTAAAGGAGAAATTATTGGTTGCTGAACGTGCAGTTACTGGCTATCCCGACCCCTATGGGGGTGAAAAGCTGGCCCTCTTCCAGGCCATCAGGAAAGAAGTTGTAGACAAGACCCTGGGGTGGAGATTGCTAGAGGCCCAGCTAGCTACTGGGGGCCTGGTGGACCCAATCCAGGGTGTACAAGTAGCCCCAGAGATAGCCTGCCAGCAGGGCCTTTTGGATAAGGAAACATGGCTCAGCTTGGTGGAGTTAGAGCCCAGTGTGGATACCCTGGGGTTTTTTGACCCCAACACACTGGAGCAGCTGCCATACTCTATGCTGTTGGGTAGGTGTGTGCAAGACCCCAGCTCAGGGCTTCCCCTATTGCCCTTAAAGACCACCTTCCATACCCTGGCTGGAGCAGCCAGTGCAGCAACGCTGCTGGAGGCAGGAGTAATAGATGAGGAGACGGTCCGAGGCCTGCAGAAGGGCACACTGGTGGTGTCAGATGTGGGCACACGTCCTGAGGTGCAGCGTTATCTGGAAGGCACTGGTGGGCTAGCGGGGGTTGTCCTGTTGCCTGGAGGTCACAAGAAGAGCTTTTTCCAGGCTATGGTTGAACACTTGCTCTCGAAGGGCATTGCACTACAACTCTTAGAGGCTCAGGCTGCCACCCGCACCCTCGTGCACCCAGCCACGGGCCAGCATCTTTGGGTGAAAGAGGCAGTCAAGGTAGGCCTTGTTGGCCCAGAACTTCATGAGCAGCTCCTGGTTGCGGAGCAGGCAGTGACTGGGTATTATGACCCCTTCAGCAGCTCCCGCATCCCCCTTTTCCAGGCTATGAAGAAGGGGCTTGTGGACCAGCCACTGGCTCTGCGCCTCCTGGATGCTCAGCTAGCCACGGGTGGGCTTATCTGCCCAGCCCGCAGATTCCGGCTGCCCCTGGAGGCTGCCCTGCGCTTTGGCTGTCTGGATGAAGAAACTCAGCAACATCTCTCTCAGGCAATGGGCTTTTCAGATCCTACCACACACGACCGTCTTCACTATGAACAACTGTTGGACCTCTCTGTCACTGACCCAGAGACAGGGCTTGCTTTTCTGCCTCTCCCTGGGATGTCCCATGCAAATGAGCCCCAGGGACCCACATTTATTGATCACCGTACTAGACGGGTCTTGAGCAAGGCCACAATCTCCATCTCTGTAGGGAGGTACCAGGGCCGGCCTGTCTCCCTGTGGGAACTGCTCTTTTCCGAGGCAGTGCCCGTTAAGCAGAGGGCAATGCTTGTCCAGAGGTACCAGAAAGGGGCTCTGTCAGTGGAGGATCTGGCAGCTGAGCTGAACAGCATTGTTGAGCAGGCTGCAGCAACTGCCAAAGTCACCTTTGCTGGGTTGAGGGACACTGTGACACCAGGAGAACTGTTGAAAGCTGAGATAATCAACCAGGACCTGTTTGAACAGTTGGAACGTGGACAGACCTCAGCCCAAGATGTGAGCAGCCTGGACTCGGTGCAGAGGTACCTGCAGGGCACAGGTTGTATTGCAGGCCTATTGCTTCCTGACTCCCAGGAACGTCTCAGGATCTATGAAGCCCGTAGCAAAGGGCTCCTCAGGCCTGGTACTGCCCTCATCTTGCTTGAGGCCCAGGCTGCGACAGGCTTTATCATTGACCCAAAAGAGAACAAGAGATACTCTGTAGAGGAGGCACTGAGGGCTGGTGTCATTGGGCCTGATGTATACGCAAAGCTGCTGTCTGCCGAGCGAGCTGTCACTGGCTACACGGACCCCTACTCTGGGGAGCAGATCTCCCTCTTCCAGGCCATGCAGAGGGACCTCATTGTCAAAGACCATGGCATCCGCCTGCTGGAGGCCCAGATTGCCACGGGTGGCGTCATTGACCCCGTGCACAGCCACCGTGTGCCTGTGGATGTGGCCTACCAACGTGGCTACTTTGATCAGATGCTGAACTCTATTCTGCTGGACCCATCTGATGACACCAAGGGCTTCTTTGACCCCAACACGCACGAAAATCTCACCTACCTGCAGCTTCTAGAGCGCTGTATACACGACTCTGAGACGGGCCTGCACCTCCTGCCTCTTAGTGGTACGCGACCCCAGCTGGTAGATGGTACCACTCGTCAGGCCTTCCAGAATCTACTGCTCTCCGTGAAGTACGGACGGTTCCGGGGGCAGAGAGTTTCTGCGTGGGAGCTGATTAACTCTGAGTATTTCAAAGAGGACTGGAGGAGGCAGCTACTGCAGCGTTATCGGCAGCGCAAGATCACACTGCAGCAGGTCACTCAGATGCTGGAGAAAGAGATGAGGAGGTGGGCAGACATCACACTGCCTGCCCTACGGGGCCGGGTCACTGCTTACCAGCTCCTAGAGGCCCACATCATCAACCAGGAGCTCCTGGACCAGGTGCTGACAGGGATGGTCAGCCCAGATGCCCTCCTTCACATGGGTGATGTTCACAGGTATCTTCAGGGCTCAGGAACTGTGGGTGGCGTGCTGTTACAGCCCTCCAACCAGCGAATCAGTCTCTACCAGGCCATGAAGCAGAAGCTTCTGGCACCCAGTGTAGCTTTGGCCTTGCTGGAGGCCCAGGCAGCCACTGGAGCTATCACAGACCCCTGCAGTATGGAGACCCTGTCAGTAGATGAGGCTGTGTGCCGAGGAGTAGTGGGAGCTGAGGTATATGGCAAGCTGAAGCTAGCAGAACATTCTGTCACTGGCTACAGAGACCCCTTTTCTGGAAAAACAGTGTCCCTGTTCAGGGCCATGAAGAAGGGTCTTGTCCCTGTGGAGCAGGCAACCCGCCTGCTAGAGGCCCAGGTGTCCACAGGAGGGGTCATTGATCCCACAACCCACCTCCACCTCCCTATGCCTGTGGCCATCCAGCGTGGCTGCGTTGATCGAGAGATGGAGGTGGCCTTGTCCAGATCTCCCGACACCTTTCCCACGCCCGATGGCCGGGGGCACACCAGCTATGCCCAGCTTCTGGAACAGTGTCTCCAGGACAAAGCCTCTGGGCTTCACCTCCTGCCCCTGACAGAAGATGCTCCCAATGTCCCCACTGACACACAGATCCAGGAGACCCTGCAAGCATCAGCTGGCACTGAAGATGGTTTGTCCCTCTGGGACCTGCTCACCTCTTGCCACTTTACCGAGGAGCAGCGCAGGGGCTTCCTCGAGGATGTGAGGGTTGGAAAGACATCGGTGCCACAGCTGCAGGACACTGTGCGCAGCTGGTTGCATGCAGCGAAGCTCCTGGCCAGGGCCCGCATCGCTGTGCCGGGCCCTCGAGGTGAGGTCCCTGCCATTTGGCTACGAGATGCTGGTATTATCACCCAAGAGACACTGGAAGCACTGGCACAGGGCATGCAATCACCTGATGAGGTAGCCAAACAGCCGGCTGTGAAGGCCTGCCTCTGGGGTACGGGCTGTGTGGCCGGCGTGCTGCTCCAGCCCTCAGGGACCAAGCTGAGCGTTGCTCAGGCTGTAAGAGATGGCCTCCTGCCCACAGGCCTGGGCCAGCAGCTGCTAGAGGCCCAGGTGGCATCCGGCTTCCTTGTCAATCCGCTAACCAACCAGAGACTGTCAGTGGAGGATGCAGTGAAGGCTGGTTTGGTGGGCATGGAGCTGAGTGAACAGCTTAGGCAAGTAGAAAGGGCTGTGACGGGGTACTCAGACCCCTATTCAGGAGGTTCCCTTTCTCTATGGCAGGCCATGGAAAAGGGGCTTGTATCCCAAAGTGAGGCCTTTCCTCTCCTGCAAGTCCAGCTGGCCACAGGGGGTGTTGTGGACCCTGTCCATGGAGCTCACCTGCCCGAGGCAGTGGCCTACAAGCTTGGTCTCCTGGATGAGCAGACAAACCGGGTGCTGACCGCCACTGGGAAGGAAAACAAGCTTTTTTTTGACCCCAACTCCCGTGAAAAGGTGACATACCAGCAGCTCAAGGAACTCTGTGTGCTGGATGCTGACACTGGCCTGTGGCTGCTGCCGCTGCCCCAGGACACTGTGCTCGAGGTAGATGATCATACTGCAGTGGCACTGAGAGCTATGAAGGTACCCATCAACATGGGGAGGTTCCAAGGACATAGTGTGTCACTCTGGGACCTGCTACACTCTGAGTATGTTGGAGCTGAGAAGCGGAGGGAGCTGGTGGCACTTTGTTGTTCCGGGAGGGCTGCTGCTCTGCGACAGGTCATCAGTATGGTCACCACCCTGGTGGAAGCTGCAGAGAAGCAGCCCCCACAGGCCACCTTTAAAGGGCTCCGGAAACAGGTTTCAGCTGGGGACTTGTTTAGGTCCCATCTGATCACCAAGCAGACACTGGATGAGCTCAATCAAGGAAAGAGGACAGTCCAGGAAGTGACAGAGATGGACAGTGTGAGGAGGTCCCTGGAAGGAGGCAACTTCATTGCTGGGGTCCTAATTCAGGATACAAAAGAGAAGATGAGTATCCCAGAGGCCTTGAGAAGGCACATTCTGAGGCCAGGCACAGCCCTGGTGCTGCTGGAGGCACAGGCAGCCACTGGTTTCATCATTGATCCTGTGGAGAACCGGAAGCTCACGGTAGAGCAGGCATTCCAGGCAGGGATGTTTGGCAAGGAAACCTACACGAAGCTGTTAGCAGCCGAGCGGGCTGTCACTGGTTATACAGACCCTTACACAGGAGAACAGATCTCTCTCTTCCAGGCCATGCAGAGGGACCTCATTGTCAGGGACCATGGCATCCGCCTGCTGGAGGCCCAGATTGCCACGGGAGGCATCATCGACCCCGTGCACAGCCACCGTGTGCCTGTGGATGTGGCCTACCAACGTGGCTACTTCAATGAGGAGATGAACCGCGTCTTGTCTGACCCAAGTGACGACACCAAGGGCTTCTTTGACCCCAACACGCATGAGAACCTCACTTACCTGCAGCTGCTGGAGCGCTGCGTGGAGGACCCTGAGACAGGCTTGTACATGTTGGAAATTGTAAAGAAGGGAGAAACTTACATGTACATTGATGAAGCCACAAGGCAAGCTCTGAGATCCAGAACTGTGAGAATGTACTTAGGGAAGTTCGCAGGCCAGACGGTGTCTGTGTGGGACCTGTTATCATCCGAGTATTTTACAGAAGGAAGGAAAAGAAAGCTTTTGCGGGAGTACAGAGCCCAGAACATAGGCCTTGAGAAGCTGTTGGAGGTCATTACCTCTACTGTGGAAGAAATGGAGAAGCAAAGCCAAATCTTCAAGGTACCAGGCATCCATGGCGACGTGACAGCGGCAGATCTGTTCCACTCCGGGATCCTCGATAAGAAGACCCTGGATATGCTCCACAGTGGGGAGAGAGGATGCCAGGACCTTGGCCAGTTGGAGGATGTAAGCATATACCTGGAAGGCAGCAATTGCATTGCGGGAGTAATAACACCCCTAACCCAGAAGGTAATGAGCTTCTACGAGGCAAGCAGGGAAGAGCTCATCCCCGCAGGGTTTGCAGCCCAGTTGCTGGAGGCACAGGCCGCCACTGGGTATCTAATAGACCCTTGCACTCACCAGAAGCTGTGTGTGGATGAGGCCATAGCAGCTGGCCTGGTGGGTGAAGACCTGAGAGAGAGGCTTGTGAGTGCAGAGAAGGCAGCAAAGGGTTACAAAGACCCAACCACAGGGGACACTGTCTCACTTTTCCAGGCCATGGAGAAGAAGTTAGTCGGGAGGGAGGAGGCACTGAGGCTGCTGGAGGTGCAGGTTGCCACAGGAGGGGTCATTGACCCACTACACCACCATCGTGTCCCTCTGGATGTAGCCTGCCAGAGGGGCTGTCTGTGTGACAAAACTGTTGCTCTCATTGCTGACCAAAAACATATGAGGAGAAGGTTTGTAGATCCCAACACACAAGAAAAGGTCACATACCAGGAACTGCAGGACCGGTGCCAGCACCGGGAGAAGTCAGGCTGGGCTCTGTTCCCAGTGGTCAAGGACAAAAAGGACATGGGATATGTTGATGAGGCCACCAAAAGGGCCCTGGAGGCAGAGGAGGTGGAAGTGACTGTAGGGAGGTATAGAGGGCAGAGATGTTCAGTGTGGGATCTGCTGAACTCAGAATATGTGTCTGAGGAGAAGAAGATGGAATTAGTCAGGATTTACAAACAGGACACAGAGAGGGCACTACAAAGAGTGGTAAAGCTCATAGAACAAATGATTGCAGACAAGGAAGGGAAAATCAGGCAACTCTGGTTCAGAGGATTACGAACTCAGGTCACAGCTGAGGAACTACTGAGAGCAGCAGTCATCACAAAACAGACGCTGGAGGACCTGGAAGAAGGCCGAGCTACAGTGGATCAGATTGAACAGAAAGAAGATGTGAAGAAATACCTCAAAGGCACCAGCTGCATAGCGGGGGTCCTGGTGCCCGTGCAGGGACAGCCAGGAGCTCAGGAGAAGATGAGCATCTACCAGGCCATGTGGAAGGGCCTGCTGAGGCCCGGCACGGCCCTGGTGCTGCTGGAGGCTCAGGCGGCCACGGGCTTCGTCATCGACCCGGTGCACAACCGCAGGCTGTCTGTGGAGGAGGCCGTGGCTGCAGGCGTGGTGGGTGGTGAGATCCGAGAGAAGCTGCTGTCAGCTGAGCGGGCAGTCACTGGCTACACGGACCCCTACACTGGGGAGCAGATCTCCCTCTTCCAGGCCATGCAGAGGGACCTGATTGTCAAGAACCATGGCATCCGCCTCCTAGAGGCTCAGATTGCCACAGGGGGTGTCATTGACCCCGTGCACAGCCACCGTGTGCCTGTGAATGTTGCCTACCAACGGGGCTACTTTGACGAGGAGATGAACAGCATTTTGGCAGACCCTGGTGACGACACCAAGGGCTTCTTTGACCCCAACACGCACGAGAACCTCACATACCTGCAGCTGCTGCGGCGCTGTGTGAGGGACCCGGAGACTGGGTTCTACATGCTGCAGCTGGCAGGAAAGGGCTCCAGTGTGCACCACCTGAGCGAGGATCTGAGACGGGCCCTTCGCGAAGCCCGGGTGATCCCGGGCACAGGCGACTTCCAGGGCCAGAGCATCTCTGTCTGGGAGCTGCTCTTCTACAGAGAGGTTCCCGAGAGTGTGCGCCAGGACCTGCTGCGTAGGTACCAGGCCGGTGGGCTGACCATCCAGGACATGAGCACCACCCTCACCTCCCTGCTGTCCCGGACCAGGGCTGGGAGCCCCCGTGACGATCCACAGGGAACCCTGAGTGAGGCCACCATGGAAGTAAGACGGGGTCATCTCCAGGGCCGAGAGGTCTCAGTGTGGGTCGTTCTGACGTCCAACTATGTGAGCAGGGACACCCGGAAGGAGCTGATGTCCCAGTTCCGCTCTGGGACACTGACTCTGCCCTCGCTGAAGAGGAGACTGACCACCATTATCGAGGAGGCGGAGGAGACACAGGAGCCCACCACAAAGCAGACCTTCACCTCACTTGGCCAGCGGCAGACTGAGGCCAGAAGCCCAGGGAGCCTCCCAGACGAGGGTGGCTCTCAGGACAGCACAGAGAGCGCCAAGCAGCATCAGGAGCAGACCCTGCGAGCTGCCACCATGCAGGTCCACCGTGGCCAGTTCAGGGACCAGCCAGTCTCAGTGTGGAAAGTCCTGTTCTCCTCCTACCTCAGTGAGAGCCGCCGGGAGGAGCTCCTGGCCCAGCACTTGGCTGGCAGGCTGGGTGTACAAGAACTCATCTCCCTTCTCATCCAAACCATAGAGGAGACAGAGGAGCGGCTCAGCAAGGTGTCTTTCCGTGGCCTGAGGCGCCAGGTGTCTGCGTCTGAGTTGGGTGTCACTGGGATCCTGGACCAGGACACCATTCGAGAACTGGCCCAGGGCACCAAGACCATCCACGAGGTGACAGAGATGGACTCTGTCAAGCGCTACCTGGAGGGCACCAGCTGCATAGCGGGGGTCCTGGTGCCCGTGCAGGGACAGCCAGGAGCTCAGGAGAAGATGAGCATCTACCAGGCCATGTGGAAGGGCCTGCTGAGGCCCGGCACGGCCCTGGTGCTGCTGGAGGCTCAGGCGGCCACGGGCTTCGTCATCGACCCGGTGCACAACCGCAGGCTGTCTGTGGAGGAGGCCGTGGCTGCAGGCGTGGTGGGTGGTGAGATCCGAGAGAAGCTGCTGTCAGCTGAGCGGGCAGTCACTGGCTACACGGACCCCTACACTGGGGAGCAGATCTCCCTCTTCCAGGCCATGCAGAGGGACCTGATTGTCAAGAACCATGGCATCCGCCTCCTAGAGGCTCAGATTGCCACAGGGGGTGTCATTGACCCCGTGCACAGCCACCGTGTGCCTGTGAATGTTGCCTACCAACGGGGCTACTTTGACGAGGAGATGAACAGCATTTTGGCAGACCCTGGTGACGACACCAAGGGCTTCTTTGACCCCAACACGCACGAGAACCTCACATACCTGCAGCTGCTGCGGCGCTGTGTGAGGGACCCGGAGACTGGGTTCTACATGCTGCAGCTGGCAGGAAAGGGCTCCAGTGTGCACCACCTGAGCGAGGATCTGAGACGGGCCCTTCGCGAAGCCCGGGTGACCCCGGGCACAGGCGACTTCCAGGGCCAGAGCATCTCTGTCTGGGAGCTGCTCTTCTACAGAGAGGTTCCCGAGAGTGTGCGCCAGGACCTGCTGCGTAGGTACCAGGCCGGTGGGCTGACCATCCAGGACATGAGCACCACCCTCACCTCCCTGCTGTCCCAGACCAGGGCTGGGAGCCCCCGTGACGATCCACAGGGAACCCTGAGTGAGGCCACCATGGAAGTAAGACGGGGTCATCTCCAGGGCCGAGAGGTCTCAGTGTGGGTCGTTCTGACGTCCAACTATGTGAGCAGGGACACCCGGAAGGAGCTGATGTCCCAGTTCCGCTCTGGGACACTGACTCTGCCCTCGCTGAAGAGGAGACTGACCACCATTATCGAGGAGGCGGAGGAGACACAGGAGCCCACCACAAAGCAGACCTTCACCTCACTTGGCCAGCGGCAGACTGAGGCCAGAAGCCCAGGGAGCCTCCCAGACGAGGGTGGCTCTCAGGACAGCACAGAGAGCGCCAAGCAGCATCAGGAGCAGACCCTGCGAGCTGCCACCATGCAGGTCCACCGTGGCCAGTTCAGGGACCAGCCAGTCTCAGTGTGGAAAGTCCTGTTCTCCTCCTACCTCAGTGAGAGCCGCCGGGAGGAGCTCCTGGCCCAGCACTTGGCTGGCAGGCTGGGTGTACAAGAACTCATCTCCCTTCTCATCCAAACCATAGAGGAGACAGAGGAGCGGCTCAGCAAGGTGTCTTTCCGTGGCCTGAGGCGCCAGGTGTCTGCGTCTGAGTTGGGTGTCACTGGGATCCTGGACCAGGACACCATTCGAGAACTGGCCCAGGGCACCAAGACCATCCACGAGGTGACAGAGATGGACTCTGTCAAGCGCTACCTGGAGGGCACCAGCTGCATAGCGGGGGTCCTGGTGCCCGTGCAGGGACAGCCAGGAGCTCAGGAGAAGATGAGCATCTACCAGGCCATGTGGAAGGGCCTGCTGAGGCCCGGCACGGCCCTGGTGCTGCTGGAGGCTCAGGCGGCCACGGGCTTCGTCATCGACCCGGTGCACAACCGCAGGCTGTCTGTGGAGGAGGCCGTGGCTGCAGGCGTGGTGGGTGGTGAGATCCGAGAGAAGCTGCTGTCAGCTGAGCGGGCAGTCACTGGCTACACGGACCCCTACACTGGGGAGCAGATCTCCCTCTTCCAGGCCATGCAGAGGGACCTGATTGTCAAGAACCATGGCATCCGCCTCCTAGAGGCTCAGATTGCCACAGGGGGTGTCATTGACCCCGTGCACAGCCACCGTGTGCCTGTGAATGTTGCCTACCAACGGGGCTACTTTGACGAGGAGATGAACAGCATTTTGGCAGACCCTGGTGACGACACCAAGGGCTTCTTTGACCCCAACACGCACGAGAACCTTACATACCTGCAGCTTTTGCAGAGAGCTACTGTTGACCCTGAGACGGGATTGTTGTTTCTCTCTCTGTCTAAGAGCTGAATTTGTGTGTGTGTGTGTGTGTGTTTGTGTGTGTGTGTGTGTGTGTGTGACTTCCTGAGTTGTTATCTTAGCCATATCTTTATTCTCATTGATGTTAACATGGATCATTTAATTTCCTTAATACTTTTGGCTCTTGTTTTTCAGGGTCTATTTTTTTTTTTACCTCATTTTCTTTTCTTTATACCATGCTTGCTTCTGATTGGTAATTTTTTTCCTATTCATCTCTTCCCTCTTTTTGTTGTTTTTTTTTTTTTTCCTACAATTTTTTTATTTTGTTTCTTATGACTGTTTTCTCTTGTTGTCTTGATGGGAGCATGAGCTTGTAGGGTTTTGGCGTTTGGTTTTTGTTCCAAGACATGTTTTCCCTGTCATAGGCTTGGCTGTCCTGTTTCTGTCTCTGTTGAACAGTCTTATTCCAAACTCAGAGAGTCAGCTCCTGTGATTAAACGGACGTCCCACCACTTTTGTCAATGGTCTTTTAATGGAGGCTGTTTCTGTATTCCTGACAGCCCCGAACGAGTTCACCTTGTACTGCACAGCACTCTCAAGGTTACTGGTGATGTTTTCTTTTGGTCTCCCAAGCTCTGGGATTGCATGTGTAAATCATCATGCTTGGCCAAGATCTTCAACGTGTTTGCATATATGGCCACTTTGGGAATAGAGTATCTTGATTTCCCATCTGTATTTAGTATGCTGTTTTCATCTTCTATCCATGTACCTCTGAGACATCTCACAGTTTGGTGTATTACAACTTTTAGCGCATACGTGTTTTGATAATAAATGATTTTTCTGCTCTTGTGGGGATTCATTTGTGCTGCTGTCACCTTTATGTGTCACTCTGCCAGTGTGTGCTGAGCACTGACCGCCAGCTTGCTCTGATCTGTGTGGAGTTCAGTCCCGTTGTTTCCCACAAGTAGGGACTAGCTAAGCAACCTTCCTCGCTGCTCATTTGCCAGAATATGTTTGTATATGATAAACATTCTTGATATCTTGAATGATTTAAGGCTTTTGTTGCTGTTGTTTCATGGATAAAAGTGTTTATTTGGACTCAGTGTTGGGAAGAATCAAGGGCAAGGTTTTCCTCTGGTCATGGGTTTACTGCTGGCAGAGTCCCAAAGTGGTTAGGACACCTCAAGAAAGCTATTTAAGGACAAAGCAACAGGGGTTAGAGAGACGTTTCAGAGGTTAAGAGAATCTGGCCGTTCTTTCAGCAAACTTGGGTTTGGCTCACCACATGGTGACTCATAACCACCCCTAACTCCTGGTATAATGAGTTCAACCCTCCTCTTCCCACTTCCTGGTGGCACACATACATGCGCATAGGCCAAGCACTCATAGACGGTAAATGAAATGAATCTGAAAAAGTTAACCAAGACTCCTTTTTAATTTTAATTGTATTTATTATCATTTTATTTTTATATCTTTCTTTGCTTTTATTTTATGAGTGTTTCGCCTGGAATGTATGTCTATTGGACCCAATGTACTTGGCTTCTGTGAAGATCCGAAGAGGCTATCAGACCACCTGGAATCGGTGGCTGTGAGCCATTATGTGGGTGCTGGGAATTGAACCTGGGTCTCCCAATGCTCTTAAACGTCGAGCTATCTCTCCAGCCCCCACCCCACCCCCAAAGCTATTGTTTGTGTCTCATGTGTTTGAAGCTTCATTCACAAAACTGTCATTCTTAATACAGAGATTAAACAAATGCAGTCTGAAGTCTGGGCTGTGTAATCAGAGGTTGCTGTTAAGCCATGCTCCTAGGAGTGCCCCAGAATGCAGTTTATCATGGATATGTGGCTAGCTGGGCCAGGTAAAGAGGGCAGGGCTGTGGTCTCGTCCCTTCATTCGCTCAGTAGTGCGGATGCCTGCAGTAGCCTTGGCTGGATGCCTCATGGTGTTTAGAAGAATCTGCCCAGGCTACATGCAATGTCTCTGTGCACAGTTTTCTCCAAGCTGATCCTATTTGGAGTGTGCTGAATTTATATCTTTCACCAAAATCTGGGACATTTTCAGCATTATTACTTCAAACTGCTTTCCTACAGGCCTCTTCCCCCCCCCACTTCAAAACTTCAAATGCAATGATCTTAGCTCTTGTTTGTCTCTTTGAAGTTCTTTTCCACTTCTCAGATTGGAGATTTTTTTTCCTGTCTGTGATCTATAAATAATGTAAGTTTATAGAATCCTATAAATATAACAGTGTGTCTGGCCGATTAGCTGGTTGTGTTGGGCAGCACTGAGTAGCACTGAGCATGTGAACCTAACATGCTATTTTAAACTCTCTCCTGGTACTTCTAACACCTGGGCCATCATCACTGCCATTTGTCAACTGTCTCTCTCTCCAGACTCACTCATTCCAGCACTTGGAATACAGAGGCATATTTTTATCTATATCCTTTATCTTATATGATTTCATGACCTACTGGATCCTGTTAAGGCCTCCTGAGAATATTGGCCCTTTGTGAGGCTGGCCCTCATTCTGGTTAGGTGATGATATCCAGCTACTGGGGTGGTGGTCTCAGTACCCACTCTTGTTTGAAGCTTTTTGCTGTACCGTGGAGGCACTTTCTCAGTGGGCGTCCCTCAGGCTGGACATGAGCTTGAACACTGAGCTAAGTGGGTGGAGAACAGAGGGCCCCTCTTCCAGCTCTAGCTAGGTTGCTTGGATCCCCCCCCCCACATACCCTGGGCCCCAGAGGTATCCTTGTGATTCCCCCATTTAGATACCAGGACCTGTCCCCATCTTTTAACTTCCTATGCTGACAGGCAATATCATGTAACCATGCTCGGGGCAAAGCAGCCAGAGAGAAAGAGACCTTGTCAACACTTCTATAGCCTACCAGGACCCAGTGCCTGAACCCTTTGTCCACAAAGATTCTGGAAGCTCTTAGGTCCCTATAATGACACCTACTCTGACACCACAAGGTTGGGGAAAACAAAGGAAACAGGATTCCTGTTACACTCTAGATACAGTGGTTCCCAACCTTTCTAACGCCTCAACCTTTTTATACTTCCTCATGTTATGGTGACCCCCTCAACCATAAAATTATTTCATTGCTACTTCATAACTGTAATTTTGCTACCATTACAAATAGAAATGTGAATATCTGATAGCCAGGGTATCTGATATGTGGGTTGAGGCCCACAAGTTGAGAACCGCTGGGTTGAAGAGGAATATGTTTCCTTTAGAACTTGAACTTATTCACCGCAGTGCTCAGCCTGTGCCATCCTCTGACGGAGACCATAGGCACAACACAAGAGTAACTGAGTAGACACTCCCCCTTACCAGTTGTTCTTTTGCCAGATGTCCTCATATTGTCACCATAAGAGCATCCCAGGCCTCCCCAGCCCCTCCCCTCACCCCCGTGCCCAGAAAGTGATGTTCATGTTCTACCCAGAGAGCTTAACTGTGTGAGAACTGGGCTGAGGCAGATTGCTGCATCTTGGCCAGACATGGAGGGTTTTAGGGATGAGTATCATGACTAGAAAAGTAATGGCGTGCCAGGTTCCAGTGTCTGGCTGGAAACTTGTAAGCACCAGCGACAAGCTGTGTCCTTGCATAGCAAGCTGTTACCCGTCACTGAAAGGACACTGCTGGCTGTTCTATTCCTGTTCGAGAAAATTCAGTATCCTAAGACACAAGGTTTGGATAATTTTGACAAGTAGGCATGCAGTGTCCTGGGATAGTCAGTGCAGCATGCTGACTGTCTGAAAAGGAGGAGGGTGAGTGGGGTCAGTGAATAAGGGCACAGGCACAGCAGCCTGCCTGAGTAACTACTGTGAGCCCCTGCATTTAACAGTCAGCAAAGCACGTCTTATTATTCTGAGATCCCTTGAGTAAAGGTCTCCCAGCCTTAGACTGCTGTACTCACAAACTGACCATGGCTTCCAAAAAGTGTAAATTCCAGGTTCCAGGCATTACTTTGAACTCCTATTGACACCTTTGACCAACCTCCACCTACTCTTTGGACAGTGACTGAGTTTTCAACATTCCAATTTCTTCTTTCCTTTCTTCTTCTTCTTCGTTTTAATCAAAGGGAAGTAATAATACCACATGGCACAGAGGAGGTCATGTTTGCAAGTCCAGTGCATCCTGGAAATGATCTAAAAACATCTACAGTGGTGTAAACAGTTTCTAACATGCTTGTAGTTTTTCTCTTCTTATCTAAATAGAAGACCCCTCCCTCTAAAACCAGGCCAAGAAAATTAGTGTTGCTATAGAAACTATCCAAAGGCACAAGTTATTTAATAGCTTATGTAAGAAACTGACTTTATACTGGGCATAGAGGCCTATAATCTCCACACTTGAAGGTTGAGGCAGGGGGATCATGAGTTTGAGGACAACTTGGCCTTGAACAAGTCTCAAAGCAACAACAAATCAACACACACACACACACACACACACACACACACACACACGGCAGGGGGTGTTGGGGCTGGGGGTTGGGGAGACTTCACAGAAGGATAAAGGCAGAATGTTAGGTATAAACTGGGTTCTGGCTGCTTTATTTGCCACAGGTCAGACATGACTTTTTGTCCAGCTACCAACATACGATTCATTTCTTTTTCCTGGTGACATGAAGGACAGAGTGAGGCAGGGAAGTCCAGTGTTTGGCCTCTTTCCCTCACTCAGTTTGCCTAGTCTTTCCTTTATCTATCTGGACTCAGAAGGAGTTGCTTGACAAACCCAAAAGGGCAGGGAGCCACCCAGAGCAGAACAGAGCTGGGGCAACAAGGGTGACAGAGGCGTACGTTGCCCAGCTGAGTGAGTCCTTTCAGGTTTCCTTGTGTGGAGCCTGGGGTCCAGGCTGACTCATCTGATGCAGGGCCCACAGTGGGAACAGATAGCTTCTCAGCAAAAGACATGGGTGACCTCCCTCCCACACCGGGGCTGAGACACTGGATGGTCAGGAAGCACCTAATTCCTATGTGGCCTAGGACCTGGCACACGTGCACATTTAACTGTTATCGGCACAGAAGAAGCTGGATTTCTTAGATACAGGATTGCCTTGGAATCAACAAAGATGGGAAAATGGATACCCCTCAAACATCTGTTTTAAAGGTCCTGAGGACTGAGTGTGGCAGCTCACACTAATAGTCTCAGGACCCAGGAAGCACAAACAGTTATACCAAATCCGCACTCAGACATACACCAATTGGTTGGTCTTCAGGAAATAAGGTCTTGAATTCAAGTCACATGGCTCCAGACCAAGGATGCTCAAAGTCACAATTGGATTTCTCTGGCTGAAGTTGTGCTTTGTGGCAACCCTCTTTTAAGTAAAATTTCAAAGCGGTGCCATCAAGGCACAATGGGACAGTTTGTTTTCTTCTTGTCTTCCTAGCCCCAGCATTTGGGAGTCTAAAATGAGAGGATCCCTCTGAGCTATTTATAAGCAACATGAACAATATATTGAAATTCCCATTTCAAAACACATAAAATGAAGTAGTGCCCACTGCATAATCAGAGAGCAGGGCACACCAAGAACAATGGCTGCAGGAAGGAGAGCTCCCAGAAACAATTACCAGGGCACAGGACCTGTCACCACAGTAATCACCAGGAAATGTCACCAGGAAACCGGAGCATTTTACTAAGAGAAGCTCTCAGACTGAAAACTACAACAAGCAGAATTAAACAGGTTTAACAGCAGACAGATTTACCCAGAATGTCAGAAAACTTGCCCGCAGACATGGGTGAACTGCAAGACAGGGTAGCAGGCATTGTGGGGAGCACAGCTGGAGGGGAGAGTGTGAGCAAGGCCCACTATAGGATTTCCTAATGCACACCAACCACTTCCTGAAGGGGCAGAGCTGGGAAGTGAGTAGAGAAGTAGAAGAAATATTGAAAGCCGGGGCCACAAAGAGAGGGTGGAGGGGGGGGGGAGAAACAAAACAAAAAGAAGTTTTCAGGGCTGGGAATGTAGCTCACTGATTGAACACATGCAAGATGCTAGCTAGGTTTGATCCCCAAAGCCCTGTCAAGACACAGTGGACTCCACAGTGGACTCCAGGAGCCTCAGAGAAGCAAAGGGTGGTTGGGCAGAGAATTGAGCTCCCCAAAACAGTAGGAAGAAGGAAGGTAGAGTTGACCCCAGAGAAAGCCAAGGAGACACACGTAGACACAGACCCTTATGGAAGCTTTGTGTATAAAGTGACTCCTTCAGCCTGGCGAGTTTGAACATCACCTACCAGGGCCTGTTTGAATTATTTTGAGAATTATTACCAGGTCTGGCCTCTGTGCTGATTGTCTACAGCAAAGTTTGTGAATCAAGCCAGGTTGATTACCAGAGTCCATTTTACCATGGGGTGAAGTAGAAATTTTTTAGTTTCTTTGGAAAGTCAGATGATGGTTTGCTGAGGCACACGGGTGAAAGAATGTCTTAGTAAAGCAGGGTCAGGAAAGAATGTTTCCCTGTAGCCAACACAGGTGAAAGGATGTTTGCTACATTGCTACAGCATCACATGGAAGGACTCCTGATGAAGGAGTATAAGTGTGACCCCACAGACAGTGAGAGCCTCAGTTTGGTTTGTTCTACCTTGAGGTTTCTTCAGGATCGAACTACAACTGCTAGTTTGTGTGTGGTGTCTGCTGGCCTAGAGACCTGGCCTGTAGCTCCTGAGTGATATTTAGTGTTTGCTATGGGACTGAAGGGCTGACAAAGATTGAGCTCGCTCCCAAAGAACTATTGCTAAGCAGGTCCACTTCCCCCGTATCCTAATAACGTTTCTCTTCTACTTCCTCTGATGGGGGATGGGCTAGAGGAGAGATTGAAAGCTTATAAAATAGGCTGCAAAATTTTTATGCCAACAGAGGGGGGCTGATAGAAGGGAGCTCCACACACTGAATGCAGAACACACATGCCTCTCCAGCTCACAAGCTAACCTTGCCTAGGATCTTGCTCTTTGATTCTTCAGGGTTTGTTCCTATTCCGTGCGCACTCTCCAAATATTCTACATGTTCTTCTGGGCATTCGAGAATGTTTGCATGTTGTGTGGTGAAGATGATGTCATTATGCAGGAAGGCAAGTTCAGGATAAATCAAGGCCTGTCATGGTACGAGAAGAAAGGATGGGTGGGAACAATGTTTTAGAAAGAGAGGGAGGAAAGAGAGCAAGGAGGAGGAGGTGCTGGGTGCAACCATGAAAGCAGATTCTTCCCTATGCATAAATACAGGTTATTAGAAATATTTTAAAGGGATGGGTATGTACAGGATTTTGTGCTGTCTAGATGAGAAAATTATACCTTATCAATTGGATCAGAGGTATTGTATGGTGTTTTTTTAAAGGTTTACTTATTTTATTTATATGAGTACACTGTAGCTGTCTCCAGACACACCAAAAGAGGACATCAGATCCCATTACAGATTGTTGTGAGCCACCATGTGGTTGCTGGGATTTGAACTCAGGACCTCTGGAAGAGCAGTCAGTGCTCTTAACCACTGAGCCATCTCTCTAGTCCATGGTGTGTTCTTTCTTGTGACGACTAAATTGAGTTCAAGAGAAAGTGAGGCTGGGGGTGGGGCACACCAAGCATGCCATGGAATTGGGATGTGTGAGCCTGGTCCACTTTCCCCGTATCCTAATAACTAACAACCCACCAAGAGAACTGTGAGTGAAAGCAGTGTGGCGGGGTGCATGCTGGACCGGCTCTCAGACCGCCTGGATCTGAGAGAAAGTGGACGTGTGGGAACTGGTCGAGCTGCCGTTTTTAATATTCACAGCATCCATGTGGCATTCTTTCCTTTATAAACAATGAGGCTCTTGCAGCTGGGAGTCTGGTTGTAGTGATACCCATAGCTAGACTGTGATTGTTCACATAGGTAAGGTGATCTTTACATTCATCCCATATCTGGTCAAGGGTCCTTACCACATTCCCAGGAGTATGTTCCTTTGTTTCTTTAAAGAACCTGGGAATTTTATACTGTTCTTATTTCTTGTTATAGTAAGAAGAAACAACTCTATGTTCAACTTTTAAATTATTTTAATTTTATGTATCTCAGTATCCTGCTTGCATGAATGCCTAGTACTCACTAGACTCAAAACAGGGCATTAGAATCCCTGGGTGGAACTGGAGCTTTAGATGATTGTGAGCTCCTGTGTGGTGCTGGGAAGCAAAGCTGGGTCTTCTGGAGAAACAGTCAGTGTTTTAAACTTCTGAGCCACCTCTCCAGTCTATGCTTACCTCTTTTCTTTACCTTTTGAGATGCAGCCTCATGAAGCTCAGGCTGGCCTTGAACTCCTTATGTAATTGTGTATGTTCCTGAACTTCTGGTTCTCCTGTTCCTCCTCCGAAGCGCTGAGATCACAGGACTATGCCAACGCGTCATCTTTCTGTGTTCCGATGTTAAAGACCATTCTCTGCAGTGTGAGAGACGGCTTAGCAGCTAAGAATGATTGCTATTGTTCCAGAGGAGCAGGGTCCAGCTCCCAGTGCACACACCAGACAGCTCGAAGTCACCTGAAACTTCAGCTCCAGTGGATCTGGCACCCAGATGACATTCATGCACACACACACACAAATAATAAAAACAAATCTTCAAAAGTATCTTTCTAAGCAAGTAATGCTAGTTTTAGAGTAACTAGATGGCCAGGTGACAATGGCACACACCTTTAAACCCAGCACTGGAACTTGCCCTGTAGACCAGGCTGGCCTTGAACTCATAGAGATCTGCCTGCATCTGCCTCCCCCTTACTGGAATGAGAAGAATGAGCCACCATCACTCATCAATAACTGCCTGGCAACGATCACTCTCTTAAAGAGAAGGGAAATGCTACATTGTATCACAAGTTCATTGGTGTTTTAGACTTCCGTCCATTTTTAGTCAATATTGAAAAGTGAACAAGCCTCCTCTGTGGCATCTCAAGCAAGAGAAATAACTTTTTTGTGTGCATTAGTGTCCTTCTTCTCTAAATGCAGCTGAATGGTTGTTGAGTGTCTCCTGCGTTCTGAATGCTGTGACTGTTGATAACCCATGTAGAGCTCAAAGCTCACCCACTGAGAGGTGTGCCCACCACACAGCTTCTTCATGTGCCTTTGCGTCTACCGTTGTGCTGACCAAGTGCAAATTGATCTGCTGGGCAAATTTGTTTAAATGAATTAAGATGTAATGCTCAAGTCATCCTTGGAAGCAGTTTGGTGAGTGTGATGGAGTGTCATCACTGAGGAGGGCCTTGTGCCCACAAAGCGCTTGGCTGCAGGGTCAAGTTCTTCCACTCAGTGCTGTTGCTTCTATTTTCTAGTAGTGACTGATGACTGAATAGATGTCTACTCTTCTGAAATCTCTTGAAACACTTTCACAAGTTCCTCTTTTGTGACCCCCCTTTTTCCACTATGGGCTCCCTTGAAGCAATGGAACCTCTCAGTTGGTCCCTTGCAAACACACACTCACTCGGGACCACTTCCAAACTTAAGAAGTTACAGAGAGGCTGCTTGGCCCTCATTGGCTGTTGTCGGGAAGCAGTTGTTTTGTGCCACATGTTTCCTCTGGGGAGCTCAGAACATCAATATTGGCTTCCTTGGAGCAAGAACAAAAGCCATTGTCCCATCGCCCGTCCAAAAGAGAGTTAGCCTCTCACTACTGCTTTCCTCTCTCTTTGAGGCAAGTTTCTAAATCCAGTCTACAGTCATGGAGGGTATTACCTAAAAGCACAAAGCCAGGTGCTGAGGTAAGGCAAGAGTCCCCCTCTCTTCCTACCTGGAATACCAAGCCTCAGGAGACACCTGTCTAAGACTTGAAAGCCACCAGCCAGAGGGAAAGAAATGGTCAGGAATTCAGAAATTAGACCACGTGTCTACCCTTCATCAGAGACAGTCTCAGACAGGGATGTGCAAGAATGGAGCCTAGGGAAGTCTTGTTGGAGAGATAACACCTGAGTCAAGACCTGAAGGAAGTGGACTCAAAGGATGACAGAAAGATGTATTCTATGGGGCTGGAGAGATGGCTGAGCTGTTAAGAGCACTGACTTGGTTTCCAGAGGTCCTGAGTTCAATTCCCAGCAACGGTTGGTGGCTTACAACCGTCTGTAATGGGATCTTATGTCCTCTTCTGGTGTGTCTGAAGACAGCTACACTCTGTGTCTGTGTGTGTGTGTGTGTGTGTGTGTGTGTGTGTGTGTGTGTGTGTGTAATCTTTGTATTCTATGTATAAGACACATTCAGCACAAAGAGAGAAAGAGGCCTGCCAAATGCAGCAGTCAGAGCCCCAGGGCACCCAAGGCAGGTTTGACCTCTACAAAGGCTGCTTATAGAAATCAGCCATGACAAAGGTCTCGTGGACTGGAACCTAGGGGAAGCCTGTGCGAGCATCCAGTTGTTCTGCCCTCTCCAGTTCTTAGCGTGAGCTTCTGCATGCAGCTAGCCTTGGTGTTATGGGTTGTTTTTAAGGTTTATTTTATGTCTATGTAATAGTGAGTGTCTGCATTGTATGTACACAGTCTACCGTATGTGTTTTTGGTGCCCATCAAGACCAGAAGAGGGCAGCAGAGCCCCTGGAAGTGGAGTAATAGGTTGTTGTGAACTAGGTGGGTACTGGGAATTGAATGTGGGTCCTCTTCAAGAGAAGAATTGCCCTTAACCAATGAGCCCTCAATGTCACAACATTTTTAAAAGTAGATTCTATCTGTAGTGTCTGGTGTCCCAAAAGGCTCTGCTAACACTGTGGTACAAGGCTCCTCGTCATTTGCATTCTTAGTAGACTCCCCAGTGTGGCTAGGGTCCCAGTAAAACAGTCACAAATAGGTGAATGCAAAGACTTGGGAATTGTCTCCCAAGCATTGTCCCTGCTCTGATTTCTGGGGTCGGTAGAAGGTTAGCCCCTCCTGATCTGCTAAACTAGCTAGCCCTTTTCAGGTGAGAACGGATAGAGGACCACAGCAAGGTGCAGCATTCTGAAAGGGCTATGACAGAAGTCAGAAGCGAGGGTGGGAGGGCAGGGGGCAGAGCTGGTCAGGGGACAGATGGTGTTTAAATCAGAGGGTAGCCAGGGTCTCTATATAGCAAGGGGAGGTGATGGTGGGTAAAAGGGCAGATGTAGGAGTGAGGGCAGTTGAGGGGTGGTTAGAGGTTTTCGGGAAACTCCACCAGATGTGGCAAGTGAGAAATGTTCCCTTTCTTTGTGTTTCCATTGCTTCAAGGGAGCCCATAGTGGAAAGGAGAGGGTCACATTTAGGGAGAAGAGAGCACTTGCCATTAGGAAAAGTAGGCTTGGGCTGGGGAGATGGCTCAGCGGTTAAGAGCACTGACTGCTCTTCCAGAGGTCCTGAGTTCAAATCCCAGCAACTACATGGTGGCTCACAACCATCTGTGCCTTCTTCTGGTGTGTCTGAAGACAGCTACAGTGTACTCACATAAAATAAGTAAATAAATCTTTTTTAAAAAGAAAGAAAAGTGAGCTTGCACACTGGTAGAGAAGCATGGAATTCTGGGCCAGGAAGAGACAGGTGGTCAGGATTTAAAGTGCATCCTGTTAGTCTGTGCTGCTGTGGATCTTTAGTGATGCCTTCCTTGGGTACCTAAGGAGGGAACTGGCCCCATTTCTAAGACCATATGGCTTCCCACCACTGAATTGCCTGCCCCCAGATTCCCTTGACTCTTGCTGCTCTCCACATCGGGCGGAGTTCAGGACATTTGTCATGGGAGCAGGATCGGGATGCGGTGCTGGAAGAACTGGCTCCAAGAGTTGGGCAGAAGTGGATCATGAAGAGGCTGACATAGTCTTCTGGGAGAAACACAGCTGCCTGGGAAACCTTGGAGAGGCCTCTGCAGGAATGGGTGGTGCCTCTGAGGGGCGCGTCTCTTTGAGGCGGAGCTATTGGGGAAGCAGGCGTGGTCTGGGTGGATGGGGCGTGCCCGGGGCGGGGCTCTGCCTCCCAGGATCGAGCTACACTCCAGCACCGGCCCGCAGAGGCGGCTCCGGAGGGGCGGGGCGGCTCCTCCCTCGGGTCCGCTGCGAGCCCGCGCCTCCCAATTCCCGGAGCCGAGGAGGGCTCGCGGCGGCCGCTCCGCTGGGCTCCAGGTTGGGCTGCCGGGCGCTGGGCCAGGGCGGGCGGGAGCGGGGCGAGGGCTTGCGTGGAGGGCGGCGGCCTGGGCTCGCCGAGCCATGGCGGCCCCGGAGCCGGCGCCGAGGAGAGGCCGGGAGCGCGAGCGAGAGGACGAGAGCGAGGACGAGAGCGACATCCTGGAGGAGAGCCCGTGTGGCCGCTGGCAGAAGCGGCGGGAGCAGGTGGGCACGGGTGCGGGTGACGCCGCCGTCCCGTAGCCTAAGGATGGAGGCCATGGCATCCGTGGGGTCGAGCCAGTATGAGGGACTCCCCGAACGTCCTGGGCTCTGGAGGCCCTCGGATCCCTTTGGCCCCAAGCCCTGGTGAGAAACCCCCATACCTTGAACACCAGTGTCATTCTGGGACCACCTCCACGTGCCTCTTGGATCCCCCACTACCCCTCTGGGGATCGTCCCCAACCTCTAAAACCTGCTTTACCTTTTGGCCCAGCCCTTGGACACCACCCCTCTCCCCTTGGGTTCTTGATCCCCAGCCTTACCACCCCAGCTCTCCCACTGAGCTGGGCAGGGCTAGCAGCTCATTCATGGTTAGGAGAAGGTTGTGGCAGAGACCACGTCCACATCCTGAATCTATTCGTATCTGGACACACATCCTTCCCACCCAGGTGAACCAAGGGAACATGCCCGGGATCCAGAGCACCTTTCTGGCCATGGACACGGAGGAAGGTGTAGAAGTGGTGTGGAACGAGCTTCACTTCGGGGATAGGAAGGCCTTTGCGGCCCATGAGGTGAGACCTTGTCTAAACCCCCTTTGCCCCATACCGTTGATTGTCCCCACGACCATCCTCCTTCCTCAGGAGAAGATCCAGACCATGTTTGAGCAGCTGGCGCTGGTGGACCACCCCAACATCGTCAAGCTGCACAAGTATTGGCTGGACGCCTCTGAGGCCCGCGCGAGGGTGAGCTAGGGGCGGGTGAAGGGCGGAGTGAAGCCACAGGCTGGGTGGGGCAGCATGGGGACCCACCCGCAACGGCGGAGCCCGCCTGCCCGCAGGTCATCTTCATCACAGAATACGTGTCGTCTGGCAGCCTCAAGCAGTTTCTCAAAAAGACCAAGAAGAACCACAAGGCCATGAACGCCCGGGTATGGGGAGTGGGCTGGGGACTGGAGGGAGTCCCGCAGAACTTAGGGACAGTGGTGGGGCGGGGGACTCCGAGAGACCTCGGTTCAGGAGTGGGGTAGCGGGCGGGCTCCGCAGGCTCAGCAGCCTCTTGGTGCCCACCCGACGGAGTCGTGCGTCCGCTGCCAGGCCTGGAAGCGCTGGTGTACGCAGATCCTGTCCGCACTCAGGTGAGAGCCTTGACCAAGCGCTTGCCCCCCTGCTCTGCACCTTTCCGGTGCTCTCTGACCCGGTTCTTCCTGCCTCCCTTCCTCTGTGCTTGCAGTTTTTTGCACGCCTGCAGTCCCCCCATCATCCACGGGAACCTGACCAGCGACACCATCTTCATTCAGCACAATGGCCTCATCAAGATCGGCTCTGGTACTGGCGAGGCGGGACGGGGCAGGGGTGCTGAACCTTCGGGAGCCCAGGAGAGACACTGCCCAGCCTCCTGGCTCCACTGACGCTCTCTCTTTCTCTCTGCAGTGTGGTACCGGATCTTCTCCAATGGTGTGTGAGGTCTCTGGGGTTTGGGGGCCGTGGAGAAGCTGGTCTGCTCAGCTCCACACTTTTTCTTAGCACTTCCTGATGATCTCCGGAGCCCTATTCGAGCTGAACGGGAGGAACTCCGAAACCTGCACTTTTTCCCACCAGAGTATGGCGGTGAGTTCTTAGACCACACTGGAGCATCTGACCTGACCTGCTGGCCCATCAGACTGACCAACCCTGCCTTGTTTTTCCCGTTTCAGAAGTCAATGATGGGACTGCTGTGGACATCTTCTCTTTTGGGATGTGTGCACTGGAGGTACTATCCACTCTCCTCATAGCCTCTGCTCTGGGTTCTACTCCATCTCAATTTGTCCCTGCAAATGCAGATGGCTGTACTGGAGATCCAAGCCAATGGGGATACCCGAGTCACCGAAGAGGCTATTGCTCGAGCCAGGCACTCGCTGAGTGACCCCAACATGCGGGTGAGAAGCTTACCTTGCCCCTCTAAGGCTGACTGCAGGTGCCCGGGCTTCTCCTTGAAGTACTGTAGGCAGGCAAGAGGTGTAGTCTGGTCAGTACATCTGAAAGTGTAGCAGGTGGCCTAAGGTCCACTGGAAAGGAAGACTCATCTAGAAGCTCACAGATTCCACCAGGGTGAACGGAAGTAGGGCATGGGTGTTTGGAGCCCAAGGCCTTCCTGTCCTCAAGGTTACAGAATCAGATCCTGAGCTGCTAATGGGATGCCTTCGCTGCTCATTCATACAGGAAGGTTCCTCCAGCGTCACTGAGGTGGGAGGAGGTGGCAGTTGGATCCGTGGGGTCTAGGGACTTGAAGGACCTCCTCTAGAGTGAGGATTTTTCCACCTGCCACCTGCCTTTCTTTTCCACAACCTAGGAATTCATCCTCTCCTGCCTGGCCCGGGACCCTGCCCGCCGACCCTCAGCCCACAACCTCCTCTTCCACCGAGTGCTCTTCGAGGTGCACTCGCTGAAGTTGCTGGCAGCCCACTGCTTCATCCAGCACCAGTGTGAGGAGCAGAAGGGCTGGGGTGGACCAGGATCTTGGGGTCAGACCATGGAAGGGTCTTTGAAGGACCCTTAGGTTGTCTCCACCTCCATGTGCATTTTTGTGGTTCGCAGACCTCATGCCTGAGAATGTGGTAGAGGAAAAGACCAAGGCCATGGACCTCCACGCAGTTTTGGCTGAGATGCCCCAGCCCCATGGACCCCCAATGCAGTGGCGGTGAGTAATGGCTAAATGAGGCTTCCCCTCCTAGCTCTTGGCTAGGTTTTGCCCTGACGCCTCTCATATCTCATGACACCTCTTCCATGCCATTCTAGGTACTCAGAGGTCTCCTTCTTGGAGCTGGACAAATTCCTAGAGGATGTCAGGTGAGAGCTGGCATAAGACTGACGAAAAAGCACTATCAGGCCTGAGTCCCCACCTACCTACCCCCTCGTCTATCTCCAGGAACGGGATCTATCCACTGATGAATTTTGCGGCAGCCCGGCCCTTGGGGCTTCCCCGGGTGTTGGCTCCACCCCCAGAGGAGGCCCAAAAGGCCAAAACTCCAACGCCAGAACCCTTTGACTCAGAGACCAGGAAGGTGAGTCCCCAACTCCTGCTGTACTGTTCTGTTTCTCAGAGCTGCCAACAACCAGGAAATGGGTGCCTTTCTCTAGGGACCCATCTCTCTCCATCTCAGTTCTCCCCAAGGCTTCCAGAGACCAAATCCAAGCTGACCCCTTTGTGGAAACTGTGACGGGACCAAGACAACCATTCTCCCCAGAGGCTTCTTGCTTTTACAGCCCTTCCCCCATCCGGTTGCATGCTCTCTTCCAGAGGCTTCAGCCACCTCAGTTCCCCATCTGGATCCAGAACCCTCACTCCGGTCTCCCCCATTCTAGCTTCCTTTCTTCCTCAGTACACCCTAAATTCAAATGCCAGTAGTCTGGATCCCGGCTGCCCAGAGAGCTAGTGGAACTCAGCCTAAGCCCCAGTCCCCTGGTGGCACCTTGCTTATGTACAGTCACACCCTGGGACAAAGCATTTCCTTGCTTTCCACAGTTTCCACTCCCCCTTACCTCTCTCTGGCATTGTATTCATCGTTCGGTACCCAAACAGAAGGCCTACTCTTGGAAGCCTTCCCTAATACCTCATGGCTGGTGCAGTAGAATGTGCCTTTTGGACTTCCCTTGGAGATGTTTACCATTTTGGGGTCTCTGCTGATCCTTCTGGGCTCCCTTGCTAAGTAGTACTCTGTGACAGGCTACTACATCTTCCCTGCCCCCAGGTTGTCCAGATGCAATGCAACCTGGAAAGAAGCGAGGACAAGGCTCGGTGGCACGTGAGTTAGGGCCCTGGGTGGGACTAGGGAAGATGGGGACAAATCAACTCTGGCGCCACCCAGATCACGCCCTCCCATCCACAGCTTACTCTGCTTTTGGTGCTTGAGGACCGGCTACACAGGCAGCTGACCTATGATCTTCTCCCAAGTAGGCTGGTAGGGGACCCGGTGGTGGGCTGGGGCTCAGACATTGGCTAGTGCCACAACTCACTTGTCCTGTGTTCTCTCTTCAGCCGACAGTGCCCAAGACCTCGCCGCTGAACTAGTACACTATGGCTTCCTGCACGAGGTGGGCTGGTGCACTTCGGGTTTGGAAAGGTACAGGGTCTGCTGAGCTGCCCAGTACTACAATGCTTCCCCACCCATCTACTGTAGGATGACCGGACAAAGCTAGCAGCCTTTCTGGAGACCACTTTTCTCAAGTACCGTGGAACACAAGCGTGACCTTTCCAGTCCTGACAGCCAAGCAGAAATACTAGGGTTGCCCACTTGTCAAAGAGCCCCACACTGCTCAAAGCTGCCTTCTACCTGTGTTCCCTGGAACTGAACACAGGTCCTGCTAGTGAACCCCCCTCCCCCAGTTTTCTGTAGCAGTGTGGGACCCTGGGGTGGTGATGGAGCCCAGAGCCTGGATGGGAGTGGATACATGTCAGTTAGGGGAACCACTCCATCTGGTACTGGACAACAGCCATGCCTTCAGGTGGCAGAGACCTAGGGAAGGAGCCTGGACTCAAAAGTAATAGAACCCCTTCAGCTGTCAAACACAGTGCCAGGCATCAGGCAGACCTCACCTAATTGGAGAGTCACAGACTAGAGAGCTTGAAGTTGGCCAGGAAATTCCATGGTCCCAGTCCCTTGCAGACCTGCCTTGAGCCCTCTCTCTGATCTTCCACACACTTGAGACCAGGACCCATGTCCTCCACAAAGCCCTTGGGCAGGATCTTTCTATTCATTGTCCCACTGGCTTAGGGGCTCATAGGTGAGGCATCCTCTGCACCCCACCCCCTGGGGAAGTTGTGTGTTGGAATCTGAGGATGTGGGTTCATGGCTCCCTCTTTTTCTCCAGCCCAACTTGTCTCTCACTCTTACTGGTTTCAAAGTCCTGGCAAATTCTTCCCCCCAGAACCACCCTGATGTCTTGGTTCTTGAACTGCCTCTCTTCCAATGTCACATTTAAAGTCTTAAATGTTTTTAAATGTATATATACATTCAGTGCATTCACGATACTCTTTAAACACTTTACATGTGAAACCAGGAGAGCTTACTATTGTAATAGGCCCACATTGCTGCTATTAACACATATCATAAAACCAGTGGTTTGAGACAACACAAATACAGCTCTGTACAGCAAACGTTTGATACGGGGCTCTCACTAGATTAATACCCAGGCTAAGTTCCTTTCTAGAAGTTGGGGCTCACCTCCTGCACCTTCAAGCTATTGGTAGAATTCACTTCCCTACAATGGTAAGGCAGAAATCCCTTTTTTCTTACAGCTGCCAACTAAGAGCCCTTCTCAGCTTCTAGAGACCACCAACTTTTCTTAGCTCTTCTTCCTCCCCCTTCAAGACCAGCAGCGTCAAGTTGAATCTTTGTCATGGACTAGCTGTCTGGTTTTCCACTGCTAGGAAGTGTCAGGGCCTTTTGTGAGTAGGCTGGACCCACATGGATAACCTAGGATGATATCCTTTTCAGGGTCTGTAGATTACCCACACCTGCACAGTACCTTTTGCTATGGAGACTAATCATCCTGGGTTTTGGTGCTTAGAGAATAGACATGGGCGGTGGATGTATGTGGCCTACCATGCCATCTTAACTGAATCCAAAACTTAAAGCAAAATTGTCATGGGACATTTAATAAATTAAACGAACTCTGGTTATGCATGGTCTGACATAGCTTATTTTTAAAATCCACAACAGATTGTACAGGTAATTAAACTAAACTTGAAAGCATCTTTTTTTGTTTGGTTTTATTTTGATTTTTCACGATAGGGTTTTGTGTGTGTGTGTGTGTGTGTGTGTGTGTGTGTGTGTGTGTGTGTAGCCCTGGCTGTCCTGAAACTCACTTTGTAGACAAGGTTGACCTCGAACTTAGACGTCTACCTACTTTTGCCTCTCAAGTGCTGTTATCAAAGGCATGTGCTGCCATCCCAAGGTTCAGCTTATCTTTAGAGAGAGTCTTGTTATTCTGTCCTACTTGCCTGGAAGTCAGTATCCAGACCAGGCTGGTGCTGTCATTATAGGTGTAAGCCATCATGCTTTATTGCAGACATTGTTTTAAAAGTTGACTGGCTGGGGAGGGTCAACAGTGAGTAACAGATGCAATACTCTACCCCGATTTTACACAAATTCAAACCTCTGAGCCTCAGCCTGTATATTAGGGTTCTCTAGAGTCACAGAACTCATGGAATGTTGCTATATAGTAAGGGAATTTATTGTAATGATTTATAATCTGTAGTCCAACTAACTCAACAATGGTCAGCCTTCTGCAAATGGAAATTCCAAAACTCTCGTAGCTGCTCAGACACATGTGGCTAGTTTCTGTTTAAGATGGAATCCTGAAGAATTTGGCTCTAACAGATATGCCAGCCCGCTTTGTCCCAGGATGACCTTGAACTCAGAGATTGGCTTGCCTCAGTCTCCTGGGATTAAAGGGTATACCACCTTGCCTAGGCCTAGGCTTTTCAAGGCCACTATGCCTCAAGGTCTCCATGTCAAGATCCAGGTCAGAAGCCTGCATCTTTCAGCCTCAAGATCTGCATCACAGGTGTGCCCTCCAATTCTGGATTGGAGTTCATTCTAGATGTAATCAAGTTGACAACCAGAAATAACCATCATAGCCTTGGAACTCACTACATAGACCAGTCTTGCTTCAGTTTTACATAATGCTGGAATTAAAGGCATGTGTCACTATGTTCAGCCACAAGCATGCTTTTAGTCCTGTCTATTGGTTTTTATATAGTAGGTGTCTCTACATGACAATCTTTAAGACTAGTCAACTACCCAGCCTCACTCCAATTTGATGGGCATCACCTATGAGTACTCTAGTTCTATCAGTGTAGGTTTTAACAGAGAACAACCTGTCCTACATTATATTTCCACTGTTGCACAATTTTTGTTTTCTCTGGAGTTAATAATTTTCCTTTTTAGTTCAGACAGCAACCTGTCGGAGTTAAGTTTTTGCTTTTTGCTTTTTCCACTATGTGGGCTCAAAGGATTGAACCCAGAGTCTCAGGTTTGGTGGCAAGCCCTCTTAACCGCTGAGTTACTCCCGGGCTCTGCCCCTTACTCTCCTGCATGTGTTTGCCATTAATTCATCTTTGGGATCCACTCTCTGGATCCCACGGAGTCCAGCCTGCTCTTTGTTCTTGTATTGTGGTTCAGTCCTCAGTGTGGGTTACCCTGCACCAGGATCTGCATACCTCCCTCTCTTCTCTCTGGGTCCTATGCATTCATCTCCATTTACCCCACTTAAAAAGGAACATCCTTCAGATTTCCAGAGAAAAGTGGATGGGAAATTGTGGAATTTGCCTGTTTGTTCTGATTTGAATCTTAGACATTTGAAACTGTAACAAGGTAAGAGCAGTTTGTTTAGCTGAAAACCCTCTCTCCTCAGGACTTAAGGGTATCATGTTACATTCTTCTAGTTCCAGGAATTGCTGTGCTTCTGAATTCTGACCTTTTGTGTAAGAGCTCTTCGGTTTCTCCTCATCTTTTCTTTGCCTAGTGTTTTGGAAATTATCAGTGACCTGCTACAGTAAAAAGGAAAAAAAAAGACGTTTTTTTTTTGAATTGTTTATTGATTTCTCTATTTCCTGCATAAATTATTGAGACATTAGATTTGTCTTTTCTCTTGTTTTACATGTATTTATCAGGTGGTTATGGGTAGGCACAAGTGCAGGAGCTGCTCGTGAGAGGGCTCAAGGGCAGAGTGAAGGCTTCACTCTTTTTTTTTTTTTTTTAATTTAATTTTGTTTTGTTTTCAATACACCCCAATCGAAGTTTCCTCTTCCACCCTCACAGCTTCCCCTCCCCCATCACGTCCACTCTCTGTTTTCCTTTAGAAAAGAGCAGGCCTCTCAGGGAGATCAGCCAAACATAGCATAGCTAGATATGACAGTGAGGCACAAACCCACATATCAGGGTTGGATAAGGCAACCCAGGAGGTCAAAAAGGGTCCCAAGAGTAGGCAAAAGAGTCAGAGACACCGCCATCCCCAAAGAAGACCTAGCATAGACCCTGTGAGTCCTGCTTAGCTGAACCAGTGGGTAGAGATCTCCAATCTGTGCTCTCTCTCCATCTAATGTTTGGCTGTGGGTCTCCACATCTGTTCCTTCAGCTGGCTGGCAGAGGTGTGTCTGATGACAAGTATCCTAGGTGCTCATCTGGACTTCTGTTGACAGGTGTGGCCTCTGGCAGAGCAGAGTGACTTCCAAAAGCAATTCCTGGGGTTCTGGTGTCTTACAGGAGCAGGACTTCAAGAACCTGGTCTAAGCTGGTCTGTGGTGGTACTGAGTTAAGGCCAGCCTGATCTGTTTTGTTTTTCTGAGACAGGATCTGTCTAGTTGGAAGTACGTGGAGGCCTCCACCTCATAGAGATCTAGTGCCTTGCCCATACTTGGAGGCACTTGAAAGCAGTTTTTGCTAAAAAAAACAAAAAACAAAACTTAACTTTTGACTTACAAGATGTTTAAAACAGCCAAATACTGTCACCATGAAGTCTGACCTCTGTTTAGCTCTCAACATCTCAAAAGTTTTAAAGTTTTTATCGGCTTGCCAACAATTTTTCTGAAAAGCGAGGCCCATCACTATCAGAGGGTGGTGCCTGGGGTTCCCCCTGGTGGTGGTGGTGAGACCCAGCCCACTCAACATTCTCGGGTGTGTGTGTGTGTGTGTGTGTGTGTGTGTGTGTGTATGTGTGTGTATGTGTGTGTGTGTATTTTCAGAGGCTCTGGTGGACCCATCTTATTCTAAATCTTGAAGAATATTGACTAAATGTGATTGTTTCGTTTTTCTTGGAACTTTCAACTTTATGGGGTTTTTGTTTTGTGTTTACTTTTGTTTTGAGACAGGGTCTCTCTATATAGTCCTGGCTGTCTTGGAAGTTGCTTGGAGCTACTTGGAAAGGTAGTCCAGACTGGCCTCCAACTCACAGAGATGCTCCTTGCCCCTGCCTCTGGGATGCTGGGATCAAAAGTATGTGCCACCACACCCAGCTCAGCTTTATTTTTCAACCCATTGAATCACTCATCTGCAGATTTTTGTTTTGTTTTGTTCTGGGGTGGGGGGTTGTTTTTCAAGACAAAAGTTTCTCTGCGTAGCCCCTGTCTGTCCTGAATTATGTAGACCAGGCTGGCCTCAAACTCTAGAGATCTATTTCTGCCTCCCAAGTGCTGGAATTAAAGGAGTGCACTACCAGCACCTTACCTGCCTGCCTATCTATCTCCATCTATCTATCTGTCTGTCTGTCTATCTATCTATCTGTCTTTAAACTTGGGAAGAAATCTAAGTTCATGGTCGTTATTTTCTTGTTTGGGGGAAACAAGATCTTTGGTTATCTTTGATGATATTGCCTTCCCAGTTTCTATTCTTATTTTTCTATTTCTTTTATTGTTTTGGTTTCTTCTGTGTGATATTTCCTCATGCTCTTGTGCTTGGTGATTCTGGTAGGTCACTTGTGCTTAAAAGTGAGATGCTAAGCAGGGTCTCAATGCTTCTTTCCCAGAATGGAGCTAATTTCTAGCCACTGTTGGCAGAGGCAGACTTACTAGTATCATGTAGTAGGGATAGAAGTCTGGAGGCACCTTTTTTTTTTTTTTTTTTCTTATCTGTACTTTTCAGAGAATTCTAGACACAAGCATCACAAACCAGTCTGCTAAGGCCCTCCCCTGGCTGCCTAGCATTCTACTTCTCTGCCCACTTAGGCTTTGCTTTCAATAGAGCTCTTTCCGGTTTAAAGGAGTTCGGAAGGGAGGGGGGAGATATTCTACCGTATTTTGCTAGAGTTCTCTATATTAAATTTTAAACAACTCAGGGGTGAAAAACACAATGGCTATCCGGTTTAGTTTGTGGGTGCCTAAGCTTACAGATGTGGTTGGTGTCTTGCAAGGCAACCTTAAGGCCTTGGTACTGAGTGCAGCTCAAGGCAAACGTCAGGGCAGCTCCTCGCACCGCACAGATGAACATACAGATTTACACATAGCTCAGGACTTGGGGACTAGCGTGTACATTTATGCCCACAGGACTGTAACCATAGGACTAGCTGGGGAACCATCTTTTGGGTCCATCTGCATGTCAAACGCCCTAAAAGGCTACTCTCTCACTAGGAGTTTCTATTTCAAAATAAATGAGGACTCCTGACTTTAGATGTTTAGTGCAAAGACGAAGGATGTCCTTTTGTCTCAGCTGTCTACAAAAAGAAGAAATCGGTCTCTCTTTTCCGCTTTCAGCGAATGGACTCAACTGAAATAGGATGCTGGTAAAATCAGTCAGACGGAACTGATTTAAAAATGTTGACCCCGAGGGTAGGGCTCTCCCGCTCTCCACTTCAGTACTCCGTTCCGCCCCGCCCCGGAAACGCGTTCCGGTCTCCGCTCCCGTAACTAGGCGGTATATCGCGAGAATTCCACGTCCGGCGCCCAGATCGCGCGAGACTGCGGAGGGAGCTGATGCTTGTGGCGCGCGCGGCGGCCGCGACGGACGCAAGATGGCGACGGCGACTATAGCTCTCGTAAGTGAGTCCCTCGCGGCCGGGGGCGGCCGTCAGCTTGTAGGAGTGAGTCGTAGGCCGGGACAGGGTGCGGAGGGGACCCTGGGTGCGCAGCGGCGTGACCGGGCCTCCTACGGACTTTCCTGTGGTCCCCGGCACGCGGGGCGGAGCGGGAGCGCGCGGCTGTGGCCGTGGCTGTGGCTTGGCTGCAGCTTCCGGCTCGAGGACTCCAGTTTCCGGCAACTGGGCGGGGTGGGCCGGCTGCGGGCTGCCCAGCTGGATACCGGCGGGGCGGGCCTCTCTTTGCTGAGGCTGGGCGACAGTTGTCTAGGCGTCCGGCGGCCTCCGGGAGTCCTGGCGCCTGCTCCAGATCTACGCGACTACGCCCGGTGTGGGGGACGCGGAAGGGGCGGATTCACTGGCATTTGCTCTACGCCATGGTGCACAGAGAAGCGGGTTCCCCATTCTATTACCCCGCAGAAGGGGAAGAACATCCCCTACACCTTTCAAGCAGTCATTCTGTCCCTGGCTCTGTTGGAGAGCCCTACAGTCAGCGCCTTCCTCTGTCACTGGTCTGGTGGGCATCATAAGACTATGCTAACTCCTTGTCTTGTGATGGAAGCTCCAAGGGCTTCGTTCTGCCCTGCTCAGTGGTCAGTCAGGAATGTTCGGGAGTAACGACCACAAGTCTTCCTCCCCACTTGCTTTAGGAACTGCTTATCTCTTGAACCTAAACCCACTTCGATCCAATCTTTTATTAGCTGCAATCCTCATCCAGAGGGATGAGGCAAGGTCTGAGACCACTTAAGCAGGTTTCTGGAGGCCAGACTTACGGTAGGGTCAAGTAGTGTACACAGGCTGTCATTCCTCAGCCCTAGCTGGGAAATGCACCTTCATATTGGAAGAGGGGCACTTGAGAGTTGAGATCTTGATGACTGCCCTTAGCTGCCTGTGATGATGGGGAAAGGGGGCAGAATATAAGATATTTTGAACAACACTGGAGGAGAGTGGATGCCTCATTTCTAGGTAGCCCCTGGTGTTTATGCAGACTGAAAGGTTAGCCTGACACTGCTGAAAGGTGGTGTCATTGTTGAGATGGGCTCAAACAGTGAGTCTCACCACTGAAGCAGCTGGAATAGTCTTTGCCAGCATTTGACCATGAGGCCAGGAGAATTGTCTTTCTCTTGTTTTGCTACATCCACAGTGCTCAGTCCAACCTTGGCTACCCAGGAAGTAGCACTACACCCTTGAAGGGACCTGAACAGATGGAAGACAGCATCCTCCAGCCAGTCCTGTTCTTGGGGGTCTGGCACTGCTCTCCATGGTACTCATGTTGCTAGAATCTGTGGCTTGCTTTCCATATGCAGAGCCTAAGGGACTTCATGGAAAATGATCCCGTAAATCTTCGCTACTGCCTGAGAGATAGGCCATGCCCCTGCACAAGAGGAGCTTCAGGCCTAGATTTTAGGTGATTTGCTCAGGTTACTTAATGTTTTGTAATGGAAATAACTTTTTATTCTGAACTGGTGAAGGGTAAAGCTTGGCTTGCGTACCTGAGACACTCAGCAGCAAATCCCTCAAGGGCTCTTCCCCTCTTTCACCATGGCTGAGGTGCATATTAGTAACCAGCTGTGATAACAAATGATAATTTTCTTTAGGCTCTTCCAGTGACTGGTTAGAGCAGAGTTTTAGACTCTGTATTAGAGAACTCTCCATTGTAAATGAGCTAAATTTGGTCCTATGTAGTGTCCACAGGTGAGCTTTCTCTGGATTGTGCATATGCATTGTCTGCTGCTTTCAGCACTTATTCCTGTCCCTGGGCGCTACTCATTTGAAGAGGCAGAATGTTATATGTGTGTCTCAGGGTTAACATTCTCACTAGTGTCTGGCTAGTGTCGGAAGCATGCTTTCACTGTGGGTGTTAAGAAGCAACCTCTATTCTGTGGATGCCTGTGCCACAGGAGTCACCACTCCTCTAGCTTTCTTTGGGATATCATTTCTGAGTCACAGTGGAGAAAAGACAGACAGTAGTACACACTCAGTGTTGGTAGCACCAGGAGTAGCTCCAAGAATAGGCTGTGCCAGCCATAGTTTCTGGTTCCATCACAAGGTCTTTGTAGTACATTAGGTTGTGCTGCCAATCCCTCCAGAAGCCTGATGACCTGAGAGACTTTGTCCAAGTTGCCAGCCTCTGGCTTTGTTTCTAAGAATGGGCACAACCATCTCTATGTCTTTTGATACTTGTGGATCATGCACTTTAGCTGATGGTAGGGTAAGCACATTCTTCTGTTACTGCAGTCCTCTGCGAAGTTGGAGTGGGTTTATGGTCCTTCTATCATATCATCCCACTCCTTACCATATTGCCCACCTTTATCTGAGGTCTATCAGGTGGCAGGGACCACACCACAGGCTTGATGGGAGCTCCATCTCCTCAGGGCTGCTACCTTTGGACAAGTATTCTCTGTGTCCCTTCTGATGGTGAGAGCCAAGCTCTCAGTTGCCATCCTAGGACAGTTTTTCATTTTGTGTGCTGGATGAGGGAGGCCTGGGTTTACCCAGAGCTCATAGAATTGCTGGAATAAATGTTGAGCTAAGAAGCCTAGCCCAAGTGGTGGAAGCAGTGCTTCTGCTTCCATGAGAAGGATGGGAGGACACAGCCAGCTGGTCACCCTCTCATCTAATCTGGCTCAATCTATCAGCAGAAAAGGGTGGCATTCTTTGGCCTTGGGCTACAACACTGCTTGCTTTTGTCCTTGTCCCTTGCTGGAAGAATGTCAACTTGGGCCTGGCCCAGCTGCTTCTCTGCTTTCTGTCGGTACCCTGGGAAGCTGTGTATATGCTGGCAGGCTAGAGGGTATAAGGGCAGTACAAGATGGGAATGATTCTGGGAGTAAATACTCAGTGGACCTTCTTAAGTTCTTGTCCAGCTTCCCCTATTCTATATGGGAAGGCAACCTTCAGCTTTGGAAGAGGAGAGGGTCTGGGTGATAGGTTGTATGACTATTTATATTTCCCTCCTGCCTGCAGCAGGTCAATGGCCAACAAGGAGGGGGGTCGGAGCCAGCAGCAGCGGCTGCAGCAGCGGCGGCGGCAGTGGTGGCAGCAGGAGACAAATGGAAACCTCCACAGGTATTATTAACCTTAAACATGATTTTTCCCTTGCCTGCCTGCCTGCCTGCCAATGCATTTCTGGGCCTAGAGAGACCTGATTGGGCCAAGTTGGAGATTTGGGTGGGGAAAATCTTGAGGCCTAGCCCTGCCCCCTCCTCAGCCTGCTACTGTTTGGTTTCTTTTCTGTGAGAGTCTATCTAGCTTAAGCCTTACAGGGCCTGACAGTTTGCTAGCCAGGCAGCAGGGGGAGGAGTTGGGGATGATGGGAATAAGTATGGTCAGCCCTCAGTGGTGCTGGCTCTGAGCCATTAGCATTGTGCAGAAGGATGGGCCCTCTGTTTCAGAATGTCAGTGTTGTGTCTAGAACTAGAAATAGGAATTTTCATTTTAGCTCTTTGTTTTCATGTAAATAAAACAGCAAAATAACATGTAAGTCAAAGCGCATGTGTGTTAGGGGACTCCCCTCACCTTCATGCTTTTCTGGAGTTATGGGTGGGCATGGATGTATTTTGTTCTCTAGTTACTGGCCCATGGGAGTAAATCTTCAGGGATGTAAAGCTGGGCTCTGTTGTTGCTAGGTGATAGATTCTTTACTCCCTCCTCCGCAAGAGTCCCATAAGGTTTCAACAAGATACTATGGTGGCCTCTGGCTAGGCCTCCAGGCAATGGAGTGGGGGGGGGTGCAGACAGAGCTATTGGTATGCATCTGTGGATCTTGGGAATTTGTGGGGGCTGAAGCTCTGTCCTGACTGGCTGGCCAGTGTGCTTTTGGTTGGTGGGAGAAGGGCCTTTTGTTCATCAAGACAAAGAAGAGATTGAAAAGTTTCTAGGGGGCTGAGAAGAACTGGCATTGATTTCCATGGTGACAGCCTACTCTAGTGTCACAGTCTTATAGGCTTGGGGCCAGCTGGGAGGGCAGAGGACAGATCTAGTATGAGCCAAACTGTAGTCCCATCCTTTGGCAACTCTCGAGGGACTTTAGGGTCTTCTTGAGGCTGTCCCATAGGGACCTTATAAGCTTTCTACCTTTTGATCCTTGAACAGAAACTTGGCACTCTGGCATCCATGATGGAGTTCCATGGGATTTGAGTTGGTCAGACCTGTCCTATTTTCTTTGTGTTTCAGTTCTTGTCTGTTACTCCTATGCTGAGGGCCTTCCTTTCTCTGCTGTTGCTCTCAAAGGCTGTGTCTTAAAGCCTAGAAGAGTAACCAGAGGTATATTGGATTAGTATTTACATAGGCTAGCTCTTTCCATTACTCCGAGGGTCTGCTGACTCTGACATTGTGCTTTCCCTGTTTACATGATTGTGTTCCTCTTTTACACAACTTAGGAATGGCTTCAAGGGCAACTTAAACACAATCTTAATAGTGTTCAAGTTTCAAGCTCTTCCCACTGGCCAGGACTGCCTGTTCTACATTAATTTGGCTAGGGTGGAGCTCTGTTAATAGGCTGTAGCCCTTTGTAGAGCTCATGAACTGAGGAGTAACACCCACCCTCTGGAAGGTGTGTTTTGAAAGAATGTCTTCAAGCCTGAAATGGGCATTGTTGGAGGAAAGGTCCCTTACCTTTGCTTGTTTCTGGTGTAGCTTGAGGCTCTGGCAAGGCCTTTTGAGGAAACCAAGAGGTTAAAATGCCTGGTAGCCTATGAATAATGAGACTTTAGTCCTGGTTCTGTGTTTTGGGCTCTGGAGGACAGTAAAGATTGACTGCTCTACAAGACTTGGGATAGAGACTCTGGAATCAAATTGTCAACAAAGACAGGCAGACTGCTCTCCTGTGTTGCATGAAGAGGCCATTCATTGTGTTGTCCTACAGGGTACCTGCCTGGTTAATTATGTCCCATCTACAAGTCATGTCTGACAAAGGCCTGAGTGGGTACAACAGTGTCTGAAGGGAAGGCCTGTATTCTAACCAGGCAGGAGGTAGTTTGTATTGAGGCTTATCTCTTGCTTTAATTCAAGAGTCTAGGAATAAATGACCTGTGGGGTTTCTAGAACCACATGAGAAATGTTGAGTTTGCTGCTGAACAACTCCCCTGTTTCCTACTCCAGGGCACAGAATCCATCAAGATGGAAAATGGACAAAGTACAGGCACCAAGCTCGGGCTGCCTCCCCTGACGCCCGAGCAGCAGGAGGCCCTCCAGAAGGTGAGAGTGCATCTCCTGGGCACAACAGCTTAACCAGGGTTGGAAAGGCGGGTCATCCCCCTGCAGGCTGGGCCCCCCAGTGCTCCTCACTGCCATCTCTTGCAGGCCAAGAAATACGCAATGGAGCAGAGCATCAAGAGTGTGCTGGTGAAACAGACCATCGCGCACCAGCAGCAGCAGCTCACCAACTTGCAGGTGAGCCCTACCACCCTCATGCACGCCACAGCCACTATCTTGGGGCAGGCTCTGCTGGAGGCCCTTCTGCCCAGCCTGGGCCAGGAAGCCTCCACTGCCCCTCCCCACTACCTCCACCATCTCCTCCTCTTCTCTGCCTCCTCCTGTGCCTGTGGCCGACTGCCCCCAGAAGGTGTTATCACTCTCAGACTCTCAAGATTCATTCTCTGGACCACCAGGGTCCTCTCTGAGGCATGAGTGGCCTGGCCTTTCCTCCGGTTGCTTGATAAGGCCCCTCTCCACCCCCTTCCCACTCCTTCTCTGTAGCTCTGCCCAGTTCTCCTTCTTGGTCTTCCCACTAGATCCTCTGGGTCTTACCACACCCTTGTTACCCAGGTTGTGTACAGCCATGATGGCAGCATGTTGATTGTGATCCTCCTTGCCCCTATGGTCAGGCCTTTATCCCTGGGGCCCTCGATTGAAGGGGCAGTCTAGGGGTGTGCTCCACTGGGCCCTACCTAGGCTAGAGGCTGTGATGTCTATGGAAAGAAGCCTATGGAAAGCTGACAGGTTCCTGGGCCTTGAGCCTTCCCCATCCCCAGGTCCAACCCTCAGACATTCATACTGGCTGTTCACTGTGCTCTGTCCATCCCTCTCCTACCTCCCTTCCTTCTGCCCTCGCCGGTCCTGCTGCAGAGGCTGTGGGGCGGGGCACCAGGGGCTCTGAAGCCCCCCCTGGGCAGGTGCCAGTGACCAGCCAGAGTGGCCAGCAGTGTGGGAAGGCAGGCGGGCCTCCCTGGCAGGGCGGGGACTCCGCGCCTTGCTGCTGTCTGCGTGAGGTGTTAACAAGAGCGGGAGACTGCTCGGCTCCAACAGACTGAACTCTGTCTTTACTGTCTTTCAGATGGCAGCAGTGACAATGGGCTTTGGAGATCCTCTCTCACCTTTGCAATCGGTCAATAGAAATGCTCACTTCTTCTGGGGCTCATGTCCTTAGTCAGGGCTAGAGGGGGGCAGTGCAGCCCACTGCTGGGGACCTTGCTCCTCTGGCCGGCCCTGCCCGCCAGCTCTGGACGAGCACAGCAGAGCGCCAGGCATGGTGGGGCCAGTGGTGTGGGCACTCACCCCAGGACCGCCCCTGGGGAGGCCTCCATCTGCTCTGAGGGCCCACCTTAAAACTAACCGGCCAGGTAACTGCGGAGGGCAGCCGCGGCAGCCAGCCAGGGAGGGTAGCTGCCAATGCCAGGCTCATCTGTGCCTTGCCACCCCATGTGGGGGATGTACCTGTGGGCCTCCAGCTCCGACAGTCTCCAGGCTGCCCAGGCTCTTGGGTTGGGGTCAAGCTCCTTGATAAGAGAGGGGTCCTAACTGTGGCCCCATCATGCTCTGGAGGGAGGATGGATGGATGGGATGGGGGCTGGGGGCCTGAGTGAGCAAGAGAGGGAAGGGCAAACAATAACTTGGGTCATAGACCTAGCTCTCAGCTAGGAGTAGAGGTCACATGGCCATGGCTGCATTAAGCAGAGGAGTCTGGGAAGAAGATGGCTCTTCCTTGCCCAGAGGCAAGTTGAAGTGGCTAGGCCCTATCCTGGGGAGATCCTGTGGGAAAGACATGGCCCTTTCTCTGGGGTGTCCACTTGGAGGGTCACCCCTAGATGAGTTGCCCTCACATTTGAGACATGACATACTCTTGTGTACTCTGGAAAGCATGTCTGAAAGGGAGCTGTTGACCCTCTGTGGATTCCTGGGAGATCTGATCAGAGAGACCTGTAGTTGGGTAGTCTCCTCTTGAAGGGGAGACTATGCACTCTCTTTTCAAACTGTGGCCTGAAGGATAGATTTGGCTTTATTTCTGCGTTGGGCTTAGAGAAGGGGTGACTACCATTGGGCCCTTCATCTGGACAGTAGCCTGAGGCTTGTTAAGCAGCCAGTTTGAGGGAATGGCCCCAAATTCAGGGAGCTCCTAATGTGAGGAAAGATAGGCCCCACCTGGATAAGTTGTGTTAGTGGACCTTTTAGTACTCTCTCTTAGGGAGACTGGGCTGTACTAGGCCTACTAATGTCTGAAGAAGTAAATTGGTCTCATGCCACTGGGACCTTTGTTAGGGTGAGAGGATCCCTTGTTTGTGTTAAGGAGGAAGGCCCTAGCCCGTAGGGCCCTACCTGTGGCCCCATTATGTGTGGCTCTAAAACCCCCTGCCTGGCATATCTATAAAGTGCTGAAGGAGCCTGTCCCAGGGCATGAGTGGTCCCTCATTACAGTGGCCCAGCTCACTGCTAGTTCTGCCAGCTTCCCAGCCCTAAGGATCCCTGAGGCTTCATCATTGGGTTCTCTGCTGCCTTGTGATGCTCTTACTTGGGCCAGCTCTTGTGGCTACAGTCATGTGCTCCCAGCAGTTCTTTTTTGTGGGTGGTGTTGGGATGGGGAAAGTATAGAGCACACTTAGTCCTCACCTGTCTCCCTGCATGAGCACTTGCTCCTTGTTCTCTCCAGAGAGCCCCTTTCTGGGCTCCCAAATTCCTTCCCTGGGATCTCTTCTGGGCAATGGCTGCCCTGTCTTCTGCCACCCTCTCTTCTGGCCTCCATGCCAGTAGGTGTGTCTGGCTTGGACAGCTCCTCCTTCCCTCTTCTGTCCCAATACTTGGATGGGCTAGTGGGAGGATCTCCCAGCCCCGCCCAGGTACCTGGCCTCCAGACTACAGAAGTGGGCTGAATAATAGGTCATTCAGCCTTGCCTTCTTACCACCTGTCAGCTCTGCTGCCAAAGTCTGTCTGGGGCCTGGGTGGGCTGGGTACTTCCATGTCCTGCTGTTGGGCCTGGCCTTCCTTGGGTTGGGGTCCTGCTGACCCCTAAACCCTGGATGCAAGGGCCCAGCCTGCACCTCAGTGCTGCGTGGGGAGTCCTTCCCACAGCAGAGCTGGGCGGGTGGGCCAGGATGGGAGAGGGCTGCTGAGTCACCCACCTTCCTGACAAGCCAGTGGCTCTCTCCTTCTGTCCTGCTGCAGATGGCAGCTCAGCGGCAGCGGGCACTGGCTATCATGTGCCGGGTCTATGTGGGTTCCATCTACTATGAGCTGGGAGAAGACACTATTCGTCAGGCCTTTGCTCCCTTTGGCCCCATCAAGAGCATTGATATGTCCTGGGATTCAGTTACCATGAAGCATAAGGTAAGCAGATCAGAGCTACCCCCACACCCTAGCTTGCCCTTCTATCTGCTATCCTTGCCTTATAACACCTTCCTGTATTTAGGGCTTTGCCTTCGTGGAGTATGAGGTCCCAGAAGCTGCACAGTTGGCTTTAGAGCAGATGAACTCTGTGATGCTTGGGGGCAGGAACATCAAAGTAAGGACAAGAAGGTTTGGTCTTGAGCCTAGAGTAATTGAGTGCTTTGTGAAGTTACATACAAGCAGTCACCACAGGCCTAGGCTGATGTTTGTTTTTGACCTTCATCAGGTGGGAAGACCTAGCAACATAGGACAAGCCCAGCCCATCATAGACCAGCTGGCTGAGGAGGCTAGGGCTTTCAACCGAATATACGTGGCCTCTGTACATCAGGACCTGTCTGATGATGACATCAAGAGTGTGTTTGAAGCTTTTGGCAAGATCAAGTCTTGTACACTGGCCCGGGACCCCACAACTGGCAAGCACAAGGGCTATGGTTTTATCGGTGAGTTTGGGACAGGCCAAGGAGAAGAGAAAGCCCACCTCATACTGGGGCTGGCTTTTCTCACTGCTCATCCTGCCCTGCAGAATATGAGAAGGCCCAGTCGTCCCAGGATGCTGTGTCCTCCATGAACCTCTTTGATCTGGGTGGCCAGTACTTGAGGGTGGGCAAGGCCGTCACACCCCCCATGCCCCTGCTAACACCTGCCACGCCTGGAGGTCTCCCGCCTGCTGCTGCTGTGGCCGCAGCTGCAGCCACAGCCAAGATTACAGCTCAGGTGAGAGCTGATGCAGTGATGTTTGTTTGACAGTGGGTGGACAGACCCACTGATCCTTCGGGAACTGGCTCTTTAGATGGTTTTGGGTAGAGGACCCAGACTAGAAACTGACTACAGTTGCCTTTTGGTTTCAGGAAGCAGTGGCTGGAGCAGCAGTGCTGGGTACTTTAGCCACACCAGGACTAGTGTCCCCAGCACTGACACTGGCCCAGCCCTTAGGGGCCCTACCCCAGGCTGTCATGGCTGCCCAAGCCCCTGGAGTCATCACAGGTGAGTATGAGTGGATTGGGTTCTCCACCATTCCTTTCCCTCTCTAGGGTCTGCCTTCAGCTTCTCAACCCACACTTCAGTGTAATTCCTTGAACCCAGGGCTGGCTGGCTATAGCCAACCAACTCTCTATTCCTTCCCAAGGAGATTGTATGTGTGGCTATTAAACTTGGTTGGTTTTACTGCAGGTGTGACACCAGCCCGTCCTCCTATTCCGGTCACTATTCCCTCTGTGGGAGTGGTGAACCCCATCCTAGCTAGCCCACCAACGCTGGGCCTCCTGGAGCCCAAGAAGGAGAAGGAAGAGGAGGAGCTGTTTCCTGAGTCAGAGAGGCCAGAGATGTTGAGTGAGCAGGAACACATGAGCATCTCTGGAAGCAGTGCTCGCCACATGGTCATGCAAAAGCTACTCAGAAAACAGGAGGTAGGTAGTGGGCTAGTGCCAGTGCCACCTCTGATAGTGTGGATGTAGTGGTCCATAGTCACAGCATTCAGTTGTCTTTCCCACAGTCACAGATTTCAATTGTCTTTCCCCCAGTCTACAGTGATGGTTCTCCGAAACATGGTGGACCCCAAGGACATCGATGATGACCTGGAGGGAGAGGTGACAGAAGAATGTGGCAAATTTGGTGCTGTAAACCGGGTTATTATCTACCAAGAAAAACAGGGCGAGGAGGAAGATGCAGAAATCATCGTCAAGATTTTTGTGGAATTTTCCATGGCCTCAGAGACTCACAAGGCCATCCAGGCTCTCAATGGGCGCTGGTTTGGTGGTCGCAAGGTGGTGGCTGAAGTGTATGACCAGGAGCGTTTTGATAACAGCGACCTATCTGCGTGACTTTGGCCTCGTTTCCTGGACTTGCACTTGTCCCTTACGTCCTTTGGGTTTTGTAAAGTGTTAAAAGTGGTGTGTCCCTGGGACCAGGCGCTCTGCCCTGTAGTGTACATAAAGATGCAGATACTGCTGGCCCCTAAGTCCCTGTGTCTGAAGTTGGTCCCATGATCCAGGCTGGTTGTGTGTAGAATGTCTATCTGTGTTCCAAGGCACCAGTGACAAAGAGTGTTAAGCATGCTGTGCAGGGGTGAACAGGAGGGATCAAGGTTTGGGGCAGGCATTGCTTTATCTCCACATGTGGGGAGTGCTGAGCCCTAGCTCAGTGCTGAGAGCAGTCCAGACTCGGAAATCTGTAGGATCCAGGACCAAGCGAGCAGTCAGGAATCTTAAGTTATTATGGTTGCTGGCGTGGGTTACGCCAGAGCCGGCCCGGAATTCCCGACATGCCCTGCGCGAGACCGCTACGGGTCATCAGAGACGCCCTCATGCCGCGGCGCCCTTTGGGAGCTGTAGTTTTGAGCAGAGAGGGCGGGCCTAGGCTTCCCGGCGGGCTACGCGGCTGGGCGGTTGTCGCGGGCAGCGGCGGCGGTTCCGGCTGCGGTGCTGCGGGCGGATGAGCTGTTAGGTGAGCAGGCCGGGCGGGATGCGCAGCCGCCGCCGCGCCCCCAGCGCATAAGAAAGCGCTGCCGGGTCAGGCCTCGCTGCCAGCTGTGTGCCGCCGTCCAAGCCTGCAACTCGTATTGAACGCGGGCCGAGCCTAGCGCCGACCCCGGCCGCAGTCCGGGTCCCGGCTGCCCGCCCCACCCCCGCGCGCGCCGCTTCGCCTGCGTTCGGCGCTCATGCGGGCCGAGCCCCGCCCCCCGGCCCAAGCCCGCCGAGCGCCTCCCGAGCCCGCGCTCACTGCCGGCCCGCATCATGCTGAAGTGCATCCCGCTCTGGCGTTGCAACCGGCACGTGGAGTCGGTGGATAAGCGGCATTGCTCGCTGCAGGTTGTGCCAGAGGAGATTTACCGCTACAGTCGTAGCCTGGAGGAGCTGCTCCTCGACGCCAACCAGCTGCGCGAGCTACCTAAGGTGAGCGGCCGCCGCACCTGCTGCCCGGAACTCAGTTCTCTGGGTAGTGCATGACTTCTGGGGCAGCCGGCTGGAGCGAGATCTCAGCCGGCGCTGCCCGGGCTGGGCACCACCACCTCCAGCCGGCCCTGCAGGTTCCTACTGGTCAGAGCCCCGCCCCAGCCAGCCCCACCCTCCCCCAGCCTTCTGTGTTGGCACCTGGTGGCAGCCTGTCTGGGGACTGGGTGGATCCTGAACCTAAAAGGGGAGCCAACAGAGAAACCTGTGAGAGCACAGGAGGAGGATGTGTCCGGGGTGGGAAGCCGACCTGGGCTGGCCACTCACTGTTAGCTTGTTGGGCTGCTTGCTTTAAGGGTAGGGACTTGATTTTCTTGCTCTGTGTTCTGTCTTCGTTTTGAGAGGAGTGGGGGTGGGGACGTGCAGTGCTGAGTGGGACTGTCCTAAGATACTTGCAGTATCCGATCTATTCTGTCATCTCTCAGCGGAGAGCCCACCTCTCACTGTCTGTGTTCCTTCCTGTCGGTTTGTTGTTGGTTTTTTTTTTTTTTCTTCTTCTTGTTGCTGTTCTGAGGCAACACTAGAAAGAAGACCAAATGAGGCAGTAAGGCAGTTTATGAAGGATTTACTTTTCTGAGATAGGGGACTGAGTGGTCTGATATTCTTGATGGCTTGTGGCACTCTGGGTGTATTTGTGACAGTTCCCTTCTTCATGGACCTTTATGGTATCTGTGTGTGAATCTTAGACATTTTGCACTGTGTTTCTCTCTTTTGTTGTTGTTATTGCTTTTTTTGTTCTGTTGTTTTTTGAGACCTGGTCTCTCTTTGTGGCCCTGACTATTCTGGAACTCACTCTGTAGACCAGAGATCCACCTGCCTCTGAGGGGACTAAAGATGTGCACCACCCTGTGCTCTCTGGTGTTTTTATTGTTGTTCTCTCTTTGTCAAGCTTTTGCTGTTCGTTGTCCAACTTGCCCTGTTAATTGTTGGGGTTCCCAAAGAGCTCCAGACTCCTTTGGAAGAGGTAGTTTGGATAGTAGGTAGGATACTGAGAGTGACCCATAGGGCAGAGGGGTAGAAAGTGTCCATTGGGAGCTGATGGTGTCTCACCTGAAGCATGTTGTCTGGGTGACATCTGGGTCACAGTGAGAGGTGGGCTCTCTGCTGAGAGATGACAGAGTAGATCTGACACTGCACGTATCTTAGGACAGTCCCACCCAGCACTGCAGAGTATCATTGCAGAACAGCAATGGCACATGTGACAAATGCACAAGGGAAACCAGGCATCAGGTGGGCAGGGGTGTGTTTTGCAGGTTTCTTTGTCTGGTTTTTCAGTACACTGGGTATCCTGGCTAGACCCCCCCCCCCCAGAACCATATATGACCTGGGACACACAGAGGTCCAGGGACCTGTGGCCATGATCCTCCTGGTTTAGAAACTCTTCTCCACCCTTAGGGCTTAGGCTGTAGAACCTGTTCACCTGATCACATCTTCTACCCACAGCCCTTCTTCCGGCTATTGAACTTGCGAAAGTTGGGCCTCAGTGACAACGAGATCCAGCGGCTGCCTCCTGAAGTGGCTAACTTCATGCAACTGGTGGAGCTGGATGTGTCCCGGAATGGTAGGCAGACAAACCAGGGTGACACTCTGTGAAAGTAGGGTGGAGCACGGGAGCTCCTGATGTGTACCATCCTCATGGCAAACCCCTCTCCACACACAGATATTCCTGAGATACCTGAGAGCATAAAGTTCTGTAAGGCTCTGGAGATTGCAGACTTCAGCGGGAACCCCCTATCCAGGTAAGTGTCACTCCGTAGTGGGGTTGGCTCTTGGCCACAGGAGGTCCTAGAACTGGTGGGTATCTGAGGCCTGCTGCTTTGTTTCTTCAGGCTTCCAGATGGCTTCACACAGCTGCGCAGCCTGGCTCACCTGGCCCTGAATGACGTGTCCCTGCAGGCACTGCCTGGAGATGTGGGCAAGTGAGTATCCCCTTGATGAGTGGGTCTATGCATAGTGAGTACTTGTCTTCCTTCCTCAGCTTTGCTCCTTGGTCTCTTTCAGCCTGGCCAATTTGGTGACCCTGGAACTCCGGGAGAATCTGCTTAAATCTCTCCCTGCGTAAGTTTGGGGCTCCACCCAGACTGTGGTAGAGCTATGCTGGGGCTTGGCCTAAGTGGCTACATCCAGACTTTTTCTTCTGTAGGTCCCTGTCTTTCCTCGTGAAGCTAGAACAGCTGGATCTGGGCGGCAATGATCTAGAAGTGCTGGTGCAGTGAGGGCTGCCTGGAGAAGCGTGGGTGTGGTGTGGGGCAGCTGCTACTAGAGGGTGTCACACTGGTTTCTCTTGTCTTTGTCCCTTCTTACAGCCTGACACTCTGGGGGCTCTGCCTAACCTACGGGAGCTATGGCTAGACCGAAACCAACTGTCAGTGCTGCCCCCGGTAAGTGAGGGTAAGGCTGGCTTTACCCTTCCCCCCCAATCTTCTGCCCTTTGACCTTCTTCTGTCTGTCTTCAGGAGCTAGGCAATCTGCGGCGGCTGGTATGCCTGGATGTGTCAGAGAACAGGCTGGAGGAGCTACCTGTGGAATTGGGTGGGCTGGCACTGCTCACAGATCTGCTGCTTTCCCAGAACTTGCTTCAGCGGCTGCCAGAGGGCATCGGTCAGTGTACCCAGAGGGTCCCAGGGACTGCCACTCTCATCAATGGCCTTGTGAGGTGCCAAAGCAGGGCTTGGGTAGGACCTGACTTGGCCCAGGCTAGAGGAGAGATGTCCAACAAGGGCAGGTTAAGATAAGGCTGAGATCAGTCAGATACCCTGTCATCCAGTTAATACTCAAGAGTCAGGGTAGTTTGTGATGACAAGAGTTGAGAATATAGGTTTGCAAGGATCGGTGGGGAGGAGTTTTGGAAGCTGAGCAAGTCTGTAGTAAGGGTGGGTGTGTGGTGAGCATAGGAAATCTTGGACAACTCAGAGAAACCTGCCATCACTGGAATGTGGGACCAGGCTTTGGCCATTCGGGGACCCACATACTCAAGTGCCCTTGACCTGATTCAATCTAGTGACCATGTCTCCTTGATGCCAGGTCAGCTGAAGCAGCTGTCTATCCTGAAGGTGGACCAGAACCGGCTCTGCGAGGTCACCGAGGCCATAGGGGACTGTGAGAACCTTTCAGAACTGATCCTCACAGAGAACCTGTTAACGGTAGGGCAGTCCTGAGGCACTGAGTCTCTTAGGATATGATCACAGTCGGTGCCAATATGTAGCAGCAACACAAGCACCTGATGGCATTGGCATGTGCTGCTGGTGGCTTATCCCAAGGGAAATTCTTGGGGTCAGGAGAAAAAGCTCGCTGGCATGTGAGATTGCCTCAGACCTATGGGACCCTTTAGGGGTTAAAGGGCTCAGGGTGTGCGTCAGACATGCAGTATGGGCTCGGGGAGGACTGGAAAGAAGGCTAAGGCAAATTGGACAGGGGTGTATGTGCTCCGTACATCTAGGGTGAACAGAAATTCTAGGGCCTGAACTAGAGATGTCTATGGGGGTGTTAGTCTCAGGTTGAGAGTAGTGTGGAATTGTCCTATGTGTAGGGTACCCACAATCCTGGTAGTGAGAGAAGAGAGTGGTGTGGAAACAAACAAGCAGGTGTGAATAGTGGAGGGGGGGTCACAGAAACATGACCTTGGTAGGTTGAGCTGGGTGGCTATGGGAGAGGCCCAGAGAGGACAGTCCGGGGTCTCAAGGAGCCTGGCAGGATGTATGCTGTCCTTAAGGGGGGAAAGGGGAGGAGTGCCAAGTGGCTCTATGTCTAGATCCCCAGACCATAGTTTCTATGGGCTGTGGGGAATACCGATGAACTAGGGAGTTTACCTTAAGGGAGACCTTTACTTTCCCAAGGCCTCTCTTCCTCCTACCCTAGCAGGTTTCTGTTAGTCTCAGATCCTTCCTTTTCCCGGCCAGGCCTTACCCCGCTCTCTGGGCAAGCTGACCAAACTGACTAACCTTAATGTGGACCGGAATCATCTTGAGGTGCTGCCACCTGAAATCGGAGGCTGTGTAGCCCTTAGTGTCCTCTCTTTGAGAGACAATCGCCTGGCTGTCCTTCCTCCTGAGCTTGCCCATACAGCCGAGCTGCATGTGCTTGACGTAGCTGGGAACCGGTGAGTCTGTGTGGCCCCTGGGGTCCAGGCAATACCCTTCTGTGTGCTAACTATGGCTGCCTGGCCTCCAGGCTGCGGAGTCTGCCGTTTGCGCTCACCCACCTCAACCTCAAGGCACTGTGGCTGGCTGAGAACCAGGCACAACCCATGCTCCGCTTCCAGACTGAGGATGATGCCCAGACTGGTGAAAAGGTGCTCACCTGCTATCTGCTGCCTCAGCAGCCCTTGCCAAGTCTTGGTAGGTTGCTCTTGGTTCGGCCTTCAGTGGTGGGTGGTTGAAGTTGAGAGACCAGCATGAGTCTCTGACTCTTGCCTCTCACAGAAGACCCTGGACAGCGGAGCAGTCCCTCAGAGAGCTGCAGTGATGCCCCTTTGAGCCGCGTCAGTGTCATCCAGTTTGAGGACCCCCTCGAAGGTGAAGAGGATGCTGAGGAAGCTGCAGCCGAGAAGCGGGTATGGAGGGGTGGGAACTGCAGGCTGTGCACTTTCATCCTACACCTGCCTGACCCCTTCCCGGCCTCTGGGCCTTTGTTCCTCATCCCTGTCCCCATGGCAGGGCCTACAGCGTAGGGCCACACCTCATCCCAGTGAGCTCAAGGTGATGAAGAGGGGCATTGAAGAGCGCCGGAACGAAGCCTTTGTCTGCAAGCCTGACCCCAGCCCACCCTCGCCTTCAGAGGAGGTAGGTGAGAAGGGATTAGGAGCCCTGGGTGTCCGTCCATCCTGGCAGTGTGAGGGCAGAGGCATGGGGGAAGGGCCTGGAGATGAGCTGGTGACTGGAACTGGTGGCTGCTGAGGGTTGTGCTGGATAAAGGGTGCAGGTGGGTGGCTCTCAATAGTCCCTCCCTGTGGAGTCAGAGTAAGGCGTAGCCAGGGTTGGCGTTTTCCAAGTGCTCGGCACGCCATGGTGACAAAGGATGGAGGGTTGGCCTGGGGTTGGACTGAAGGAAGACTGTTATCTTCATTTTCCTACAAGGAGTTGGGTGTGAGAGCAGGGGCCGTCATTTGCTTATTACAAAGCTTCTGTCATTGGGGCTGTGGCTTGTTTCTAGGTATCTAGACAGTGGCTAGAAGAACAGGATATATACTGACTATTTGAGGCTACTGCCCAACTTTATAGGGATAGAACTCACTTCAGGTTCATGTCTTCCTGGGTTTTATTCTTCTGAATCTGGAAGAAGGCATGCCAAGGTCTGAGCCATGGAACCATGACCATGCATGACTGGATTCAGACTGGAGTGGTTGCAAGAAGTGATCATCCTGGGGGTGTTATGAGCAGGGCAGTAGGAAGCCTAGTAGAGATCTGCCACATGGGTGTAGCCTCTGGGTAACAAACTTCTGTGCAGCCTGACATCACCACTTGCTGCAGGAGAGGAGGCTGAGTGCAGAGTCTGCCTTGAGTGGAGGCTCTGTCCCATCAGCAAGCACAGCCTCCGACGGTGAGCCTGAGATCCCAGCTGAGGTACAAGGGCTAGGCCAGCAAGAGGCCATGCCTGGACAGGAGGAGTATACAGAGGAGGACTATAATGAGGTAAGAGCAGACAGGAAGAAAGCGCACAGGGCACAAGGGCTTTCTGGGGTCAATGTTGCTCATCCTATGTGTCTTCCAGAGCCAGTTGTGGGATTGGGGCCATACCGATTACAGGCTGAGTAATAACGAGATATTAAAGGGCTTCCTCAGGCAGTTTTGTAAAGTGCAGTGCAGGGCAATGGTCCTGAGGGTTCTTGGGAAAGAGGTTCCGAGGTAGGGTGAGTTTCACTCTCAGCCAAGCTCAGTACTGTCAGATTTGGTATGTGTGGGCTTCCCTTAGATGCTATCCCCCACTTTACTGGTCTCGGCATAATGCTCCCACCTGCTAGGTTTTAACAGGTTAAGTTTCCATTTGCGTTACCGACCGTGTGTGTCTGGGAAGAGCAGACACATGGTAATGCAAATGGAAACTTGTGATCTTAGCAGCTGGACTTTTTATGTATTTCTACATGTACCGCAGGGAACTGAACACCTTCAAGCTGTAACCTGCAGGGCTAAGCCTGTCATCCCCATAACTGGGCCTTGGGAGGATTGAGCCAGGGCCAGGCTGCTACCCTCATTTTTCTTCCCATTTAGCCCACAGTGCACTTTGCAGAGGACACACTGATCCCTAGGGAAGATGGCGAAAGTGAAGAGGGGCAGCCTGAGGCTCCCTGGCCACTGCCCAGTGGCCGGCAGAGGCTCATCCGCAAAGACACACCTCACTACAAGAAGCACTTCAAGATCTCCAAGCTCCCACAGCCCGAAGCTGTTGTGGCTCTACTGCAAGGGGTGCAGACAGACAGGGAGGGCCCCACTGCAAGTTGGCACAATGGCCCACACACACCTTGGGCTCCTCGAGCCCGTGAAGAGGACGAGGAGGAAGAGAACAGGGATGAGGAAGAAGGCGAGGCCACCACGGAAGATGATGACAAAGAAGAGGCTGTGGCTTCTGCGCCCTCTGTCAAGGTTTGTCATTGATACCCCTATCTGACCCAGGCTCTGCTGGCTTTTTAGCAGGCTGCTTTGGAACCTGGTGGGTAACAGCATAGAGGACATCCAGCCCTAATCTGACAGGCACACAGGTCAGGCCCTGGTCCAGACCTGTCAGGAGAAGGGTAATGAATGTGTTTGCTGTGATTGGCCTTGCTGTGTCACCATGTGTTTGCCATTTAGTCCCAAGGATTCCCTGCTGTTGATCTTTACAGTTCTTGGTAGCTCCCTGGGCCTACCTGGTGGGGTGGGAGACCAAGGGCACTTGGAAGCCAAGGGTCCCTCTGTGTCCTCTCTGTGCTTAGGGGGAGTCTTAGACAAGGTTCTCCTCAGGAGCTCCTAGCTCTCTCAGGATCCTTCCTGCCTCAGGAAGTGACCAGCCTTGAGGCCTTATTGCTGGCCCATGGCCCATTCTGTGGGTCTGGTAGAAGCTCGTTGCCTTGTCAAATCCTTTTGGGATCCAGGCAAATCTGCAGGGCAGTGGCATCTCTTATCCTCATGTTTGATTTTGATGGCTCAGAAAGCGCTTACCCACTCATTGGGGACTCCTCAAGGCCAGAGAAAGCCCAGCTGTTAAAAGTCCAACCCCTTCCACTGAGGAGATATATATTTATATATAATATTTCTGGGATAATTTTGGCCTTAAGTCAGAGACAGCCAGGAATAGACCTGGCCTTCTGGAGCCTTCATTCTAGCCAGCCAAGCCACGCCATATATGTGGTCTGTAGAAATAATCATGATTTCACAAATTTGGGAGACCTAGGGGGGTACGGTTCTGACTCAGGTCACAGGGGCTTGATGGGGTCTTCCTCTGTCCTGTCCACTCATGGTGAGGGCTGGGGAAGGTGGTGGCAGTTCCCAGATCACAGGGGCTTGATGGGGTCTTCCTCTGTCCTGTCCACTCATGGTGAGGGCTGGGGAAGGTGGTGGCAGTTCCAGCGGTGGCTAACCTGCATGCCTCGCTGCTCCTGTCCTAACAGGGGGTGTCGTTTGACCAGGCCAATAACCTGCTGATAGAGCCTGCTCGCATTGAGGAGGAAGAGGTCTGTACTGCTCGCTGCTGCTCTTTGCTCTGGGCCCGGGGCTACTGCTGACTTTTGCTTCCTGGGCTGCGGGCTCTCACTTCTCCCCACCTCCATGATTTCAACTCACACCCTCTCCCAAAAGAGTTCCTGACAGCTGCCACAGAACTGGGGTTCTGGTTCCACTTCCCTAGGGCCTCCTGGTCCCCTGGCAAGGCAAGCATGTCTCCACACTGGGGCAGTCTACCTTATAGTGAAGGCATTGGGCCATTTTTATATGCTGCTCTGAGCCTTGAGGTATCTGTGTACAGGAGAAAGGCCAGGCTTCAGTTTCTGGAGGACAGCCAGCTCCGTACTGCATGGGCTAGCTCACAGAAGTAGTGCCTGCATTTGAATTGCAGGAGCCTTCCTGCTACTCTCTGCTACCCAAGTGGGCACAGATACCCAGGGATGAGCTGAATGCGGTTTTCTACAGCCAGCCCTTCCTGCTGCAAGCAGCAGGGCTTCCCAGGTCTTTTCAGGCATCTATGTCCACTCTTGTTTCCAGTTAACACTCACGATCGTGCGGCAGACAGGGGGCCTGGGCATCAGTATCGCAGGGGGAAAAGGCTCCACCCCCTACAAAGGAGATGATGAGGTGAGCAGCTGCCATGCCGGTAACCAGTCTCCAGTCTCCGTGAACTTTCTCCTGCCCACACCTGCCACTCTTGTCTCAGGAAACTTCCTTTTCCTCTAAGGGATGTCGGTGGTCACTCCAGATGTCCTGCTTAGTATCCTTTAGAATGTGCTGCATGGGTCACCTCAGGGCACTGAATAGATCAGTGGGTGGTCATCAAACAGGATGTTAGAAGTCAGAACAGCTAACAGGGCAGCTGAGCTGTTCCCTCTACAGACAGGTTTTCCTTCCCCATTTTCTCATGCCAGCTCTGGGGTCAAAACGGTTTCTCCCAAGCTTGACTTGTATATTCTAGCTTCATGAGCTAGAGCCCTCCCAGCCACTGAGATATCCCTTCTGGACTAGAAGTCTACTGTTGAATGCATTTGGGGTCTTTGCATCCTCTTCAGAGGGCAGACCAGGGCTGTCTTTGTAGGAAGTAGTTCTTTTACTGTCTAGTGATCTCTGCACCTTTCACACCCATAAGAAGGTACCTGCCTCTGCTTGTCCTCTAGGGCATTTTCATCTCTCGAGTGTCTGAGGAGGGTCCTGCAGCCCGGGCTGGAGTCCGAGTTGGTGACAAACTTCTCGAGGTAAGTAACCCTCTTGCCTTGCAGCTGTGCCCTCCAGGTCCACATAGTCTTGTTTATTGAGACACTTGGCTGTCCTCATCAGAAGGTGAGGACCCTGTCTGCCCCATCCAGAAGCCCAGGACCCAAAGATAGATAACTGGGTGAGGTTATTGAGCGCTTAAACAATAGGCTTAGAAGTCCTCCATACTGACCGAGTTCCCTCTGCATCTGGGTCTAGGAGTGCAGGTTAGTGGTAGATCACTGGCTTACTATGCATGATACTTTGGGTTTAATCCCCAGTTCTACAGAGGATGGGGTGTAAAAGAAGCAGCAGCCCTCAGGCTACACAGGAGGCACCAGGCAGATTCCATGGAGCCTGGTGAAGTCAAACTTGGTCCCTCTGTGGAAGCCCTGGAGGTTTCTCCTGACTGCTTGGCTGTTGGAGAATCACAGGAAAGCTTTGACCTTCCTGTGGAGACAAGGCTAAGTGAGGCAGGAGAGGGTTCTAGGAAGGGGAAGCTACTGTTCATGCTTTCCTGCTCAGCTTAATCCCAGCTTTACCTAGGAGCGTGGAGTGGGCAACTTAATACATTACACGTTCTCTGCCAGGTCGATGACACTTGCTGAGAACGAAGGGCTCCAGTATAGAATGGCTAGCCCAGAATGGCCTAGAGAGAAACAGAAACATAAGCACACATCTGATGTTGAGCTGGCTCTGCCTCGAAGCTGACTTGTGCCATGGCCGTTGTCTTGTCGCTCATAGGTGAATGGTGTGGCCTTGCAAGATGCAGAGCACCATGAGGCTGTGGAAGCTCTTCGGGGGGCAGGTGCTGCTGTGCAAATGCGAGTATGGAGGGAAAGAATGGTGGAGCCTGAGAACGCAGTCACCATCACCCCCCTCCGCCCTGAAGATGACTATAGTCCCCGGGAGTGGCGGGGAGGTGGCCTGCGCCTGCCCCTGCTTCAGCCAGAGTCTCCTGTGCCCCTCCGCCAGCGCCATGCCGCCTGTCTTGTGCGCAGTGAAAAGGGGCTGGGCTTCAGCATTGCTGGTGGGAAGGGCTCCACACCTTACCGGGCTGGTGATGCGGTGAGACAATGGCTTGGGGGTGCAGAGGGAGCGATCCCTGATGAGCAGAGGCATGTCAGGTCTTCAGTATCGTGGCTTAGTGTGGCCATGTTCTCCATTCTTACAGGGTATCTTTATATCTCGAATTGCAGAGGGAGGGGCTGCCCATCGGGCTGGCACCCTACAGGTTGGCGACCGGGTTCTCTCGGTGAGTGGGACCAGATATGGCCTGGTTAATTCCTTTTGTTGTCCTGCTTACCCTCTCTGACGCGAGTGTCCCTGCAGATCAACGGAGTGGACATGACTGAGGCAAGGCACGACCATGCTGTCTCCCTGCTGACTGCTGCTTCCCCTACCATCTCCCTGCTTCTGGAGAGGGAGACTGGAGGGACTTACCCATCCAGCCCCCCACCACACTCCTCAACCCCTACCGCCACTGTCGCGGCCACCATGAGCACTGCCGTCCCCGGGGAACCTCTGCTACCTAGGCTGTCCCCTAGCCTCTTGGCCACTGCCTTGGAAGGACCATACCCTGTGGAGGTGAGATACCTGCCCATATCCTGCTCAGTATCCACTGAGTTCTGTTTGTGGAGCAGAGTTTCTACCAGGATCCTCTGGCCATAAGTGGTATGACCAGTCTAGGTAGAAAGAAGTATACAGCCTTTCTTCTTTCTTTTCAATTTCAGGGTTTTTTTTTTTTTTTTCTTTATTCTTTTCATATATTCTGTCCCAACTGTAGTTTCCTCTTCTTCCAGTTCCTCCCTCACTCTTCCCATCTCCCCTCCCCATCTACTCCTTCCTTTTCCCTTCAGAAAAGGGCAGACCTCCCAGGGAGAGCAACCAAGTGTACATGGCAAATCAAGTTGTAATAAACTAGGCTCATTCCCTCACCGAGGCACCTCGAAAGGAAAGAGGGCCCAAAAGCAGGCAAGGGTCAAACGCAGTCCCCATTCCTGTTGTTATGAGTCCCACATGACTCTAAGCTACACAACCACAGCATGCAGAGTACCAAGGTCAGACCCACAGAGGCTCCCTGTGAGCCCTTCTGAGCCTGGTTAGTTGATTCTGTGAGCTGTTTGCTTGTGGTGTCTTTGGCCCCTTAGTACACAGCCTTTCTACGTGAACCCAAGAAGCTAAGGTATCCCAGTCAGCCTCCATGCTGTTTATCTGCCTTAGCATTGTAGCCTGCTCTGCTGCTTGTTACAGCCCATAGGATGTACAGATGTCAGGCTGTGTGCATATCTGTATAGCAGACTGCCCCGCAGGTAGGTAGATGGGGCAGCATAGGCCCTTCCGTTCTGTCCTTGCAGAGCCCACGGCCAGTATTTTATTCCCTTTAACCCTTTCCTTATCTGACTAAGGTTCACCCTATGTCCCCAGGAAATTTGTCTGCCCAGGGCTGGTGGCCCATTGGGGCTTAGCATTGTAGGAGGTTCTGATCACTCCAGCCACCCGTTTGGTGTTCAGGATCCTGGTGTATTCATCTCTAAGGTAAGTACAAGAGTCACTCAGCCCAGGCACTCAGGGCAGCCATCAGTGCAGCCTGGTCTCTACTGGATTCACTCTCCTACCCCACAGGTGCTTCCTCGGGGCCTAGCTGCTCGCTGTGGCCTTCGGGTTGGGGACCGCATTCTAGCAGTGAATGGGCAGGATGTTCGGGAGGCCACACATCAAGAGGCAGTTAGTGCGCTGCTCAGACCCTGCCTGGAGCTGTGTCTGCTTGTACGGAGGGACCCACCACCCCCAGGCATGCGGGAGCTCTGCATCCAGAAGGCCCCTGGAGAGAAGCTGGGTATCAGCATCAGAGGAGGCGCCAAGGGTCATGCAGGGAACCCCTGTGACCCTACAGATGAGGGCATCTTTATCTCCAAGGTGAGGGCTCTTTCTTCCTGAGACCATGGATAGGTAGGTGCCTTGTGCTGGCCTCACACTGTTCTCCCTATAGGTGAGTCCTACAGGAGCTGCCGGACGTGACGGACGGCTGCGTGTGGGGCTGCGACTGCTAGAAGTGAACCAACAGAGCCTGCTGGGCCTCACACATGCTGAGGCAGTGCAGCTGCTGCGCAGCGTGGGTGACACCCTTACCGTGCTTGTCTGTGATGGCTTTGACACCAATACCACCACAGCCCTAGAGGTTAGTTGCCTACCCTGGGGACCACGTGCTGTCCTGGCATTGACCTTTATAGTCTGCAGTCTTTCTGCTTCAGTCTGGAAAGTACTGAGCTGGTGGGAATGGTGGTACTGTGTTTAGTAGGCCTTTTTCTGGTGTACTGGAGGCTGTGGTCTGGGCAGGTAGGCAGTGCAGAGGTGGGTGTGTCTGTCCCTGTGTGATCAGGTCCTGAGCGAAGGGCTCTGAGAAGGCAGTATTTGACAGCTAGCTGGAAGGACAGGGAGTCCCTGCTCAGAGTCCCCCTGAACCTAACCTTCAGAGCAGGAAGGCAGCTTCCTAGCTCTGCTGGCCCTTAGGATGCTCCCTGGCAGTCCCTTGGTAGAGCTTACTCCCACTTCCTGGTTGCTACTGGCTTCTTCATGTATGTCACAGGGTAGAGCATCTACTGCTCTCTTGCTCCCTGCCACAGAACAAGAATATCCAGCCATCAGAACTAGGCCTAGGCCCTAGAGACAAGCACTCTGGACAAGTCTCCCTCTAGCCTCTCCCGGTTCATGCTTCCTCATTGTCCTGCTTTGTACCTTCAGTCCTTGGGACCCCTCAACATCTTCACTGTAGGTCCAAATGAGTCTTGAAGGGATCTTTATGTGCATTGGCTGCCTACTGTTCCCAGACATCCTTGGGAGTCATGCTGGTCTCCAGTGTGTTGGTGGCTATATTACCACTCTCTGTCGCTTTTATTCCTTCAGCCTTAGGGACAGGCAACCTGTCCTGGCTGGACTTCTTTTGCAATGAATCTCTGAACTAGTGACTTCCTGTCAGAATGCTGGTTGTGGCCTCTGGCCACAACCCCTGCACTTTGTTCAGGACTAGCTTGTGAGCCTCATTTAGATGGAACACACCTTTTGTTTTCTCATCTAGATGGATATTGGGCTAGATGGAGCCTGTGTGAGGTGCTACTCCTTTGTCCCCATTCTCCCCAGGAATTCTGTGTCCTAGGGAAGTATTTTGAGTGACTTTACCCTAGAGAAGATGTGCTTTTGTTTCTTCACATTAGTACGCATGTTTAAAAGTGTGCTGCTTCATGCAGACTTCAGTTTTTGAGTTCAGAATGAAGCTCTCTGGGAAGAGTGGTAACTTGAGTATTGGAGGGCTGGTGTGGTCCTGGGTCCCCTTGGCTATGCCTCTAGTTCCTGCTGTTGTTACCTAGGCTGTTCCTACAGTACCTAGGTCCCTGCTGTTGTGACCTGGGCTGTTCCTACCTATGTGGCTCATGAGTGTAGGGAAGCAGCTGCCTATCTACATGTGCTGAGTCCTGCCAAAGCCTGTCTTGGTTGGAGTTTCATCTGAATCCTGTCTGAAGAGCAAGGCTAGTGAGAAGCTATGGGCCCTGGGCAGCTGACCAAGAGCCTCTGAGGAGCCCTTTTCTTCCCACAGCTGCTGTGACCATGGTCCCCTCTGTCTCATCTCAGTGCCTTGGCTGCTCTTTTGTTGCAAGTGCACACCATCCTAAGTCTATGGTATACTCCCCACCTGACAGAGCCTTGCACATACTCAGAGGGTTCCTCAGAATAGGACTCCACTGCCAGCCCTGGGACCCCTCTTGTGTTTCCCATCATGAAGCTTTTTTACTTCCACTAAGCTGTTGTTTTTGTTTTGTTTTTGTTTTTGTTTTTCTTGATGCTTCCAGATCCAGAGTTTGTTTGAAACAGGTCTCACTGTGCCCGAGGTTGGTGACCCCCTAAGACCCTCTCAAGTGGTAGTTACATTCGTGTGCTACCACATCCAGCTCATGGTTTTGCTTCCCTTTTAGAATGGGATGCTTTGGTTGCAAACTTATAGATTTTATGAATTAAGGCTTTTCCTCTAGGGCTGTGTATGGGTTCTGTTTTTATTTTTGTTTTGATTTTTAAAAAGGCAGGATCTCACATGTAGCTCTGGCTGTCCTGGAACTCATTATACAGACCAGAGTGACCTTGAATTCACCAAGACCTACCTGCCTCTGCCTCCCAAGTGCTGGGATTAAAAGTATTTGCCACCATGCCCATCAGGTTTTTCTTCTTTTTCTCTTTTCTTTCTTTATTTAATAATTTTTTAATTCACTTTACATCCAGATCACAGCCCTCCCTTCCCCTTGGGTTCCACTCCCCTCTGGGACATCTAGTCCCAGAAGGACTAGGCACATCCTCTCCTGCTGAGACCCAACCAGGCACTCCAGGTAGGGGAGGGGATCCAGTGCCAGGCAACAGAGTCTTAAGACAGCCTCCACTCCAATTGTTAGGGGACCCATAGAAAGACCAAGCAGTACATCTGCTGTAAATGTGTAGGGGGCTAGGTCCACCCCTATATGTTCTTTCGTTAATGGCTGAGCCTCCATGGGCCCAGGTTAGTTGATGCCTTTGCTTTGTTTAGTTCTTAGCAGTTTTCCTTACAGAAACTTCCCTCTGGAAGGCTATGAGAGAATCTTCCTGAGTTTTCCACTCCTTTGATTTTTGTTTTTTAAGACAGGGTTTCTTTTATGTAGGCATGGCTGTTAGAGAACTCAACTCCATAGACTAGGCTGGCCTCTGCCTCCTACATTTTAGGATTAAAAGTGTGCACCTCTGTTGCCCAGAGTCTTTCCAGCTTTTCTTCTAGGCTGTCAGGAGCTGACTCAACATTAACAATGAAGCAGGTGGTTTCCTTTAGAATTACAATGTTTCTGAACTGACTGTTTTCATGTCCTAAGTCAATAAGTGTCTTGTCCTAGTTCTTTCAGGGACATTTGTGGGAGTTGCTTCTCTCTACCCTGTTAATGCTGGGGAGTGAACTCAGGTTGTCAGTCTTGGCAGCAGTTGCTTTTCTACCCCTCACCCCCTAGCCGTCTTACTGGCCCCACACTTTTCTCAAAATACCTACTTGAATCATCCAGGCCCGTTTGACCTGTGGGATCAGTTTGCCAGCTGTTTAGTGGCTTATTCCTGCACCTTTCTGCCTCCCTCAGGCTTTTGGGTACTGGCTCTATCTTGCCTGCCCTATGCTAAGGGCTGGCGTTCTCAGGGCTCCTGCATGGGTACCTAGATGTAGGTTCTTGCTTGCTGTGAGACCTGCACCTGTTTGGTTCTACAAGGGATGTCGTAGGTTAGCTCAAGCTCACGGCACCTCAGTACCACCCTAGAGGGCCTAAGGCATATGGTTTCTCAAAGGAAACTTTTTATTTTGCTTTCCCATGTGTTTAGTGTAAAGAGGTATTTTCTGATGCTTCTCTAGTGCTCCCCTGTGGGTCATGTGTTCATCTCATCACACTGACCTGTCTTTCCAATCCAGATGGTGCTTGACTTGCAGTGGTTGGACTCAGGGCTTTGTGACTTGACAGTGGTTGCAGCAGTGATGTCCACAGTAGAAACTGCTTCACCACCCCTGCCCCAGCTAGAGCTACCTTGAAGAACACCTGCCTCTCCTGTCCTCACCCTCCAGTCAGTCTGAACGCCTGTGTTGGTGCGTGAGTGAGTCCTCACATCTTGCTCTTGTGCCTGTCCCTGAGCATTTGCCCTAAGGACTGGCTCCATCCTGGTGGTGTCTTATTCCCGTCCTCTTGCCTGTCAGCCCAGACTTGCCTTCCCACAGGTGGACTATGTGTTCATCACAGTTTATTCATTTAAGATTTATCATCTTGTGTGCATGAATGTTTTATTTCGTTTACGTGAATATGTGTTCATAGCATGCATGCATGAGCCCTTGGAGATTAGAGAGGACTTAGGATTCCCCTGGAACTGGAGTTCTGGACAGGTGTGAGCCTCTATGTGGATGCTGGGAACTGAGGCCAGGTCCTCTGCAGTTGGTTTTACGGCTGATCCCTCTCTTCAGCCCCAGTCACAATGATTTTAATAGTCATATTGTTTCAGTATTGTCTTATGGAAGGGGCTTCGGCTGGGCTGGGGTCATTTTGATCCTAGCCATCTGCTCTAAGCATTTCCTGACTTGCAGACTTGTCCCACACTTTGCCCACTCCTACTTCCCCAGGAGTGCTGATTTCTTCTAGTGAACAGTAGATGTTTAGAAGCCAAGGTCTAGTGTGGTGCTCTTGGGGTATTGTGGCCAGAGATAGGGACAGCATGTGAATAGTTTTACTGTGGTTATTTCTGGGGCCATAGGAAGCCTCAGGTCACTTCAGGGCATTGTACATCTTTACAGTCAGTACCACAGGTCAGCCTTCTTGCTCAAGTGGCTTCTTCTGACGTGGGAAGCCTGGCTTCCTCATCCTTGCTGTCTCTACTCTATGCTCACTCTGTGTGACAGTCCTTCCCACCCCACTTAGCCTGCCTCTCTTGGGCCTCCCCAGTGTGTTTTTGACTAAATTATTTCAGAAATTAAGGAGACATCCTTCTTTATTGTTTGATTTATTCTTTGTTTATTGTTTGATCTATAGTTTTGTCAGAGTCTGAGAGCCAAATTTGTCTACCATCGTGATCGTTTTTACCCATGTTCTTACTTGTAGTGACTGCTCTCTGTATTTAGCTGCTTGTGTGTTCGGTGGACCTCTGTAAACACACTTTCTGCTGCTTGTGTCCCTGCTTGTCACTCTTGGCCTCATGTTCCATCCTCCCAGCTGTGAGCAGCTACTCTGTGCTTTCAGTTTGTTCTCTTGGGCTCTCACTCCAGTGCTCTCTGAGCAGCCGGGTTTGTGTCTGAGGCCACACTGCATAGTAGGACCCCTTATGGAGGCCATATGCTGTCGCCTTGCCTTTGACTCTGCTGTCTCCTACTGCTGTCTCTCCTGGTGAGAGAGGACTGAGCTCGTCCCTTGTGCTTTGTGGGTTAGAAGGCAGGTAGTGCCTCACACTTCCATCACCTCTGTTTACCCTTCATCTAGGCACAGTTAGGCCAGGCCATGTGCTCTCAGGTACCTGCTCCCTGACCAGCATCATTCATAGGCAGACTCTCACGTGCATATATATATTCTCTCTCTTCCTCCCTCCCTCTCTCCCTCTCCTTCCCACATTCCTAGTCCACAGCCAGCTGAGTCCCCTCACAGTGTTTATGAAGTCTTACTCAGCACCCAGACTGCACACCCTCGATGCGGCCTGCCCATCTGGCAGTGACATTCTGCTGCCAAGCCTTGGCCACTCCTTTCCTACTTCCTCCATAATGGCCATTCCTCCTTTATCCCAGAGTGACCACACTTAGCTTATTTTATCCCCATGCCAAGTAGTGTGGTCAAGCATAGCTGCTTTACATTACTGTCATGTACAGACATGACCAACACCCACAGTGACTCCAGGAACCTAGAACCACAACTACTTTTTGTCCCTGGAAGGCTGGGAACAGGTACACAGGTTCATGGGTGGACCAACAGGCTGTTGAAGTTATGGGGTCCTGGGTCCAGGCCTTGGCCTGCCTCAGAAGTGGGACCTTACCAGCAGGTCTCTTGTCTTAGCCTACTTCTTTCTTTCAGGTGTCCCCCGGTGTCATTGCCAACCCATTTGCAGCAGGCCTTGGCCACAGGAATAGTCTGGAAAGCATTTCATCTATTGACCGGGAACTGAGTCCTGAAGGCCCAGGCAAGGTCAGGATCAAAATGGCTGGCAGCCTGGAACTGGCTCTGAGCGACTAGCTCCTGACCATGTCTGCTCTGCTTACAGGAGAAAGAGTTGGCCAGTCAAACCCTACCCTGGGAGCCTGAGTCTACAGAGACCATGGTGAGTCCCACATAGGTCCAGCTCTGAGCCCTGGGTAGACTCTAATGTCAAGACATTGTCATGGTGAACACATCCCTGGGACGTGAATCTCTTAGCACTGTGGTCCCCTCTTCTCCAGGGTCGGAATCTCGAGCCCCTAAAGCTGGACTACCGCGTCCTGGCTGCTGTGCCCAGTGCTGGGAGTTTGCAAAGAGTGAGTGGAGCATGCTGAGTTTACTCACCTTGGCCTGTCTGTCCTGACCTATCATCTGCCTGTCAGTCTCCTCCTTGTCTTGACCTTACTCCACCTTCCCTGTGGGAGCTGCTGCTGCTACTTTTGTCCCAAGGTCATCATGCAGAAAACCTTTGCCTTGGATTAAGCATGGCTTGTAGGTACCAGAGCTGGAGATTTTTGTTGTTCTTGTTTGGCAGTGCTGGGGATACAAGATGGAGCCTCTTGAATGCAATAGTCAGGCACCCTACCACTGACCTTCGTGTCTGTGAAGCTTTTGACCTAACTTTGTGACAGTTGCTATGATTCCCACTCATAGGAGCAAAGAGGATGGCCTTTGAAAGCCCCTAACCTCTTCCTTCCTAGTATCTGCCCCCAAATATTTGGCCCGACAGAGCTTAACCTGCTGTAGACAAGCTGCCGGGAAGATGAGGCAGCTGTCATTCCTCACAACCATCCTGGAAGGGTCTAATGTACATGGTCACCATGGAGCGGGTGGGCTGAAGAAGCAGCTGCAGCCTGTGGAAGGAATCCTCGTGGGTGGAAGAGGTGCAGCACTAACAGCTGGTCTGGGAGTGGCCACTTGGGCCTCAGGGGTGTGGCCTTCAAGACAGTTGTGGGCCTGAGGACAGGCAGAAAGGACATTTGGTCCACATTGTTCTCCGGGAGGTTTTTAAAACTATCATTCCCAGAAGATGGTAGGAGACCATTGCCATAATGTGAGTGCTTAAGAGATGGGCTTGGTCAGGAAGATGGGGAAGGGTCAGGAAGGGCTTGGCTATGGAACTAACACAATTGGATTTTAGGGTACAGTCTCTCCCCTCTTCAGCAGCCCTAGCAGAAAAGCCAACATGGTTTGAGAAAGGGATCAGGTCTAAGCTGAGATGCTTCTCTGGCTCATTTACAATTGGGAAAGAAGCTTGGGTCAGGTACTGGTGATGGGTGAGCTTTTGGGTCCTAACTATCTGATTTCAGTCTGTTAATCTGTTTCCAGCTTTCCCTAGAGAGCTTAGGGCTGCACCCTTGGCAGTAACCCACTGCTGAGAGCAGGCACCTAACTGTCCAACCTAGGCCCTAGGGAGAGCAGAAGAGGCTGAGGGCCGGGACCATTTGTGTCCAGCCTTGGGAAGCAAAGTCCTTTATAGAGGCCATTATCCAAACCTAACTGGTGGCGTCCCTGGACTGTGGTCAGGGTAGGGCACACAGGAGCTGTCTCTGTGCTGCCAGGATAAACTCAGACCATTTCTTTTCCCAGTACACTGCTAGCCAAGGTGACTTTCCTTCCTAACCACTGCCCTCTTCCTCAAGGGACCATCTGCGACCACTGGTGGGAAGATGACTGAGGCCCCCTGTTCCCCTGGCAGTCAGCAAGTGAGCATCCCAGTTACAGGTGCCCCACTGGGGCAGCAGATGGGTACTGGTATGCAGGGCTCCTTGGGGGTGGTCCTGTCATATTTTTTTTTGTCCAGGGATACCTTTCTGATTAAACCTGGCTTTGATGAAGGCAGGGCACTGCTGGAGTTTAACTGTTCCAAAAGACAAGCATAAGCTCGTTTCCGTACAGTTGCCCTTCTTGTCTGTGGGTCCCACCTACTCCCAAGTTCCCCACTTTATGGAACAGCACTCCTGACAATGCATTATAGGGTGGGGGTGTCATTTCCAGCCTAGTTCCTAACCTCAGCCCTGCCAAAATAGATATTTGGATGAGTGTCCCTTTGTAGCCTACCTTGTCTCCAGCGTTTGCTTTCTCTCTCTCTCTCTCCCTCCCTCCCTCCTTCCTTTCTTCCTTCCTTCCTTCCCTCCTTCCCTCCTATCCTTCTCTACTTTCATTCCTGGACCTCTGATCCTGCTCTTCTCTGCCACCATCCCCTTCACCTTTGCAGACAAAACCGGGGGTGATCCAGCCATTGGCTCAGGCCTGGCCAAGGGACTCCCCCGTCCCCAGGGGCAGAGGTGGTCCTTGTTCTGTGAGTGTCTTGTTCCACAGTGGGTGAGGGTGGCAAAGTTCCTTCCAGAGCAGGATTGGGGCATGGCTCAGAGGTGGTTGGAGGACACCGTGGTGGGTCTGGGTGGCTGCACTGGGACAGCTGCCCCGGCCTCACCTGTGTGTGTCTCCACAGCCGCCCTCCCCTGATGAACTGCCAGCCAGTGTGAAGCAGGCGTATAGGGCCTTTGCAGCTGTGCCCACCGTGCATCCTCCTGAGAACAACGCTACCCAGGTATGTGCAGTGGTGCCCTGCTACTACTGAATTCTCTAGAGAACGGGTGCCCAAGGTGAGTGCCCTAAGAGAAACACCAGCCAAGTCTGAGGGCCTGCTCCCCCTCTAGCCTCCAACACCTGGTCCCGCAGCCTCCCCAGAGCAGCTGTCCTTCCGTGAACGACAAAAGTACTTCGAGCTGGAGGTACGAGTGCCTCAGGCAGAGGGTCCCCCAAAGCGTGTGTCCCTGGTGGGTGCTGATGACTTGCGGAAGATGCAGGAGGAGGAAGGTGAGAAGCCTAACTTGAGGAGAGTCCTGGGTGGAGTGATGACCTAGCCTTGTCTGATATGTCTGCCTGCCCACAGCTCGAAAGCTGCAGCAGAAGAGGGCACAGATGCTTCGGGAAGAGGCAGTAACCTCAGGGCCTGACATGGGGCTCGCCTCAGATAGGGAGTCCCCAGATGATCAGCAGGAGGCTGAGCAGCCCTGGGCTGTGCCAAGCCAGGCAGGAGGGTGAGTATAGGAGGCTAAGCCCCACTACCTGGCTAGTCTGCTGCATCTGTCCCACAATGTCTGCTTCTCCAGCCCGAGCCCATCATCACCCCCACCCCTGGGAGGCAGCGCCCCTGTGAGGACAGCCAAAGCTGAGCGACGCCATCAAGAAAGGTTGCGCATGCAGAGCCCTGAGCTCCCTGCCCCAGAGCGGGCCCTGTCTCCTGCAGAGCGACGGGCTCTAGAGGCAGAGAAGCGAGCACTCTGGAGGGCAGCCAGGTGAGCGCCTCCCAACCTCCTGTCAGACCCTATCCACACACACAAGGTTCATTCAGCGTCATCCCCTTTGGTTCCACAGAATGAAATCTCTAGAGCAGGATGCCCTCCGTGCACAGATGGTCCTCAGCAAGTCCCAGGAAGGCCGTGGCAAGAGAGGAGGACCCTTGGAGCGGCTGGCTGAGGCCCCTTCACCTGCACCCACACCATCACCCACACCATTAGAAGGTACATGTTTCCAGGAGTCAGTGGAGGGCTCTACCTGCTGTGAGAATTCCTAACATCTCTCTTCTTGTTCCCCTAGACTTCGGCCTCCAGATCAGTACCTCCCCTGGACGATTGGTAAGGAACCTATATCTAGGACCCTTCCGTGTACTGTGGCCTGAGGCAGCTGGGCTCTAGACTTCTCACCAACCTCACCTCCCTTGCACTCTGCCTTTCCCCTCATGCTGTCTTTTCAAGCCTTTGTCTGGAAAGAAGTTTGACTACAGGGCCTTCGCAGCCCTGCCTTCTTCCAGACCTGTGTATGACATCCAGGTACTGGGGGCCACTTGGCCCATCTGCACGCTCCTTCCGCCCCATCCTTGCCTGTCACCTGCCTTCCTTCACTCCTTTCTGTGTGCTTCCTACTGTTTCCTGTATATGGGGCCTCCCTACACACCTTGGTTTCAGCCCAGTGTGCTCTGACCACTGAGAAAGCCATGTCTGCATGGGTAAGTTCAGGCAGGTCTGGACCTGCCCTGACCAGCCTGTCTTCCCATCAGTCACCAGATTTCGTGGAGGAGCTGAGGACTTTGGAACCATCTCCCAGTCCTGGTGAGTTGACGCCTGTCTGGGGTGAGTGCCGGGCACCCAGAGTTCTGGCCGCCCTTGGCTCGTGATTTTCCTATCCCTCTCTACCAGGCCCACAGGAAGAAGATGGAGAAGTGGCTCTGGTGCTCCTTGGCAGACCCTCACCTGGCGCTGTGGGCCCCGAAGACATGGCACTATGCAGTAGCCGTCGTGCCGTTCGGCCAGGACGTCGCGGCCTGGGGCCTGTGCCCTCCTAGGGCCAGGTGCTTCCCCAGACTTAGGGTGGGGAGCCTGCCAGCTTCATCACCTCCCTTACCCCAAGTCTTTTAGCCTTGGTGTTAGCATTTTAAAGAGACCCCTCAGGAGTTACGGCTTCTGATTAACTGCCCCCCATAGCCGGGATCTCGTGGCGAGACTGTAACTAGTGATGTTTGTACAACCAAAGACTCTATTTTGTGGTTTAAGAAGAATAAAGTTAACTACGTTTTACCTCTGTTGTCCTTTTGTCCCACCTGCTCATACTGACCCTTCTGCCCTGTAAACCCCAGTGTTGATGGCTGCCCTCCCAAATCTTCCCTTACCCTGGCACCAGTTCCCTGGGGGATTTAAAAAAAAAAAAAAACCCTCCCTTACCCTGGCACCAGTTCCCTGGGGGATTTAAAAGCCACTGTCCTCTAGCTTTGGTCCAGACTGGTTGGGGATAAGGAATTGTGCACATAAATGCCTTGGCCACATGCTTTATTGGGATATGACTAGAATCCTCCACTGGGCAGCTGCACACGCACTGGGAGCAGGATCTCCAACTGGTCAGCTGGTGGCCACTGAACCTGGGTGACAAAGAAGAGGCGGAAGTTCTCTAGGCGAGCCTCTTGGAACTGGGAGGGGTCGTACTCAGGTCCATCTGTTGGCCGAAGCAGTGACAGATACCCTTCCGCTGCCAGCAGCCCACGACTCAACAAAGCCTGTGCCAGGCCAGGCTGCACTGCCTCCAGCTGTTGCTGTACTACTGGGAACAGGTTCACTTCACGCAGGTCAAACACCAGTGGCTTCCCGTACCTGTAGGTGTGTCTGGTGAGGAGGCAGGGAAGGCCCAAGGTGGGGCTGTCCTGGGCCCTGCCTGACACACCTGAGTGCCCCCAGGAGAGCCAGCCGAATCCTCTCAGGTCTCAAGTGCTCCGGATTTACGGTGTCCACATAGTTGGTGTCCTGGTATCTCAAGAAAGTGGCTGCCTGGCCAGAAGGGTCGATGACAAGAGGCCACCTGAAGGCAGCCACCTGGTCACTGTGGTCTATGGGCACCTCTGACTCGTGCCCACACCCAGCCTGGGTACTGACCGTCCATCGGCACGGATGCGGTCACCTACATCCTTCATCAGCACATCGTGAAGCTCCGTGACCCGGCACTTCAGCCCGGGTTCTGTCATCTCGTCTGTGGAGGTGTTAGTTGCAGAGCATGGGAGATCCCACTGCTAAATCCCTTCCCTGGCATTGCCTCTTCAGGTCCGCCCAGCTTCCCCACCACAGCCCTGCCCACCCTCCGGGATCTGTTCCCGAAGCTCCAGCCTGGCCATGGCCAGTAGCTCCTCAGCTTTCTGTGCCTCTTGCCGCAACCTGTCCACTTGGGCCTCTGCATCCTTGATGGCCTAAAGAAGGGGTCATGCTAACCGTCACTCTCCTCAGAGTTACCATGTACTTTGTGGTAGGGTGGGGACGGGGCTGGCTACCCAGATACAGGAAGGTGATACCTGTCAGGACCTCCTGGCTCTACCCATGCCCCGAGGGAGGCCACTGCTACTAAGTGATCCATTAGGTGTGGAGGGCAGAGATGCCTGAAATTCCCTTGGATAGGAACCCTCAGGCTGACACAGGGCATGGGGAGATGTACTCATGTCCATAAGAGGCCCACCTCTAGTGTGAGCTCAGTCTTGCCCATGCACTTCCTCTCACACTTGTCATGCTCCATGATCCTCCGATTGAGCTCACAGTAGGCCTGCTGGAGCTGGTGGGCAGACAGGCCTTGCGGACCCCAGCAACTCACTCCCACCCCAATCCCTCAGCTCTCAACCCCTCCCCGAGAGTGTCCTTCCTGCAGGGAGGCCTGGGTCACAGATCACCTCCTTCTGACACCTCTGCTGCTCCTTAGCCAGCTGCTGCACCTTGATGTTGATGCTGCAGAGGAAGGAGGCAGGATGGTCAGAGTCTTCTATGTCCTCCACGCCTCCAACCCAACCCCGGGTACACCCACCCTTCTGCTAACCGCTTGGCCTCGTTCTCCTTGTGCTTTTGGGCCTCCTCAGCACGGCGATGCTGTTCCGCCTCCATGTTCTGGAGCATAGCCTCTGTAAGACTCAGGTCCCACGATTGCAGCACGCTGGCCACCGCAGCCAGCGAGGCCACCTAATGACAGGGCATTTGATGCTTAGAGCCATGTGTGTCCTGCCAACCTAGGAAGAAGGCACTTCCATTTCAGAAGATTTGGAAAGGTGAGGGTGCTGTGGCAGGGAACTGATAGACCACAGGCCAAGGCCACAGGTCTCCTGGGCTCACACTATCCACATTCAAGCAGACCCAGCTCCAGTGGCAGAGCCTCCCCACTTTTGCCTACCAGCCAAGCTCCTTGCCTCTGTCTCCCACTCATGCACAGTCTAGGCTGCCCACACAACAGACACAGACACCGCTGTCTGAAGCTGCTTTCATCTGTCCACCTGAAGATCTACCCCTTCAAGGACACAGCTTCTAAGAGTCACAAAGAGCCACAGCCCTTCTGGGTGTGGATGATGTACGCTTGTAATCCTCACACTCGCTTCCATGCCTGAGACGACACTCAAGGGGCTCACAGTAAGAACGGGGATGATGGGACCCAGCTGACTTGGCCATCACCCACAGATAGCCGAGGGGAGATGAAGAAGGGTTTGCAGTAGAGGGCTGTGAGCTTCTGGAAGGCTGGGGACAAGGCTGACCCATACAGAGTACATCTCTCCAGCCCCCTCGTACTGGAAAGTCAGTCCATCTGTTGACCCCTATATCATTGGCTTCATGTTGGCTCAAAGCCCAGTAGAGACAAATGCAAAATCTGTCACATTCAGCCGCTTTAAATGTGACCTAGGTTTAGTTTTAGAAACTCAGAAACTGCCTGCCTGCTTTTTATACCCTACAAGTCACCGCCCAGTCACTGTAGGGCCTTAACCATCACAAAGCCAAGGACTGCCCGGGCCTTTCCCGACTCTCATTGCCCTTCACAGCTCTGAGCTCCCTTGGTACTGAGTGGCATCAGATGGCACTGGTCCACCACCTGCAGATGGTATGCTGCTGACACCTTTTGTCCAGTTCCCTTCTTGATCAGTTCCACTTTCCCCGAGGCAGCAGCCTTCCTTATGTGAAGGGCCTTCCATTTCTGTGCCGACCTTGAACATTCATGGCCCCCACCTCCGAATCTCTCCTGCATGACACTTTCTTGAAGAGATATACGACACCTTGAAACTACCATCACGTGCCTGACCACCCAAGTGGACGGCCCCTTACCCTGCCCCGCTACTCACATCCTTCACTGCATTTACACTACGGGGTAACTATTCCATTGGGTACTTGCTGAAGAGTTTCCCCACCAAGCACCTAGAATGCTGCCCCGGCACAAAGGCTTTGTCAGTTCAGTGGCCAGGTGGATCAGAGAACTAAGGAATCTACTGGTGGGCACCTAAACATACTGACACCAATGGACAGATGAGAGATAGGAAAATGGCCATGTTGGGGGGTGGGGAAGATTCATCAATAAATTAATGTGTAGAGAAATGCAGAGATGGACAGACAGTTGAATGGGTACACGGATAACCAGTTGGTGTGCTCTTCCTTGGGGAAGGCTGTTTCTCCTACTCTCAGCTTTCCTCAGTTGCCTGCAGTTCTCTGTGTAGGGCTGAGGCCTCTAGGCTGTGCCTTGTCTCCATTAGCATGTCTATTGTACTTGTTCAGCTCAGGTTTGGTGAGGTTGTATGGATATATCTTTTGACATTCTAAGGATGTCAAAATGTTCTATTCTAAAATGTTCCCTGAGCCTTGGGTAACTTTGTGATTTAATTTTCTGCATATGGGTGTCCTACCTGCACATGACTCCATCTGTCTGCTTGTTATGTGCAGAGACCAGTAGAGGGACTCAAATTCCCTGGAAATGAAGTTACAGATGGTTGTTCATCTGCCATGATGTGGGTGCTGGGAATTGAACCGGCATCCTCTGAAAGAGCAGCCAAAGCTGTCTCTCCAGCCCTATATATGACTTTTCTTTTTAGCTAGGGTCTTATGTAGCCATGGATAACCGTAAGTTCCTCATCCTCCCTCTTCCACCTCCTGAGTCATGGAATTATAGGCATGTGCCACCATGCCTGGAATGTATGGTGCTGGGGATGGAACCCAGGGCACCATGCATGCCAGGCAAGAACTTGGCCAACTGAGGTCCATTGCCCAGCAATGGAATATGTAATTTTAAATGCTTATTTTGTTTTGCTTTGAGACAAGGTCTCCACATGTAGCCTTGGCTGTACTGTCCTTGTAGACCAGGTTGGCCTCAAACTCACAGAGCTCTACCCACTTCTGTCTCCCAGTGCTGGGATCGCAGGTGTGCGCCCCTATTTCCAGAGGAAATGCTTGCCAAATGACCAGGTCTGCCAATAATCAGCAAGTAATTTGCACTGAATGTCCTGGATGTCTCTCCTCCGGGACAAAGACAAGTGATATTCAGGACAGTGGCTGTTCTGTCCCTTGGGCTCCTCAAAAGACTCTACAAAAAACAGAAGCTCTCATGACCCCAGTTTTCAGCTACTGAGCCCCTGCCAACTGTGGACCAAGTATTAAATACATGAACTTATGGGGACAACCAATCTCCACTCAAACCACAACAGTTGCAGTTATGAGCTTAACTTGCATTTCCCTGTTAATATTGGTGAGGAAATCTGTCTTATTGTTACTGGACATTTTGACTGTATGAGCCATCGTGTGGTTTCGGGGAATTGACCTCCAGACCTCCAGAAGGACATCTGGTGTTCTTAACTGCTGAGCCATCATCTCTCCAGACCCTTGGTTTTTGCTTTGTTCTGTTTGTTTGTTTTTATAAGGGTCTTGCTCTGTAACTCTGGATGGCCTGATACTCACTGTGTGGTCTGGACTGGTCTCAAACTCAGGACAATCTTCCTGCCTCTGCCTCCTGAGTGCTGGGATCAAAGATGTACATACACCTGTGTCAAACCCTAGAATTTTCCTGTAGATTCACAGACTACCGAATTTGATTCTATGTGCCATTTAGTTTTGTGACAACAATTTCATTGGATTGTATAATTATTGTTAGAAATGTTTGTCTTTCTCCGTGACATGGGAGCTGCTGCAGTGTGAAGTCCCTACAGGGGCGCTCTGAGAAGCCAATAAATGAAGGTGTGATGGTGAAAACTGGGTTGCAGTGGAGACCCTGAGATGCTAGGGATGCCAGAGCCATCTGCTGAGAAGAACCGCAGACACAGTGTGGCAGCCCGATCTATGTTGCAGTCTACAAAGCTGGAGGAGTCATCTGAGCCCTCTAAAATTAAAATCCCAGAAAGAGGCCATAGAACTCCAGGTGCTCATGTTTTCCCTGCTCAGTTTCAGTCTTGTTTTGGTCCAGGACTTCCTCACTGTGCCCCCATTCCTCCATTTAGAAGCAACTGTACATTTCTTGCCATCGTACATTGGAAGCGTGCTGTTGGTTTTTTTGTTTTTTGTTTTTTTGTTGTTGTTTTTTTATGGTAGGGTCATATTTAGAAATTGCCTTGAGTCTCAGATAAGATGTTAAATTTTTTTTTAAAACAAGACGTTTATTTAAACAAGATTCTTGACTTGAAAGGAAAAGTATCCAGGAACATTTTGTTCAGGAATAATCTACCCCTACTGGAAGGCAGATTGCCCTTGTAACAGCTACATACAGAGAGGTTACAAAATTGTCCTTGGTTTTACAGTGATAAATGAAAGACATTGAAGTTCTCAGACCGAAGAAGCTATGCAGAGAGTTTTACACTGTAGGAGTTCTTTTGCTAAAACAATGAGATGAAGGGGACTGGAGGGATGACTCAGCGGTTGAGAGCACTGGCTGCTCTCCCAGAGGTCCTGAGTTCAATTCCAGCAGCAACACGGTGGCTCACAGCCATTTGTAATGGGATCTGATGCCCTCTTCTGGTGTGTCTGAAGACAGAGACAGTGCACTCATATACATGAAATAAACAAGTCTTAAAACAAATGAGAGCAAACTAACTTTCTAGACTATAAAGCTCAGAGTGAGCATGGTGCTTAGGACAGGAAGGGATATTTTCATAGAGCTCTCCCCAAGACATCGGCCATTTAGTTTAAGAGAAAAAGTTCAAGTCCGGTAGTGGTGGCACATGCCTTTAATCTCGGCACTCGAGAGGCCGGGATCTTCCTCCTCTAGTTCCAGCTGTGGGGGTGTGCCTGTTTCCCATCAAACAGGGATCTACCTGCCTCACTGGCAAACTCTGCTGTTCACACTAAGCTTCTGTTAGCTCACAAAGTGCTGTCTATCCCCTTGTCTAAAACTGCACTGCACAACCATCCTGCCCTCTCTTTAGATTAACATGACCAGTGTTCTCGGTCTCAACTCCTTCCATGGGCTTCTTGTTGGCCATGACAAGCACAGGCGTTACCCCAGTTGCCACACCAAGTCCTCACTGTGGGACGCTTTGGGCTTTTGAACAGTGTTGGGACCGTGAAAGACTGTAGGTACTTCTGAAGTTGGAATAATGCATTTTGCATCAAGGGATGGCCGGGAGCCTGTGGGGGCGGGGGGATATAATGTGGTTGTTTGAAGAATTGTCTTTTATGTTTGTGTATTTAAACACTTGGCCCTTAGTAGATGGTGCTGTTTGGGGAGGTTATAGTACCTTTTACGAGCCTCGCTGGGGGAGTCTATTGCCTGGGGTGGGCTATGGTCTCATCCCACTTCTTATCCTCTCTCCTTCCTGTTCCTGCCGCCATGACATGCCTTCCCCATAATGGACTCCAGTCCCCTAGAGCCAAGGCCAAATGAGCTCTTCCTTTCCTTTTTCCAGTTATCTTGGAGTTTACTTAAACTGAAGAAAAGCTCGTGTTTTCAATACACACTTGGTCCTTTAGATGACAATTGTGACAAACCGCAGAAGGAATTAGAGGATGATCCATACAAAACATCAACAATCTTGGGTTGCACATAATTAGAGAAACATCCCACTTTCAGAAATACCGTAATAGCCAGTATATAGAGGCATGCCTTTATGGGGGCATAGGAATGCAATTTAGAAAAAAAAAAGAAAAAAAACTCACAGGGGAACTAGTCAATTTCTTTAAAATCACCGAGTAAGAAAAGCAACACTGAACTTTCATACTGATGTATGCAGCTTCTGTGCAGTACCTTGACTTAAATCCAAGAGCAAAGTTAAGACACTCCTCCTCTATTTTTGGTAAACAATTGCATGGTAAACTTAGATGAATTTCCCTCTGGGTTTTACCTGGGAGTGGCTGTTTTCATATCTATTTAAGAGAGGGCAGGTTTGGCACTTTCATATGGATGCCGCCAATGTTAATGTTTCCCAGGAAGATTCGTATTCTTTACAGCGGATACAGGGCGGGCTGGAGCTCCTGCTAAGCCAGCCTCAGATTTCTCCAGTTTATTTTGTGCATCAGTTTGTGTGGCAATCTCATTCATGTTGGTCTCCAGTCCCATTCCCCCCATCACCACTTCTGCAAGAATATTAGGAACCTTGTCTGTGTGGAATATTAAATCCAGTTTACAGACATTTTCAAAATGTTTGTCTCATGTTTCCACAAGTACTTGAATTAGAGCTAAAATGCCAAGTTCACTCTCTGAGGAATCCCCACAGAAGACAAAGCCAGTGTTGCATAATGTCCGTAAATCCGTTTGTTGTCAGACCCTCCAATTGGTAAATCCTCCTTCTAAGAAATTACAAACATTCTCATCTTGCTTAGATACCAAAAGGAAAGTTGCCCTGATGATTTGCTGTTATGCATCTTCACTATAGGGCCGGTAGAACTTGGAGAGTTTGGGCTTCCTGTGGACCAGGTGAGTGCTGCCAGGGCTGGGGGGCTCTGGACCCTCGATTCTGGGAGCCTTCCCCACTCGCTCCCTCTCATGTGTGCACCCGAATTTTTTCTTCTTTAACTCGCTTTTGGTCCTGGTATGTTATCCCAGCAACAGAAAAGTAACGAATACAGCAGTGATACCCACCACAGGTCTTCAGAAATCTCGAGAATCACATCGTGGGGATGAAATTGGGCAGTGGGACCTCAAGGCACTGCTGGTAGGAGTGAACAGGCTGCTACAGTCATAGAGCTGTGCGAGTGTGCATGGGAGACACCCGGAGATACACGCAGCGCTTGAGTGTTCGAGACAGACACTCGAGGACTCACGCGGCACACCGCAGCCACTCCTGGAACTCCAAGCCCAGCACAAGCATCAAATAATTCAAGATCCAGACCAGTGAACTCATTTCTCCATCCCGGCAAAAGGGGGTAAAATGCAACTCCGTGTAAAGGACTGTCTCTCACAGACACAGCTTATGACAGAACAATGTCACATGAACTCGTGCACATGAGATTCAAAACAGTGGGTCTAAGCCACTGTGCCTACACATTTGGGCCTAAAAATAGAGGGGCAACTAAATGGGTGAATGAATGAATGAATGAATGAATGAATGAATGAATGAATGAATGGTGGTTTAAATACAGAGTAAATACAGGACAGTAGAAGCTAGGGAAGTATTCCTTTAAAATCTCCCATGTAGTCCAGGGGAGGTCTCTGGCACTGTGGAGTTCCTTATACGGTTTCCGCTAGGTGTTTTCTTGTGCTGAGCCACACACACAGCTTTGGCACATTCGGTGTCCAGCTAATGATGTGTATTTTTACAAAATGAGATCCAAGATGAGTAAAAATCAAAGAGATGGCAGAGGAACGGAGGCAAGGTGAGAGAAGAGATGAATTCTCTCACACAGATGGCTGATCTGCCTGAGCCGGAAGTTCAGATAGGAAACGCATGACAGCTATGTTATCTGAAGGAATTTTTATTGAGAACCATGTGCTGAGATTTCACCAAGGAACTTGACGGTTATCTCTAGCCCCGCAGAGCCGGGCTGGTACCTTCTGGTGTGTGGAGGAGACAGTGTACCAGCTTGAGGGTTGGTCTGCGTGCGGAAGAACAGGAACCGAAGAGAGTCCCAAGAGGGTGACGCAGGGAGCTGGAGCCGATGGCTGTCGCACGGGCAGAGCGGGGGTTTAGTGATGATGATATAGCAGGAGGAAGGTTCGGCTCATTGAAAAGCAGGACACAGTGTGCAACAAGTGGAGCGTTAGTTCAGTTAACCGATGCCTGAGCCCGGCAAAGGTAACAACGAGCTTCTGTCCCACTGTCATTGTCCTGCTGTCTTTCCCCGCTCACCACACCTGCCTCTCTCCTTCCTGTAAAAACCAGCAGTCTGTCTTCCATTTTATCATTCTTGCTGTTTTGAGAAGGAGGAATATGCTGAGTACTGCGGCAGGGGGGGGGCTCTCTCTCTCTCTCTCTCTCTCTCTCTCTCTCTCTCTCTCTCGCACAGTCTCCTGGAGAGCTCTGTGAGTTGCCGACATACCACGACCTTCATCCCCTGTGGCTGAAAGATGGTCCATGCTGTGTGTGTTCCAGCTTTCACCAGGAGAGGATGTCTGTGTATCTGGGCTGTATCCAGTTTGAGGCTGTTTCCACACAGGCTCCGGTGGACATTATCATGTGGACGTAAGCTTCACTCTACTGGGCTAAGTGCCCAAGCACATAATTGCTGAGGTTACACAGTGTGTTTAGATCTTCAGAGTCTGCAGAGGGAGGAGCCCTTGTTCCTGTTTGCAGCAAAGTGTGAGACTCCAGTTTGACTACACCCTCACCAGCATGGGGCTCACCCCTCCCTCTGCTCAAGCTGTCACGGTGTGTGCTGATTCAGGACACCCTAGTTCTGTGCTGGTCTGAAGTCATCACATCCTCTGAAGGAACATTCCTTCCCCTGTCCATCATAGAGAGACAACACATGCCTGTCCGTCATGGCTGGACATCAGGTTTATTTGCTGCTGAGGTGAGATTTGCTTCTATACCCCATGGAAGTGTCTTTGGTTAGGTATAAGATTTGTGACCAGCCTTTCCCCCATAGCTGGCCATTGTTTCTTGTCCAGGTCTTGTGAAGGGAAGCCTGCCTGCCTTCCTGTTTCCTGCCTGCCTGTTTCCTGCCTGCCTGCCTGCCTGTCTCCTGCCTGCCTGCCTGTCTCCTGCCTGCCTGCCTGTTTCCTGCCTGCCTCCTGCCTCTCTTCTTTCCTTCATTCTTTCCTTCCTTCTTCCTTCCTTCCCTTGTTCTTTCCTTCCTTTCCTTCCTTATTTCCTTTCTCCTTCCTTCCTCTCTCTTCCTTTCTTTGTTCTTTCCTTCTTTCTTCTTCTGTCTTTCTTTCCTTCCTTCCTTCCTTCCTTCTTCCCTTTTCCAGGGGTGAGTGTTAATATAGTACCCACTACCACAATGAACTCCTTTCTTCCTGTTTAGAGAAATTGCAGAGGCCAGCACATTTGAAATGCCAGGGAGAAGCCTTGCCCTGGGAAAACCACCCTCACGATCACTGGCATCTCCCCTGCCAGGCAGGTGTGTTCAAGGAAGCTTCTCATCTTGGTGAGGCCCAACTTTCTTTCTTTTGTCTTCTTGGTGTGGTAGCTAAGGGTGTCTCAACATGCCCTAAGGCCCAGAGATCATTCTCTATTTCTAAAGCGGTAATACGTCACTGTTTATGCTGAACTCTCAGGTCTGTTGAGTTAATTCTGTGTCAGGTATGAGAATCAGGTCAGAACTTGTTTGTTGACCTGTGGGCTGCTAGTGGCTCCAGTACCTTGTGTTAAGATGAGTGTCCTTCCTGACAGCTAAAATTTAGGGCACCTCCCTATTACTACAGCTCCCTAGTTACCAGCCCTGTGGCTTCCCAACTGTCCTCTGACCTCTGTGCCCTCCAAGAGACTCTGGCCCTTGGAGCACTCTCTGAACTCCCTGACTCTGGCTGACGCCACTTTTCCTGCTAGACCAAGAGGGAGAGAGAATAGACTCAGTCCACAGAAGGCAAAGCTGGGAGTGGCATCTGACTGAGGGGGTCCTAGGCTGGGCAGAGACTCTGGTGTCCCCTTCCTCAAGGGAGCAGAAGCAAATGTTTGCCAGCAGACCTGACACCTACCCCACCATTTCTGGGGGCACCCTCAGCTTTGGTAACCAGATCTGGGTAACCAGAGTGAAATTCCAGTTACTTAAAGGTAATAAAGGCAATGCCAGGTGTGGTATCAAACACGTGTGACCCCAAAACTGGAGAGTCTGAGGAAAAAGGATCAGGGTTAGTTCCTAGCCCATCTGGACTATGAAGTGTGTGTGTGTGTGTGTGTGTATGTGTGTGTGTATACTGTAAACAAATAGATAGAAGGCAGGGGTCACTTCCTGGCCTGGCTTCTCAAGAGTTGCCCCCACTACTGAGTGAGTCTCCCCATTGACCTCCTAGACCCACAGTTCCCAATTAGCATGGGGACCATAGTACTTCGTCCAGCCAGGAGGCAGTTCCACCGACTGGAAGGGAAGACGCAGGAGCAGACTGAGACCAAAGGGCACATCCCAAGTTGTTAGAACCTGTGGTGCCTGGCCAATCTCTGGGGACTGTTTCCTAATCCATCACAGTAGCTGCATCCTCAGGTGGCCAGAGCACCGGAGGAGCTAGGACAAACCTCCCGCACAGAAGGCTTTCCTGGTAGACAGCTATTGTTCAGAAACTGGAGTTTGGTTGATGGGATGGAACCAGATGCAAAATCTAGGGATCCCGGTATCCCCTGTCTTTTGTTTTTCTTATGAAACAGGGTCTCCCTATCAGTTTCCTGGCCTGGAACTTTCATTAATCCTCCTACCCAGTGCTGGGATTACAGATGTGCACCAGCACATCAGAAACCTTTGGGGTGGGGATGTGCATGCCAGGGCCGCACCTGCTCTGGAGTGCTCCCGTCATCCGCGTACACCCGGGGGTCTGCTCCAAGCTTCAGAAGCACCTCCACGGCTTCCAGGTGGCCCCCAAAAGCTGCCCGGTAGAGGGGCGTGCGGCCGAAGGCGCCCTGCGGAAGGGGCTCTCTGAGCACGTGCGGGGACCAGGTCACACCGCCGCCGTGCGTACCGCGCCCACCTTGCTGTTAGGGTTGGCACCCAGCTCCGCCAGCAACTGGATGGCCGGGGCCTGCCCGCCCGCTGCCGCCTCGGATAGAGGCGTGTTCCCATGGCTGTCCTCGCACTCCACGGTGGCCAAGCGCCTCTGCAGCCGCCGAGCCTTGCCGTCCTCGTCGAAGCCCACGCCTTGGCTGGTCATCAGCTGCTCCACCTGGGCGCCAGGCTGGGTCACCTCGGCGTCCGCCCCGCCCAACGCCCCGCCCACCCGCTGCCGAAGCACAGACCTCCTTGAGCACTTGGCGGATGTCGCCCAGGTCCCCTTCGAAGGCGGCCTCCAGCAAGCGACGGCGGCGCTGCAGCTCCTCCCGCCGGGCGCGCTCCTCCGCTTCCTCCTTCTCGCGCTGCCGTCGCGCCGCCTCCTGCTCCCGGCGCACCAAGGCCAGGTAGGCCTGCAAGACGTGGCCCACGGTCACCGTCACTGCTGGAGTGTCCGCAGCTCACGGTTACTGTGTAGCCCAGACATGCCCATAGCCTTGAGGTCCCCGCCTAAAGCCCCGAGGTCACAGCTCCCCATTCACACTCTGTCTGGACCTTCCCTCTTACTCTGGGTCCGGGCACTCAGGGTCTTGTGGCTGGGCCCTGCTCACCTCTCTCTGCAGCTTCTCCATCTCATCCAGGTACTCCCGGCGCTCCTGTCTACGACGGGCCAGATCCCTTCGTGCCAGATATTGCCGGAAGGCACACTGGATGACAGTGGCAGCTTTGTCCTCTCTGGTTGGCACTGGAGTGAGGCGGATGGGAATTTGGACTTCAGTCCTCCTTCCTAGCCACCATCCCTGTGGTCACTGGGGCCACAGAGGGGACCCAAGCGGTCCTCAGAAAGCACGAAGGACAGACACAGTGATTGTCAGGCCTGTCTCTCCTCACTCAGGAGGCTGGAGCAAGAGGACCCATGGAGTCCGGTAGTTTAAAACCAGCTGGGGCTGTGGTAGACACAGTGTCAACAGAGTGATAAAAATTTCTAACCAGCTGAGTCTCAATAATGCTCCTTCAGTAGAGCCGGGGAAGGAGAGAAGGCCAGACGTGAGCAGGAAGTCCACATACCCAGGGCCTGAAAATATCTAGCAATCCACAGCTAGAAAGACGTTGTGAAAAGACCAGTAGGAAGAACAGAAATACAGCCCCTGGTCCTCGGGGCTCACCCACCAGAGCCAGCGGCCCTTCCTGGACTTGGCCCAACAAATCTTTAAAGCCCGGTGGGTGCAGCTAAGCTGTAAACTGCCCAAGTAGAGGACGTTCTCAAGTGGTCTCAGCCTATGGCCCAGGACACTCAGGAGAACGGGGGGGTGGGGGTGGGTGGGAGTCTAGAACATGGGCACAGCCCCATATTCAGACCATTTCACCGAGGTCTACCTGCTGACCTGGCACAGTGGCTTCTAGGAGCAAGGGGCTAGAAGACAGCGTGCAGTCCTTCCTGTCACTAGCTGACTGCTGGTGAGTAAAGCCATGGAGGCTGTTCCACCCCACAGTGTCTCTGTGTCTCTTCCTTTGTGTGTGTGTGTGTGTGTGTGTGTGTGTGTGTGTCTGTCTGTCTGTCTGTCTGTCTGTCTGCTATGGTGAGGCTGCAGCAGTGAGATCAGCAGCATTCACAGAAAGCTGAAGAGCTGAAAAAAAGACAAGCAACAAGCCAAGTGTCGGAAGTACCCTCTGCACAAGAGATAGATGCAGGTCTGACAGGGACTCCGAGACAGGCTGGGCGAAAGATGAGTCAGGACAGGCAAGGAAGGAAATGGAAAACAAGACTTAGCCGGACAGACATGAAGAGCTTCAGGAGCAAGAAGAGCGGGCAGTGTGTGGCTCTGTGGAGAGGGGAGGTCCCAGGTACTCTGCATGGAGCAGGAGGTGGGGGAAGACAACCAGAGCAAAGCACTGACAACAAAGTCACCTGATGACCTGGTATCTCCAGGACACAGGCAGATAGTGGACAGAAAGGACCGCACTTAGAACATAAAAAAAAAAAAAAAAAAATCTGAAATGGAGCCAACCCCGAGGCACATACCGCAGAACCATATACCCCAGGAGGAGAAACAGGAAGGTCCCTTGATCCCAGGGGTTGGAGGCTAACCTGGGCAACACAGTGGGAGCCCCTCTCAACCATTCTTCCAAACAAGAAGAAAACCCCGAAGTGAATCTTGTGTGTTCATGTGTGGGTGCAGGTGCACTTGGCTGACTGGGGATCCTTCTGTTTCTGTCTCTCCAGGGGCTGGAACTACGTGATTTTCAAGACTGAAGTCAGGTCCTCATGCGTGTGTAGCAAGCTCTTTGCTTGAATGAGTCATCTCCCGGTCCCCAGAAATGAATCTTTTGACTCAGCCTTTGGTGGTTCTGCTACGCAAGCTATACCCAGGCCCTGTTTTATTTTGTTTTGTTTGGAGATAGGTTGCAGCAAGAAGAAAATTGACTGCGATATTTAACATTCCTCCAGATGTTTCAGAGGCAAGGCAACTGAAGGAAGAAGATGTGCTAAAAAAAAAAAAAAAAAGCTGAGCTGGGCATGGTGGCGCATACCTTTAGTCCCAGCACTCAGGAGGCACAGGCAGACAGACGGATAGATCTCTGAGTTTGAGGCCAGCCTGGTCTACAGAGTGAGTTCCAGGACAGCCAGGGCTACATAGAGAAACCCTGTCTCAAAACGAAACTCAAATTAGAAATAGATCCAGAGCACAATAATAAGAGTGTTCTTAGACGATGATTAAGAACATGAAGATGTTTGAGGAATTAAGGTTAAGATTAAAAATATCTGTCAGAGAACAGGACCAAGTTATAAACGTAAGAGCATAAGTAGGCAAAACTCTTATGAGCGCAGCTGGGGCTCGGCAGGGTGACTCACTTGGAGACCAGACCCAGACAGGTGAATCTGTGAGTTCGAGGCCAGCCTCGTTTACATCGTGAGTGTCCAGCCCAGCTGTGTAGTGAGGCCCTGTCTCAAAAACAAAACGAATCAAATTAAGAACTTAGTGGTTAAGTGTTAATGGCCTAACAGAAAGAGCTGAAGGCAGAATTGGTAATCCAGGACACAATAGAAATACACCATCTAGAAAAAGACAGAGACAAAAGAAAACGGCTTAATGTGGGTAGAGTTGGACTAACACATAGATTATTCATGTTGGAAGAGAGCATTTTGAGACATGGTTTCTCTGTGTAACAATCTGCCTCTCTTCCCAACAGGCTGTTCTAGAACACTTTTGCAGACCAGGCTGGCTTTGAACTCACAGAGTCCTGCCTGCCTTTGTCTCCCCAGTGCTGGGATTAAAGGTGTGCACACCATAAACTCCCTGGCTGAGCTCTTTTATTTGATTGGAAGAGAGTTTTGAGACATCAAGCCACAACTTTGAGATGCAATGGTGAATACAAAAACTAGCAAGCACACGAAACTATAGAGCCAGAGAAAATTGCCAAAGCTAAAGGGGGGGGGTATATGTGAGAAGCAGCAACTTTATTTATAAAGCACAAAACAGTGGCATGTGTGTGCCTTTGCACACAAAAGGCACGCTTCCCGTAGAAGTGCTGACAGAGTAGATTCATCGCTTTGAGAAAGAATGAAGTATAAAAGAAGACAGATGTGTGAATAAACATGTACAAAATAGTAATGCAAATTCCAGATACTATGATCATTAAAATTCACACACACACACACACACACACACACACACACACATGCACGCACGCACGTGCACACACACAAACAGCATATGAGAAAGACACTGCATTCTGCAACACTCCACCATCATGGTTCATCTGTCCTTTCTTCCCTCTCTCCTAGGATGCTCCCTGAGTCTTGTAAGAGGCTGACTCAGATGCTGATGGCTTGAGCTTTGAGCAGTCACTTTAGTTCTTTGGTCAGTTGTGAGTCTCTGCAGTTGATGCTGCTACAAAACAACAGCAAAAATGTTTCCATCTGTGGTGGTTTGCATAAGAATGGGCCCAATAGGCTCATATCTCAGAATGCTTAGTCACCGGGAAATGGAACCATTTGAAAGGATTAGAAGGATTAAGGAAGGAAGGAGGATGTTGGAGGATGTCACAGTGAGTGGACTTTGAGGTTTTAAAAGCCCACACTAGACCCAGTGTCTCTCTCTCTCAGTCTGCAAAGCAGGATTTATTCCTCCAGCACCATGTCTGCCTGCATGCCAACATGCTTCCTGCCATGATGATGACGGCCTGACTCTCTGAAACTGTATGCCAGCCCTCAATGAAATGCTTTTTTAAAAACAAGAATCGAATTCGGTCTTGGTCATGGTGTCTCGTCACAGAAACAGAACTGTGACTAAGACACTAACAAATTCTGACAGCCGTGTTCATCAGTGCATAAACATAACTAGTTAGTCACATCACACCCATTTAGCAAAACAGCAGCAGTATCTTCCATGCTGACATCTGTGACCTCACAGGCCATGGCTTTTGGCCAGGTCTACAGTACCAGATGTGAGCTCCTTCCTGCGGAGCAGGCCTCAAGTTCAACCAGAAAACAGTTGTTACCCTTACACCAATAGATATGTCTTATCTAGACAGTCAGCAGTGTCATAGTTAGGGTCCACAGCTGTGTTAGATTCTTGGTGACAATCCTCACCCAGCAACCAACCAACCTATACAGCCCTTTCTAGCACTAAGACTGTGAACTAGCAGAGAAGAAGCTTCCAGCTCACCCCCCAGCTTGATTTCTTAGAGAAAATATGTCTTTAGCACTAAGTTCCTTTAAATTTTTTTTTAATTATATATATATGAGTACACTAGCTGTCTTCAGACACACAAGAAGAGGGCATCAGAACCCATTAAAGATGGTTATGAGCCAACATGTAGTTGCTGGGAATTGAACTGAGAATTTCTGGAAGAGCAGTCAATGCTCTTAACCTCTGAGCCATCTCTCCAGCCCAGCACCAGGTTCTGAACACCTCTTTCTGGTGGGCAGCCAACTGCATTGGTATTTGCATGTATTATTGTGGGTGCTTAGGAGTCTCCATGACTTACAAATTATTGGTTGGTACCTCACTTCTAGCGCTGGAATTTTTATTTAGCAATCTATAGCTTCTGGAAGCAGCATTATCTAACCATGGGACTTCCATTCAAATACCCTTTCTTCCTTTCTTCCTTTCTTTCTTTCTTTCTTTCTTTCTTTCTTTCTTTCTTTCTTTCTTTCTTTCTTTCCTTCCTTCCTTCCTTCCTTCCTTCCTTTTCTGCTTCCTTCCTTCTTTCCTTCCTTTCTTCCTTCCTTCCCTTTTTCTTTCTTTCCTTTTTGCCTTCTTCCTCCTCTCCTTTTTTAGATTTATTATGTGTACAGTGTTCTGCCTGCAGGTAAGCCTACATGCCAGAAGAGGGCACCAGATCCCAGTACAGATGATTGTGAGCCAGTATGTGGTTTCTGGGAATTGAACTGAAAACAACCAGTGCTCTTAACCTCTGAGCCACCTCTCCAGTCCTCAAACTCCTTTTTAAAAAAGGAAATGTTGGTTTTAAGCTAGATAACCAACCGAGCGTCAGCTTCCTTGTGGCTTTTTCACACAACCTCAGCCTTGGTTTATCTGTTCCCACTCCCTCTTCCTATCCTTTTCCCATTTAGGCCTTTAACCCTATTCCTCTCACCTTCATACCACGTCCCCACAACCCAAAGCCTCCTTCCGCCCTCTCATAGGCTCCTTTATAATTTCTTGGCCTTAAACACACTCACTTCCACATAAATGTACATGTATAAGAATTAGAAGGCGGAGACCAGAGAGATGGCTCATTGGTTAAGAGCACTGACTGCCTTTCTAGAAGATACAGATTTGCATCCACATGGTAACCCACAACCATCTGTAACTCCAGTACCCAAGGATCTGATGCCTACGTTTGACCTCCACAGACACCAGGTGGAAACACTTTCGAGCAAATAAGATACTTTTTTTTAAATTAGAAGGTAGAACACACACCCAAGAGAATATGCTAAGCTCACTTACTGTATTATTTTCCAGTTACACCCATTTTCTTCCAGGTTCTATTTTTTTTTTTTTTTTTTTTTTTTTTTTTTGTATAGCTGAACTCTGTTGTGTATAGGTACTACGTTCCCATTGTCCATTCATCACCTGATGGGCATCTAGGCTCATTCCATTCCCTTGCTGCTTGGAATGAGTCAAGCAGCAGTAAATGTGGATTTACAAGTGTCCCTGTGGTTGGATACAGGCTGTGCCCAGGAGCTGGACGGGGGGGTGGTTCTACTTTTAATTTTAGTTTACTTCATCACCCCCTCCCAATTTGGCATTTATCGTTTGTTTTCTTGGTGGCAGTCACTTTGCCATTTTGATTAGCTGGAGAGGGAATAGAATAGTTTAGTTTTCATTTCCTTGATGGCTGCTGATGTTAAACTCTTTTTTAAAAATTTGTTAGCTGTTTTTGTTTGTTTTGGGTTTTCCAGGGAGTTTTTTGTTGTTGTTTTTTGTTTGTTTGTTTGTTTTCAAGACGGGGTCTCTCAGTCCTGGACAGAGTTTTTATTTTCAGGATGCTCTGTTCAATCACATAGTCCATTTTGTGCTGGGTCATTCCTTGTCTTGATGCTTAGTTTCTTGAGTTCTTTGTATGCTCCAGAATACTGCTCCTCTGTCTGAGATGTAGCTGGTAAGGGTTTTCTCCCGACCCATATGCGGTCAATGCTCTCCTCTTGTTTCCTTTGCTGTGAGAAGCATTTTGAGAACTTGAGATTCTATTTGCCAATTGTTGGCCTGGTTTCCTGAGTGATGGCTACAAAGTAGCACACTCTGTCTCCAAAGTCTTGCAGGCTGTAACAAAGTATTCCACTACACAAACAAATAATTCTCAAAGTCTGTTGTCTGTAAGCCATTTCTCCTTCCACTCGTAAAAATCTTTTCTCTGGGCTGGAGAGATGGCTCAGCGCTTAAGAGCACTGACTGGTCTTCCTAGAGGTCCTGAGTTCAAATCCCAGCAACCACATGGTGGCTCACAACCACCTGTAATGCAATCTGATGCCCTCTTCTAGTGTGTGTATGAATACCGTGTACTTATATATAAAATAAATAAATCCTTTTAAAAAATCTTTTTTTCTGTGATTTCTTTGTTTTCTGCTCTTGAAACAAAAACAAATCTCTTAAGACTATTATGTAAATTCTCTATCTCAGGTTTGGGGTTTTTGTTTTTGTTTGGGTGGGGATGTTGTTTTGCTTTTGGAAACAGTGTTTCTCTGTGTAGCCCTGGCTGTCCTGGAACTTTGTAGATCAGGTTGGCTTGGAACTCTGAGATTTTCCTGCCTCTGCCTCTAAAGTGCTGGGATTAAAAGTGTGCAGCACAACCTCCAGACAAGGCATTTTGTTGTTGTTGTTGTTGTTGTTGTTTTTAAGCTAAGGATCAAACCCAGGTCCAAGAGCTCTACTACTGACCTAGATCCCCAACCCCTGAATTAAACTCTTATTTATGAAAACAGGTATTTTAAAATAACAACCCTGTGGCTTGCCTCCATCTCAGCTGATGACCTCATCACGATGGAAGTAATCATGTGACTGTAAGTCTTTTTTTTTTTTAACCAAGGTTTAAAAAAAGAATGCATGCCCCCATCCTGATTAAGATAACCATGTAGTATAAACCAACTAAGGCAGCACCCCTAAAATGTCTTAGTCCTACTGAGCCTTCTTTCTGTTCATCACTGTGTCTTCTTTTTAAAATAAAGAGACACAGGTCTCCAAAATATATTGGATTTGAATGGATTTTTTGGTATGGTGATAAATTCCTAAGGTTATAGTGGGGTCTGCTCAGGTTAACAAAAGCCAACTAAGCTAGCTGATTTATAGCTAACCTCTTCTGCCTTTGCAGTGTTCAACCCATGATTCTAGAAATTTTTAAATAGGGAGCAACATATATTTGATAAATAAGGTATGTTGGATATACATTCCTAAGGTTTACTTAGGTTAACAGTAACTATCATGAAGATATATGTCTAGCATCTTTGCCTTTGTTAACTTTGTTGGGCTTTAGCCATTTGAATCAACTGAGTCATATAAGAAACTGTGATGTGCTTTAAAGGCACACCATGAAAGGATCAAAAAGAATAAAGTTCCCAGTCTCTCTGTGAACTGTATTTATGGTTTAAATTTTTATTTTGATGCTAAAGGATCTTCAATTAAATCTTCAAGTCAAACTTAACAAGGATAAAAGCGCACTCTTGTAAAAGCTGCTAACTTGTAATCTGCTAGAGATAATTAAGACATATACATTAATGGTCAGTCACTTCATAAATGATCAAATTCTTTAATGTTCTCAGAACTATGCAAGTACAAATAGAACTCATTTACAGAGATAAAGTTCATTTAGCCTCCTGAATATTTTCAAGGTTAACCCTGATGCAAATAAATAAAAAATTTTAAAGTTTGTTAAACCTAATAGATGTCTCTCACAGACCTCCCTCCCCAGAGATTTGCTCCATATGGCATTTAAAGTGTTTTTAAAAAGACCAAAAAAAATTTCCTGTGACAGACAAAAATGCCAATTCCTAGTGGCAACCTTAAGGTCTCCAAAGAAGACCATGGGAGCAGATGGCACACACCTGGACAGTGTTAATACTAACCACTGGAAGAAGGACTGCTCTATGCCTTGCCTCCTGCCAAGGCCCTGCCTACGCTGTAGTCACTGGGTTGACTACCTTCCTCTGCCTCTTCAAGGTGGATTGGTTTTCAGAAGTTCCTCCTCCATGGCAAAATCTCTCAGACCTTCTGGGTCTGGCAGTTGAAGGTGTCCTCTGTGACTTCCAAAGGACTGACAAAGACTGACAAACTCTACTCACAATGAAATCATGGAGATTAGCATGAGAGAACTGTCCAGGTAGCAGCCAAGTCTCTATCATTTTAACTGATGCAGAGGCCATTTGGATAGACATTCTTGCTCTAATTTATCTTTCTCAGATCTCTGACGATGTTGGTGGCCAAACTCAGCAGCTGAATAGCAGCAAGCACCCAGCTCCCCACTACCCAAGGGTGCAGCTGCCTGGCCAGTCCATTTCATATGTAACAGTAAGAGTCTCAGACAGTTTCCCTGGCTGGCAGACTTCACTCTGAAAAGAGATAAACTCCCTAAGCAGGTTTTAGGATCAGGCTTTACTGTTCCCTTATTTAAACGAGCTTGCTTTGCAATGGCTCTCAGACTGGATGGAAAAAGAAAAGGGTTGAGGTCTGTAAGTTCTGGTGGTCTAAGAAAGTCATTTAAGGTATGTAAAAGCAAGCTGTAAAGGGCAGAGGAAGTCATTTAAGGTATGTGGAAAATGGGAAGAGGTCCAGATTTCTTCCCCTCTCTATATGCCATGGTTATAGTCTGGCTTCAAAAGTTCAGGGTTTGGTTTTGTTTTTAAAGACTTATTTATTTTATGTATGTAAGTACCCTGTCGCTGTCCTCAGACACACCAAAAGAGGGCATTGGATCCTATTACAGATGGTTGAGAGCCACCATGTGGTTGCTGGGAATTGAACTCAGGACCTCTGGAAGAGCAGCCAGTGCTCTTAACCACTGAGCCATTTCTCCAGTCCTGTTTGTTTATTTTGTTTTTCAGGGTTTTGATAAGAGTTATGATAAGCTTTAATCTAGCCCTAATAAATCACTGCTAATATTACCATAGTCACAAGCTCAATTTTTAAATGTCCTTTGGTTGTTTTCTAAGTACAGACTTAGTGTCTCCCATTGTGCTGAAAACGTCACTGACCAATCTATACACCTAGTCCTGGACAGAAGAAAGAGTGTTCATGCATTTAAGCCAAAATCATTTTTGGGGTCCCCAAGCTTTTGCAGTGGCTCAAAAGCATGAGTGTACTCCAGCTGTTTGCGGACACTGGCTAACTGGTTGCCCTACAACGAGGATTTCTGGACATATTGAAAACAGCAATGATGATAATGACACAGAGAAGTCAGGATGCAACTGAGCACGCTCCCCTCCACACTGGCTCACCCTCTTGGTAGAAGGTGCTGTGCAGGCTTCTTGGGGAGGATTGCCGTCCAGAGTTTACCACGGTTGTGGGCCCTAACTATGACACTGCTGACTGTCTGGGCAAGATGTGTCCACTGGTACAAGAGTAGCAAGTCTGTTGTATAGTAACCAACTGCTTTCTGGTTGGACATGAGGCCCGCTCCACAGGAGGGAGCTCTCATCTGGTGCTGTAGACCTGGTCAAAAGCCACAGCTGGTGAGGTCACGGATGCCAGCGTGGAAGATAATGTTGTTGTTTTGCTGAATGGGTATGATGTGGCTGAACAACTATGTTTCCGCACAGAGTGCTGCTGTCAGCTTTAGTTAGAAAAGTTGGTGTTCTTTTGTAATGGGCAGCAGTAACTACAGAGGTTACTGTGCTGAGGCTGTTGAATGCTCAACCGTGAGCGGGACATCTACATGGTCCTTGGCAAGGCTCAGGGAACCCTGCAGAAGAGATGGAAGAAATAACATCATCAACGAAAAGGGGTGGCCTGTGTGGTGCTGTTTTCCAGGCAGGGTGTGGATCCTGTAACCTTAACTCACAGCAGCAGTCATCTACACAAGACCTGCTCAGGATTGGGTCCATTGACATGTGGGGGGAGGGGACTCAAGATGCCCCACCCTGAGATCTATGGTCCGTTCATGGTTGCTGGGGAAAAGAGAGACATTTTTCCATTGGTATAGATACTGATAAGGTGGCCCTGCTCCTGTAAATGGTCCCTCACCCACACCTCTGTAAGCAACCCTAGTGAAATGTGTCCCCTCCTATATGAAAATAGAAGGAGACTGGTGAGAAACAAGATAGGGATTAGTGGCACTGGGAGGGAGACTGGAGAGAGTACCGAGGGTGAATATGATCAGGATACATTATATATTTATGTACAAATGTCAGAATGTACGATTATTATATGATTATCTATGAGTCATACAGGCTAATAAAATACAAAAAGGTTTAAGAAAAGGAAGGAAAAAGAACATTATATAATCAAAGGTTTTATTACATGCCAGTTCTACACATGCATGTAATGGTGAACTATCAACACATTCATGTAATGGTAATCCATCAAAGTACAGAAAAAAAAGGAATCTCAGTGTCAGGGAAGAAACAAACCCCGAAACAATAGCTGGGAGCTGGTGTGTCCCTAACACGGACAGAACACCAGACAGAAGTGGGAAAAGAATACATAACACAAGAAAGCCATGGGCCCCCCAAGAAAGCCAGGACTACCCAATACCCACATGCACATGCTGCCCAAGGGCACAGGGGACATTATCTTGGTAGGGGTCTCAGTGATTCCTTTGCAGAGCATGTGCCCCACAAAGGGATCAGGGACAAAAATCACAAGGGAGATTAGGACACAGCCCAGGAAAATCTGCCAGGTTCCTAAAAGCAGTGCTCAAGGCAATCAGAGGTTTACTATTGCTTCAGCAAACAAGGCAGATCTCAAACCCGCAGCCCACCTTTATGACTTAAAGAAGAAGAAAAGGAAAACTAGACCCAAAGACAGCAAAGGAGAGAAAATCAAGATTAGACAGAAATGAAATGGAAAGAAGCAAAAATCACTTGCTTCTTGCACTTCTCTTGCAGAAGAGCCAGGTTTGGTTCCCGGCACCCACACGAGGCCCCTGGAAACTGCCTGTGATCCTAGTTCCAGGAGAGACCCATCACCCTTTGCTGGCCTCGTAAATACCTTCACGCACAGGTTTATGCACACAAAAGTGAAGATACATACCCACAACCGAAAAACAAAAACTAAAATATTTTGAATACGAGAAATGAAAGGGAGACCATGCTACTGATTCCAGGAAAGAAAGGATGGGGGGGGGGGGTAACTATAAGGTAATGTGGGCGTAAGGTAGGGCAGATCAGTGGGTATCGAAGAGACCGAAGTCTCTCTCAGCATGGTATAGAGATATCGTTGAATAGTTAGGGACACCTACTGATCTTCCAGAAGACCTGACTTTGTTTCCCAGCACACATTCAGGGAAGTTACAGCTACCTAATAACCACAGCTTTAGGGGTCCAGTGTCTCTGTGAGCACCTCATTTATATATACACCCCTACCCCCACATACTCATAGCTTTAAATAATAAAAATAAATTATGTAAAAGTAAGGGGGCCACAGTTAAGAACCAGAGGACCCAGGCTTGGTTCCTAGCACCCACAACAGGTGTCTTACAATCTGCTTCAGTTCCTGGGAATCCTGGGCCTTCTGGAGTCAGCAGCCACCCGTGACTACATGGTGCCCATAAATATAGGCAGGCATACACATAAATACAAATAAATAAATCTGAAGGGAAAAAAAAAAAAAACAACAAAGAAAAGTCCTAGACACGGTGCCTCCCTGCTGGATTCTGAGTAATAGGGGAAGAGCTCGTTCCCATCTGCCTCATCTTTCCCCATGTGGTACAGTTCCAGTTGGTCCAACAGCATTCGGGGACTGTCCTGTACGTAGGAATGGGCAGACTTAGTGGCCCACTCCTCTCAGCAAGGGTCCTCGTGGGAGGCGGGGCCAAGTGAGAACCCAGGGAACTTCCACCCTTCTGGGAGTGAGCCTGTACAAAGTGTTCTGGAGGATCCATGCACACCACCACCCTCGTTCAAATCCACGTCTCTGGCCTCTGCACAAAGTAAATCAACTTTGATGGAAATCAGTTGCATACAGGAGGCAATTCCTGGGCAGATCTACACACTTCCTGGTTGTTGACAGCTGTCTGCTGAGGTGGCGAACACACTCTCCTTTTCTGTGTCCAGATGAAGAGTAAAGGCAGCTAAGCCTCGTGCGGCAAAGACAACAGTGTATTCTTCCTCTCCAACCTAGGGCTGCCCATAGCTTCTCTGTTGTTGGGATACAGTTCGTGAAGGCCAGGGCAGGTCTAACAATGGCTCCCAAAAGATGTCTGTGTCCTGGTCCCTGGAACAGGTTAGTATGTTGAGTTTATGGCCAAAAGAAAATCAGGGTGATGGATGACCTCAGGTTTACTGATCAGCAAGGAGATGTGATGGTTAATCTTGACAACTTGACAGGATTTGGGGTCTCCCAAGAGATACACCCCTAGGTGTGTCTGTGAGGTAGTTTCTAGAGACTTTTGTTCAAGACATACCCTGAATGTTGGTATCATATAATAGACCAGGGTCACTCTGGCTGGATGAAAAGGAGAAAGAAAAAGAATACCAGGCATCCTCTTGCCTCCAAGGCCTCTCTTTATTTTAATTTTTATTTTATTTTATTTTTTAAGAAAGGGTTTCTCTACTATTAGCCTAGGATGGCCTCAAACTCGAGAGATCCCAGACGCTGGGATGAAAGGCATGTGCCACCACACCGACCCCCTTCATCCCTCTCTGCTTCTTGACTGTGGTGACGCCGTGACCAGCTGCCTTGGGCTCTCACTGTCATGTCTTCCTTGCTGGGACGAACTGCGAATTTTTAAAAACCGTAAGCTGAAAAGAAACCCTTCCTCCATGAAGTTGATTTCCATCAGGTATTTTGTCAGAATGACAGGAAAAGTGGCTAATGCCAGAGGTGATGCGCCGGTCTCCTCAGACCCAGTGTGCATACCGGAAGATGGAGGCAAGGAATGCGATGGGAATGGATGCTACTCGGAAAAGAGAACTGAGGCCATCTCGTAGGGCAGGGGTTTTAAGCTGGGAGAAGGGGGAAGAGAACAGATTTGTCCACTATGTCACTAGAAGGAACAGGCTCTGGGCCACCTGCTGAGATGTCTGTCCATCCCACCGCTAACCCACAGGACGTCTGGATAGCGAGCATGAATGCATATTGCATACTGTAAGAATCTCCACTTTTGGTAATGGTCAAGGCAGCACAAGGAAACTGTGCAACAGAATACCTGAACACCTGCACTGGGGCTCTGGGGTCCACAGGTCTGGGACACACGCAGACACCCTAAGTTAGAGGGGAGATTGCCGTACCTGCGTCTTCGTTCACCAACTCTGACCCAACCCGCGTCACACGGTGTCCTGTGGTTCATTCGTGCCTCTGGGTGGGGTTGGATGGTGGTAAGGCAGGCCAGGCATGGTATACACCTTGGCCCAGAAGAACTGTCATCAATTAGATTCCCTACGCCAGAAGTTCCTGAGGCATGGCCGGGAGACACAGCCCCCTTTAGGAGCACTTGGCCACCCACTGCTCTGGGCAGGAAGTGTGTTCTAAGCAGGCTCTATTGAAGACAGGCTCCTAAAAATGACTGGAGGGGGAGGTCTGAGGAAAGGTGGGGGACAGGTTTGTAGGGACGGTGATGTGGAGTGACATCTCTAGAGAGGATCTACAATCTGGGTACACCTAACAACATCCCTCGAACCTCAGGCAGGAGGCTGTGAACAGGGTGGCTGTAGTGGCAGGGACTGTATCCCAACATCTGTCCTTCTTGTAAGACTGACCTGGACCAGACTACCCCTGCCAAACACATGTTTCTTCGCAGGCCATCAGAAAGCCACAGAGATCAGGGCTGAGCAGCAAAAAGAAGGACAGAAAATGGTACGCCCTCGGGGTCTCTTGGAGTGACCCTGGGATAACAAGAGGTTGGGATAGCAGCCAGCTGTCCATTCTGCATAGAAAAGAGTCGGCATGTGGGTAGAAGAATTTGTTCCCACCACTCATAAGCCCAGGAAACTCAGCTGCAGGTGGAGCCCATGCGTACTACCCTCCATTGTCCAGCTCTGAGCCAGCACCATCATTACCCTGAAGAAGCCATCATTACCCTGGCCTAAGTGAAAGTCTCTTCTAGAAAACCCCAAATGCACTCCTGGCAACCCAGCAGTGGTATTTCTAAGGCTGCCCTGCCCAACCACTGAAGGTCTTCCCAGGATATACAAGAACAAGGGGCAGCGCTAGTCCATCTGGTATCCCCTCTACTGGGGACTGTATCCCCACACATCAGTCTCTGATGAGTCTCAGGACCGTCTGGCCCTGAGCTATGCAGAACCCAAGTCAATGAATTAGGTAGACACAACTACACTGGGACAACCTATAGACCCCACGTGCATCCTGTCCTTGTGATAAGGCTGTGTCTCCTGATCCCAGCACCTAAGGATGGGAAGGAAGGAAGGTTCACAAGAGACACGGGTGCAACAGCATTTCCTGGAGCTGTACAGAGAGAACTTTGGAAGGAGATGCAAAGAGCAAGGCAAGGAGGCAGAGCGGCCAATGAGAGCAGGCATCTGAAGCGCAAGTAGGCCCGGAAACCAGGCGGGAAAAGTATGGACCACCAGGACTGAAGTGGGTCCAGGCACTGGCCACTGGGGGCATCGTGGATGGAGGGATGAACCTGGAGAAGCTTGGCTAGATGGTTGGGTTCAAGACATCCAAGGAGCAAATGTGGGGGTGGGGGGTAGCTGAAGATGGGGTTGGGGAACTGGCACCGAGACCTTAACCTAATTGCACCTTGGGAACATAGAGCTGGGACCAGAATCAGGAGGTGAGCAGGCTGGCCAGACCTGGCCCCTCCTGTCCATAAACACTGGAGCCCAGGAAGCAGGGACAGGACTCTGGACTCCAGGACGGGACTCTCCAAGCACAGCTGTGGCTGCATCATTTTACTACCGCCAGAGGGCGACAGGCTCAGGGCAGGAGACTCGGTGGGACTTTTTTTTAAAGGTAGACTGGAGCCAAAGGCTTGCAAGACATAGAAAGGGGGATTTTTCTGCCTGTTACTGGCCTGCTGCATAGACTATAGGACCACACACATGTATACACGTAGGCATGTTTGCTTTTGCATGTTCATGCATACTCACGCGTGCATATGTACCCTCCTGCATACCATGCATATCTGGGCCCAGGGCAGTCCCCTCACTTCGAGTCCCTCCCCTCCCAGCGATTCCCCCCCCAGCCCCCAGCAAATGTAGGACACCCAAGTTCTCACCTGCAGGGGCCTTGGGGTTCTCAGAGAAAGACCCTTTGCTTGGATGACTTTCCTTCCTATGCAGCTGACGATTCTCTCTCGGCTTCCCTGAAGGAAGGGAGCAGAAGTGTAAGGATGTGACTTGTTCCTTAGCCCATCAAACTTCAAGTGGCGTTTATGGGACACCAGCCAGGCTTGTTCCCAGACTATTAGGGAAGGACTCACGAGGCCAGCACATGCAGCAGTTTTAATGAGCATCATCTTCCAACAGCAAATACAGCTTAGCCTGGTACTATCAAGAGCCAACAGACATATTTACCCCTGTATCTGGAACCAAAACCCCAGGCTTGGGTGTGTGGAAGCCCCTAAAAAGTGTGCCCCTTATAGTCCTGACTGCTGTCTCCCACCCAAACAGTGCCCCTGCTACTTTTGGAGCCCTTCAGCAAAGCCTGTCTCCAGCTGTGCTCCAGACTGTGCTCTCAGCCTGTTCCTGAGGTTTCTGGGGAAGGGCAGGGTGCATGGTGGTGGTGGGGTTGCTGGGCAGGGCTGGGCCAGGCAAACCAGTCTGGCCAGTGAAGCAGAGTTGGCTGGGACGAGGCTCTGGGCGTGGGTGTGAGTCAGCGGGGCTGGGGCTGGGGAACCACTGGGAGGATGTCACCTGGAGCGACTCCTCGAAACAGGAGGCCTGGGAAGGAAGCCTCAGATGAAAGTTGGTCCTGGACCCCCAGCTCCACCCCTGGGACTAACAGGTGGGCCGTGTGAGGGTCCCTTGGGCCTTGCTTTAATTTGAAGGGGGTGCTGGACTTCCAATCATGACAAATAGTCATGTTTCACACCTCACCCCAGGAGTCGAGCTAGACTTTCCTTTATCTAGGCTTTTGAAGGCTCAGTGTCTTCACTAGCCCATGGTGTGGCCCAAGTGCTTCATGCTGGGGCTATGGTGGCCCTTCATCTCTGGCAAGCTCTTGCCCAATAGGGTTCATCTGGGTAGGCCTGGGGCTCCAGTGGTCAGCTAGGTTGGGATGGCCGATGGCCAGTGAGGGTCTGGGCAGTTCGGGCTGGTGCATTTGGATGCAGCTCTTGGCTCTGTGGCCAGTTTGAGTTTCCCGCGACCAGCGATGGGGGGTGGGGTAAAGGGGGGGGCTTGGCGACACCCAGGCAGGACCAGGCAAGTCCTCAAGCAGCAGTTTAGCTACTGAGAGCCGCCCCCAGTTTCTCAGTCTCCCTCCCAGTCTGGCCAGTGAAGTCTGTGGCCTGTAAAGTCCCGCACCCTGTGTCAGCATGTTAGTCAGCCTTCTCGGCTAGAGTGAGCCACTGTGCCGCCAAAGTCTCTATAAACTTTCTGGTGTGGCCCAGTGCCACAGAGTGGGACCTGTGGGGCCTATCGGCAGAGCCAGGACCCTGGGCTCTGCTGCCGTGGTGCGGAGATCAGCCAAGGGGCAGCACAGCCAGTTGGGACAGCAGGAGCAGAGGGCTGAACCTGGCTGAGAGCAAGCAACTTATTGTGGCCTCTGGGATGTCCTCTGAGCTCCTCAACCAGGCCAGTTGATGAGCCAGGCCCCTGAGGAGCTGACTGACATCTGGTGAAAGAGGCACTGGATCTCGAGGGCCATGTCTGGGAAACGAGGGCGGGCTCGAGCTCGAAAGCCCCGAGGCAAGAGGGTGGGCAGGGCCCAGAGGGTAGCTGGGCAGCAGGGCCCTGAGGCTGAGCCCCCGCCCCCCAACACAGGGGGCCCTCAGGACCAGGTGGGGGTGGCCCTGACAGAGCACGTGACCAGCATTCAGCCGGCTCCTCAGGGACACTCCAGGGCCATCATGCCAGAGCAGCTACAGGCAGCCTGGAGGCCAGTTGAGCCCACTGCTTTGGAATCCGAGCTGGTGCTGGCTCCTGAGCACATGGAGGGCTGTGGAGCTGGGGCCCCGATACCAGCCCTGGGCCCTGAACTGCTGAGACTCCACGAAGTCCAGCTGTGCCTAGCCCAGGAGCAGCTGCTGCTGGAGGACCGGAGGCGGCAGGTCCAGCTGCAGATGCAGCTGTGGCAGGAGGAGCAGCTGTGGCTGCAGCAGCTGCAGGAGGAGCAGCTGTGGCTGCAGCAGCTGCAGGAGGAGCAGGCCTGGGTGCACATGGAGGGGCTGCAGCTGGCTGTGGCCCTGGAGCAGCTCCGGAGTGAGGGCCTCGAGGCACTGCAAACCCAAGGCCAGGTAAGGCCTAGAGGGGTATTGGGCAGGGGCTCGGGCAGTGACGGTACAGTGAACGCTCAAGCATCTTATAGATGTGTGAAGGTTGGGAGGCAAGGTTGGCTGTAGAATGTCTGTGGGCTTGGACACCGAGAGGGGCCAGTGCTCACTATATAGAATGTTGCCCAGATGAAGGACAGAAACCCTGCCCAGACCACACAATGCTTGGTGGGCAAGGCCATTGAGGGAGGGAACTTGCTTGGGGATGGAGGTGTCAGGAGACCAGGATAAGTAGCTACAGGAGCTGTCCAGGGCAGTATACATAGTAGGGTGTGGGATGAGGGCTGGGTGCACAGCTGATAGACAACATCAGAACCAAGAGGCAGTCCCCACCCCAAGTATCGTGGACAACTTCTCGCCACCCGCCCTGCCCCATGTTTACTGCAGCTTGGTTTCCAGGGCTTGAGATCACAGAGGCAGAACGCAGTGCTGGTGCCCATTATCCTCATTCCAGGAGGAAGACTGGCCTCAGACGCAGCTGGGGGTTATTTTGGGCAACTAGGATCTCACCCCAGCATAGTATGGAGTCACCACTGCCCGCCAGCTTCGGGGAATCTGGCACTGTGTGGTCTAAGATGCAGAGCTGCGTGTGGGTCTGGGTGGGTACTCTTGCAGCAGGCACAGGTTCCAGGCAAGCTTGGGTGCAAGAAACAGTCTGGAAATATGGTCACAGCTCTGGCAGAATGAATGGGACTCAGAGCAGGAGTGATAAAGGCTGCAGGAGGGTAGGCACCGGAGGAGGGGGTGTGTGCAGTGTGGGAGGAGTTGGGTGGGATGGAGGAGTCCTTTTTCTGATGCTCTGCAGGAACCAGCCCAGGAAGTGCTTATGGAGGGACAGTCTGAAGGAGAAGGCAGGATTGTGGGACAGTGACTAGTAATTATTTAGAAAAAAAATTCCCAACTCGGATTCGAGCCCTGCTTTTTTCAATATTGCTTTGTTGCTGTCGTCATCACTCCGAGACAGAGTTTCTCTGTGTAGCCCGGGCTGTCCTGCAGCTCACTCTAAACCAGGCTGGTCTCGAACTCAGAGATCTGCCTGCCTCTGCCTCCTGGGCGCTGGGATTAAAGGTGTGTGCCACCAACAAGCGGCTTCAACATTGTTTTTAAGCCATCTGCCCCTCCAGTCTCCTCCTGACCCCTTTCCCTAACATAGTACCCCCCTGAGCACTGTACCCACGCCCCACCCCAGCTCTAGAGATTCAGGGTGCAGTGGACAGCTGAGCTTTGAACTCACAAATCTATCATACCCATCTCTTGAAGAGGAAGGGTTACTGAGGAGCCCTATGTGCCTAGTGCTCTCCTGGTAAGTGTTGGGGTAGTGCCCTGGAGGTCAAGGGACCACTCACCAGCAGCAGTTCGAAGCTTGGACCCAGGGAGGGGCGCCTGCCCCGTCCGTGCTGCAGCTTTGGGCCCCCCCTTCTTAGTGCTCATTCTCCTGGGGGTGGGAAGGAAAAGTCCAGGGATGGTACATTCAGGAGGGTAGAGGACAAGGCTCTGGATGAACACACAGCAGGAGCATAGACCTCCAGGACATTCCCTAGCATGCTCCCCAGCCAGCTTCTGCCCTGGTTGTCTAAGTATGTGCCCATTAGCAACATTCCCTAAAGCACTGGACTAGATCCACAGCTTGAGCCCTTGTCTTGAGGCTTGTCTTCAACTACTGTCAACTTGGGTCTGCTGAACACAACCCCTTCCCACCCTCAAACCCTCTTTCTACTTGGCCTTGGATAACTCTGCTCTCTGGTTCTGGAAGCAATGTCCTTCTCCTTAGTATAGAAGGCTGACCCCTATTCATTCCCCCTTAGAACTTTCTTTCCACTCCTGCTGTGCTGAGGGTCTTCCTAGAAACCCTCACAGGGCTAATGAATAGGAAGCTGGGTAGTGCAATCGCTGACTCCATACACCGATCTGTCCACTAGACTGGCATTTGGAAATAGAGTTAATGAAATGTTATCCTAAAAATAGGACCTGAGAGTAAACTGTCTTAGAGAAAATGTTCAGACAGGTGGCTGACATTGGGGATTTGGGACTGGATATTTGGTAGATAGGGAGCTGGCTTGGAGTTCAGGGAGGGGCATAAGTAGAGAGGTTGGTTGGAGGGAGGGCTGGGTAGACTAGGGACCTAGGAGGAACTAAGTCCTCAGGTGTACCAGTGATGTGTTGGGGTTGATAAGAGCATGAGGTTCCCTGTCTGTAGAGGGGCAAGTACTTGCAGCATCTTGGGTGCAGACTCTTTAATGTGCATGTGTTAAGACAGGACCTCTGTGCCTTCAATCGGTGTGTATAAAGAAAGGACCGTGGGTACCAAGACTGACCACTGTTGGGGCAGTTTAGAGAGTGATCCTCATGTGAGATGGGGGATTAGGAGGGATTGGTGTGCGGGATTCTGTATGTCAGAGGGTTTTCTGCTTATAGAGCATCCCAGATTCCCTTGTGCCTGAGGGGTCCCATGGATACCGGTGTGTGTGCAGGATCCTATATGGTTGGGCATAGAGTGGGGAGGTCCGTGGAGTTCCTAAGCTGTCCGTCTCACGTGCGAAGATAGCCCAAGGGGAGTGGACTGGGGAAACCAGAGGTGTGTCTGCGTATGGCAGGGCGGTCACCTGAGAGAGCTGGGTACCCAGGCCCCCCTGTCTGCGACCTCACCTGCCTCACCTGCCTCTCACAACACAGAGGCTAGAAGCTCCGCCCCTCGCGTCGAGCTGGCCAGTTTCCTAGCGACTAAGCCGGAACTTCCGAGTCACCCGAACTTCCGGGGCGAGGGTCAGGGGTCGGCAGTAGGGGCTTCTTGCGATCTGTTCGCAAATGGGTTCAAGGGGCTTCGGTGTCCTGAAAGAAGAAGCTCTAGCAGTCTGGAGTGACGCTGGCCAGGGTCCGGAGCGCAGCCCTGGGGCTCCACCAGAGCGCTCGGGGGTCGGGGTTGGAGTGTGGGCTGGGGGCGCCAGTGAGGCCAGACTGGGGACCCGGGATCGCGTCCGGGGTCCGGGGCGCGGAGGGCCCAGGAATGCGGGCGCGTCTGGGTGGGGCCGCCCCGCCCAGGTGCTGCCCGGGCAGGCAGGAGGCAGAGCGCGGGCGGGGCGGGGGCGGGCGCGTGAATCAGGCCGAACAGGCGGGCGGGCCGCGGCGGGGAGTGGCTGTCGGACGGACGGGACCGCGAGGCCGCTGGGCGGCGGTGGGCTCCTGCTGCCCCTGTGCCGAAACCCCGCTCACCTGGCCAGGTAGGGCTCCCTCCCCGGAGTGGGCCGGGCATGGCGCGGCGAGCACAGGACGGGAGGCTGGGGCCTCCTCCGCGCGACGGCACTGGGTCTGGTCTCTAGACCTGGGCCGGGAGGTGCAGTGAGCGCGTGCGTGAGGCTGGGTCGGGGACTGGGGGACTGTGCTGTGGGGCACCTGCTGAGGGATTTCCCAGGGGCACGCTAGCAAGTTGGAGGCAGAAGAGTGCGATTCGCTCTGGCGGCCTAGATGTTGTCAGGACATGACCTGTACCTTTCCCGGAGCCTCTCCCCAAGCCGCCATGAACCAGGGTGTCTAGGGCTGGATCCTTGTGTGGAGGACAGGAAAATCTAGACTCAACTAACTCCTGATCTCACATCCCTAGACTGGATTGGCTGATAAGATACCTGGCCTGGATAGCCGCTAACTTCCTTGGGTACAGTAACACTCTTGGGCCTTGCAGTGCCTAACCCGAAAGCTGTATAATTTATAGACTTCCGGTCTTTGAGCCGAATCCCACTTCCCAGATTCTTGTCCCTTACCACCCCAATCCTACTTGATCACAGTCATCCTCTTTGTGCAGTGACCTAAGGTCCTCCCCCATGGGACACAGGAACACCACTACCTCCTGCCAGATAAGAGGGGAAAGGGTCATTTTCTGTGCTGTTAGTGGTGAAGGGCCTGGGGACTAGCTTCAGGTAGGAGGTCAGGAACAAAAAATTCCTGCTGAGTCACTGGTTTGGGTGGGATAGGCTCCTTCCTTAAGCAGGGCCCCACTTGGATAGGCAGATGTCAGTTAGCAGACTGTTGGATTCACTGGATAGGAGGGGTCACCCCTGGTCTGTAGTCACGGGGTGATGTGTACCAATGAAAGAGTATAAGGGCACATAAGGTCGTGTGTGATTGCTGTGAGGTCAGGTACCACAGTAGCCGCTCGGGACTAAGGCCAGTTCCCAACCCATATATCTGTCTTCCTTATACCAGGAAGTGCCCCCTCAGAGTGAGCATACCCCCACACCCAGTGTGATCATGCTAGTACCCCAGGTAGTGTGGGAATGCTGGGTACAGTATTAGACCGGTCCAAGCAGACAGGCTAGCATTAGACCCCAGGTGGTCTGTCTCGATTCTCCCCGGAATAACGTGCCACGCCTCACATTGCAGACCGGAAGGAAAACCAACAGCCTCCAGTCAGGGCAATGCCCCAGAGGGAAATCAGAGCACTCTTCTTAGGGCCAGTAGACATAGGAGTGTCCCCACCTCTAATCTCTGTCACACTTGGACTAGCTAATGTGTTACACCATGCCCCTAGGGATGGCAGACACTATGGTTCCCTGGGTCATACACAGACACAGCAGAGTCTCGCTGACCCCCAACATCATTGAGCGGGTGTCCCCTAATACCAGAGCTGCCATCCTGTCAGCATCTGGCAGGCCTCATGGCACTCCGATTCTTGGGCAGAAATACTTTCCTAGTTTGGACTAACATCCAGGGACCTGTGTGCTAGGCAGGGCTTGCGTCCCAAGCCATTTCAATGGTGTGAGCCGGACCTAAGGCAACTCCCAGGCCAGAGGCCAGCAGGTTTCCAGGTGTCTGGTTGTCACTTCTAATGCCTTCTTCAACCACAAGCATCCGCTGCTCATGCTCGAGGTCCAGGGACCTCCTGATGTGAACTCGGGCACCTACTTGCCAGTGAACCAGGCTGGATCTGGGCTGACCGCTGACATTTGGCTTCCAAGTCACAGAAGTCACACGTGCACGTGCGCGCACACCAGCCACGTGAGAAGGAGAACAGTAGTAATACTGAGGCACCTGTGATAGGGGACAGAGAACTTGGGACAAGGCTTGTAGTAAAGGCTCTACCTACATTCTTAGTGTATTGGGGAGAAGGTGGTGATCCAGGGTCTCGGAAAAGTCTCTGTCACCGTCAGGACAGATAGGTGAGTGAGTCTGGGAAGGTATAAAGGAGAGACTGACCCTACAGGGCGGGGCTGGTCCCAAGGACCTGTGGCCAGGGAGGTTTTAGCTGAGGTGAGATGGTGGCAAAGGGTGAAGCCTTTTAGAGAGGTTGAAGGTTGAGTCGGGGCAGGGAGCTCAGTGAAGGGACTGTGGGCAGATAGAGGTGTGGGCTGAGGAAAGAGGTGTGGGTGGGGCTTACAGCCATCATCCCTGGATGAGTCAATCTCCACTGTGCTCACCTTGGGCAGGTATGGTGTCTTACCACCCCTCCCAGCTGTGTGCTGCGAAGGTAACAGATCAGAGCACTGCCCGGGATCTTCAGGTAGCAGAGACTCAGGACAAAAAATTAAAAAAAAAAAAAAGGAATGGTCTCTTTAACCAGACTGCATTTGTATCTTAACCAAAACGTATTTTTATAGGAAAGGGGGGGCACAAAGTAAATGGGTCATGAATGCATTGACTCTGAAGTAAGGGTAGGTGGGGTCTCTTACCTGTGTGGGATGGGGCAGATGCTGGCAGTCCCTGAGACTGATGCAAACAAGGTGTCAGCCCCAGGAAGGGAATTTAGGGCTAAGTACCATTGGCCCATGCCTTCCCTGCTAGGGGCATGCTATGGCCTGCAAGAGCTCGCAGGCATAAGCTAAACCCAAGTCTAGCACCTACATCAACTGTGTGTGACCACTTGTGGAATAGGTAAGTAGGTCCTACCACCCCCAGTTAATGCATTTTCCTGCTCCTCCAGGCCCCTGGCCCCAACATGGCCCGTCGCTCCCAGAGCAGCTCGCAGGGGGACAACCCACTGGCACCTGGGTATCTGCCACCTCACTACAAAGAGTATTACCGCCTAGCGGTGGACGCATTGACTGAGGGTGGACCAGAAGCTTACAACCGCTTCTTGGCATCTGAGGGGGCACCTGACTTCCTGTGCCCTGAGGAGCTGGAACATGTGAGCCGTCACCTGCAGCCCCCACAATATGTGGCCCGGGAACCCCCTGAAGGCACTCCTGATGTGGACATGGACGGTTCCTCGGGCACCTACTGGCCCGTGAACTCAGACCAGGCTGTGCCTGAGCTGGACCTGGGCTGGCCCCTGACATTTGGCTTCCAAGGCACAGAGGTCACCACACTGGTACAGCCTCCACCACCTGACAGCCCCAGCATCAAAGATGAAGCTCGCAGGATGATCCGCTCTGCCCAGCAGGTGCATTCTCATAGGCTCAATGGATGGTGAAAGGCATCCTGAGTTGGGTTTTGAAGCATGAATAGGAGGGTGTGGGAGATAGAAAAGTATTCCTGGTGCTTGGGATGCCAGGGCTGGCCAGCCAGACCTCAGCAGTAGGATTGCTCTGTAGAGTTTATTTATTATCGCCTGGGACTTGGTAAGTGGGTTCTGTAGATAGACATTTGCTTGTCTAGGACCATGGCCAATACCTAGAAGCTCAGGGCCTTGCCCAGCTGAGAGCAACTCTCCCCTCCCCCCAAGCAGTTGGTAAATCAGGAAAAAAACAAAACCAAGTGTTTAAGCCAAGAAGACTGGCCAGTAATGCTAGCGTTCAGGGAGGTCGGTGCCAGTGACCATCCAGTCTTGTATTAGGAAACAGGAACACTCTCAGAAACTAGGAATGTTAAAGAGATAGCAAGGCCGAATGGTAAAGACCTGGCTTTTGCCCCTGCTCTGGGAAGTTGACAGACCCCCGGGCCTGTCAAGCTTGAGTTTACTGACACCTTCCTTGCCAGCTTAGGATCCGAACACGCACAGAGCAGCTACTCCCCCTCTGAATGAAGCATCCTAAAAGTATAGTTCCTGCTCCAGGCTCCCTTAAGGACTACGAAGTATCAGTTGTTTTGTGTCCCTCCGCTGTGTCCCTTCTGCCACCCTCCCATTCATGGCCACTCTTTCCTAGGGCCGGCTGATGGTCATTTTACAGTGCTTGTAGGTAAAAATGTGGCTAGAGAAGGGCAGAATGGCGGGACCCTGCCCTCTCCACTGACGTCATACCCACCTCGCAGGTGGTAGCTGTGGTGATGGACATGTTCACTGACGTGGATCTGCTCAGTGAAGTGCTGGAAGCCGCTGCAAGGCGAGTCCCGGTCTACATTCTGCTGGATGAAATGAACGCCCAGCACTTCCTAGACATGGCCGACAAGTGTCGCGTCAACCTGCACCATGTGGATGTGAGTGACTAAGCCAGGGGAGTGGAGGGAAAAATACCTTTGGTGAAGACCTGACTCCCCTCTCTTCCAGTTCCTGCGTGTGCGCACAGTGGCAGGTCCCACTTACTACTGCCGCACTGGGAAGTCTTTCAAGGGCCATCTGAAGGAGAAGTTCTTGCTTGTGGACTGTGCCGTAGTGATGAGCGGGAGTTATAGGTATGCCTAGTGGGTTTCCCTTAGCCCTGGCCCTTCCCGCCTAGTACTCCTCCGTGGTCCCACTTCCTTCCCATAAAACTCTCCTTGCCATAGCCTACCAGCCCAAATCCTTACAGACCCCTGATTATCCAGCCGCCACCTTTAGCCTTTGTGGCCCTGCTTCCTCTCCCTGACTCCTGCCATCCTGCCCACAGCTTCATGTGGTCCTTTGAGAAAATCCACCGCAGCCTGGCTCATGTGTTCCAGGGAGAGTTGGTCTCCAGCTTCGACGAAGAGTTCCGCATTCTCTTTGCACAGTCGGAGCCACTGGTGCCCTCAGCTGGAGCGCTAGCCCGAATGGATGCCTATGCGCTTGCTCCATACACTGGGGCTGGGCCCCTGGTGGGCGTCCCCGGGGTTGGAGCACCAACACCTTTTTCTTTCCCTAAACGGGCGCACCTCCTCTTCCCACCGCCCAGGGAAGAAGGCCTAGGCTTCCCCTCTTTCCTAGACCCTGACCGCCACTTCCTATCGGCTTTCCGCCGAGAAGAGCTGCAGCGAATGCCTGGCGGAGCATTGGAGCCTCACACAGGGCTCCGGTCACTGGCGCGTCCAGCTGAGGCTGGGCCGATCGGAGAGCTCGCGGGCCCCCGGGGCTTTTTCCAGTCACGACACCTGGAAATGGATGCCTTCAAGCGGCAGAGCTACACAGCAGCCGACGGAGCAGGAGCAGTGGAGAACTTTGCAGCCGCTCGGCAGGTGTCACGACAAACATTCCTCAGTCATGGCGATGACTTCCGTTTCCAGACCAGCCACTTCCAACGGGACCAGCTCTACCAGCAGCATTACCAATGGGATCCACAGTTTGCTCCTGCGCGCCCACAGGGCCTCTTCGAGAAGCTTCGTGCAGGCCGACCTGGCTTTGCGGAGCCTGACGACTTTGCGCTAGGTGCTGGGCACCGCTTCCCAGAACTCGGTGCTGATGTACACCAACGGCTGGAATATGTGCCATCCAGCGCATCTCGGGAGGTACGCCACGGCTCGGATCCTGCCTTTGGACTCAGTCCCCGTGGTCTGGAGCCCAGTGGGGCCTCACGTCCCAATCTGAGCCAGCGCTTTCCATGCCAAGCAAACTTGAGGCAAGGCCTGGACACCGCTCCGGAGGCAGAGCCTGAGCGCAGGGGTGGACCCGAGGGCCGGGCTGGGCTGCGTCACTGGCGCCTTGCTTCCTACCTGAGCGGCTGCCACGGTGATGGTGGGGAGGAGGGTCTACCCATGGAAGCTGAGACCTGTGAAGATGAAGTGCTGGCTCCTGGAGGCCGGGACCTACTCCCCTCCGCCTTCCGCTCTCCTGCACCCTTCCCAGCTAAGGGACCAAAGCCAGGCTCCGGAAGCGGTGGCGGTGACAGCTCCGAGCGTGAGGGCCCAGAAGAGACAAGCCTGGCTAAGCAGGACTCCTTCCGCTCACGCTTGAACCCGCTCATCCAGCGCAGCTCCAGGTTGCGCTCATCGCTCATCTTTGCGTCACAGGCCGAGGGTGCTGCTGGGACCACAGCAGCCACCGAGAAAGTACAGCTGTTGCACAAAGAGCAAACAGTCAGTGAAACTCTGGGTCCCAGCGGAAAAGCTGTTCGTTCCAGCGCCTCGGCCAAAGTGGCGGAGCTACTGGAGAAATACAAGGGCCCTGCCCGAGACCCTGGTGGTGCAGGGGGTGCCATCACTGCCACCAGCCACAGCAAGGCTGTAGTGTCCCAGTCCTGGCGGGAGGAGGTGGTAGCACCAGGAGGAGCGGGAACTGAGCGCCGCAGCCTTGAGAGTTGCTTGCTTGACCTGCGCGACTCCTTTGCCCAGCAGTTGCACCAGGAGGCAGAGCGACACCCAGGAACCGCTTCGCTGACTGCTGCGCAACTGCTGGATACGCTGGGCAGCACAGACCGCCTGCCATCACGCTTCCAGTCTGCCCAAAGCCGCTCCTTGTCTCCACAAGGTCGAGATAGCCCTCCGCCAGACGGGTTTGGGACACACCAGCTGCCTTATTCTGAGCCAAAAGGGAGCCCTACCCCAGCTTACCCTGAGCGCAAGGGGAGCCCCACCCCAGCCTACCCGGAGCGCAAGGGGAGTCCCACTCCCGTCTATCCTGAGCGCAAGGGGAGCCCCACGTCTGGATTTCCGAATCGGAGGGGTAGCCCAACCACAGGATTGATGGAACCGAAGGGGAGTCCCACCTCGACCTATTCAGACCGCAGGGGCAGCCCGGTACCCCCAGTCCCTGAGCGCAGGGGTAGTCCAGTACCCCCTGTGCCCGAGCGCAGAGGCAGTCTCACCTTCGCTGGGGAGTCTTCCAAGACTGGCCCTACAGAGGAGGTGTCTGGTGGCGCCATGGAGGTCCTGCGAAAGGGTTCTCTCCGTCTCAGACAGCTGCTAAGCCCCAAGAATGAGCGGCGTGGGGAGGATGAGGGCAGCTTCCCAGCTCCTCAAGAAAATGGGCAGCCCGAGAGCCCCCGGCGACCTTCGCTGACTCGGGGTGACAGCACAGAGGCTGCTGCAGAGGAGAGAGGCTCAAGGGTCCGCCTAGCTTCAGCTACCGCCAATGCTCTGTACAGCAGCAACCTGCGAGATGACACGAAGGCCATTCTGGAGCAAATCAGTGCCCATGGCCAGAAGCACCGCGCAGTCCCTGCTCCAGTTCCAGCCCATAGCAGTTCTGATGTAGGTCGCCCACCAACTGCAGGAGACTTGGCCCCAGACATGTCCGACAAAGACAAGTGTTCTGCCATCTTCCGCTCAGACAGCCTAGGGACACAAGGCCGGCTCAGCCGCACCCTGCCAGCCAGTGCAGAGGAGCGTGACCGGCTCCTTCGCCGCATGGAGAGCATGCGCAAAGAGAAGCGTGTCTACAGTCGCTTTGAAGTCTTCTGCAAAAAGGAAGACGCTGGCAGTAGTGGGGCAGGAGACAACTTGGCAGATGAGGACACCAGGGACAGTAAAATGGGCAAATTTGTTCCCAAGATCCTGGGCACATTCAAAAGCAAAAAATGATCTCCTGGTCTTGGAGGCCAGGACTCTGCATCACTGCCGTAATGCACGCACGATACCCATCTGGAGAGGTGGCTGCCAGGTCGGTGTCAAAGCAGTTTGGGACCGGGCTGACAGCCGCCTGAACTGAGCTCCACTTGAATTCGCCTGGCAGCATCACTGCCTCCTGCTCTTGGCTTTTCCACGAGGGGCTCGGCCCTTCCACCTGGTGCATTTTCCTAATCACCTCCCCCACCTCAGCCTCAACTATCTCCTGAGCTCAGGTCTACTTTGGGTCTTATTTCACCTCAGGGAGCCATCTGTCTGCCTTATTCTTGAGTTTTTCAAGAACTCTATCGCTTTGTGCCTCTGTTCCCTCTTCAGGCCTTTTTAAACCTCAGGGCTTTTTTTCAGGGTTCAAATCTCACAGCTCCTGGCCCACTCTCTCTGGTGACAGCCTCCTCCCACCCTCTCATCTCCATCTCTGTCTGGAACACACCTTGCCTGCTCCCACTCTGTCTCCTCACTGCCTCCTAGCACTTTCTTGGCATCTGCCCTCTTGCTGTGCAGATGGCAGAGTTGGCCTCGGGCAGTTTAAGGGAAGAGAGGGAGACGCTGGATAGGACAGGCCATTGGAAAGTAGCTGCCAAACACCTAGGAAGACACCTCAAGCCATGTGTCTGCCCTCTCCAGCAAGTTTCTGGGGAGCACTTGAAGAGGAGCCACGACTGGGGAGCACTGGACTTTGCAGTACAATAAAGGAATCTGAACGGACTTTCTGTGACCCCAAATTACTGTGACTCAGTACATTCCTAAGCCAAAGTCTGGAAAGTGGCTTTATATAGTGTATCCTCTGCAAAAGGCAAAAGAAGGTCCCCGGTTACCTTTTTCTAATCGCTAAGGATTAATTTTGATCTGGAAAATGACACCAAATGCATGAAGAGAGCTGCGCGTGCACACACACACACACACACACACACACACACACACACACACGGGCACTGAGAAATGTGTTTCTACTATCTACTATTCTTTCCAAATAGTTTACACCTGTGTCTATGGAATCCCAAGGGGGCAAAGGCACAACAACAAAGCCACCGTAAGTACTTCTGACTTCCAGCAGCTGGAGAAGGGAGGATAGTGGGACTTGGGCGGTGACCCAATTTACGCTGTAACATTTCACTCAAAAATCCCCAAGTTCCTGGCCAGGTGCACATGGTCCCCTGGGAACCAGATGAGCTGGGGTGCTTCCTTAGCTTGTCTCAGGGCACAGGGTCTGGTGTCCTGTGCACCTCTGCTCATGCTCAGACCTGTTGAGCTCTGCGGTGGAAAGGTGGAGGCCGGTATCCCTCTGAACCCCCTCGCTGTGCCTTCTGGGGCCCTCTGAGTCCCCTGGCTGTGCCTTCCTGGTGCCCTCCGAGCCCCCTGGCTAGCCCTTCACACCTTTCTGAGGACATTTCCTGAACCACAGTGTCCTGTTTTTGGACATTAACGATAAACACAGCACGCAAACTCCAACATAGCCCAGTGTAGGGGACAAGAAGTGAGCTGGCCTCTACATTCTGGCAGCTCCAGACCACCCAGGGCTGCACATTGAGATCCTAAAAATAAATAAAAGGCCAAAGAAAAAGGGGGGCAGGACATGCATAAATAGGTATAACTATCCAGTGTATGCCAGTCTTTAACCCTGTGGCTTTCCTAGTTTCCTTCCTGGGAAACCATGAGTCTTGTGCCTCTGCGCTCTCTCTCATACCTGCCAACCCCATACAAACCCCTGGCTCGTTGGGCTATCCACACTCATCTGGGTCTCCAGTCTCCAAAGCCAACAGACCCCTCTCAACCATTTTCTTCGGAGCTCCTGTCCAACCCGAACCCTTCCTGTCCCGATAGCCAGTAAGCCAGTTTTGGCTTTGCAGGCACACTGGTTTCTGGCGTTTGCCCTCACAGACTCCTTTGTTCTATTTGTCAGCAACTTGGAGCTATGCCTCAAACTCTTGGAACCACACACTGACCCTGCTGGCTGTTAGCCACTGCAAGAGACAAACCTTTTGGCTCCCGTTCTGACGGGCTCCCTGCCATGTTGGAATCATACCCCTCCCTCTCCTATACTTAGTTATTTGATTTCTGAAATCTGTCTCATTTCACACAGTTACCAGGGCTATGCAGGCACCAACCCCGCCTCAGCTTGCCCTACCCATGCCTTTGTACCTTTTGCCATCTGCCCTACAGTGGCCAACAGCTTTAGCCAGCTCCCCCAGCCAGGTGGTGGTGGGGGAAATGGCTTCTCTATGGTCTATTCCAGCCCTGCTTCAGAGGCTGTGTCGAACACTTGGGCTCTTGCACAAGTCTGTTCTGAACCCACACAAGCCCCTTTGCACAGTATTGCTCCACAAGATCTTCAAGGTGTCTTCTTTTCAACCAAGAAGTCGGATCTCTCTCTCCTCTCTCTCTCTCTCTCTCTCTCTCTCTCTCTCTCTCTCTCTCTCTCTCTCTCTCTCCCTCCCTCCCTCCCTCCCCCCCCCCCCGTGTGTTTAGGTTACAGGTAGCAAGAACCTTTGAGCCAAGACCCTTTTCTTTGTGGTTCAGGTCTCAGACAGTCATTGGTAACTTGCACCTGGGTAGGGAATGCATCCATTATCCTTGTCCCACAGGACTAGGCTGAGTGGGGAGAAGCCTCTGAGAGAGCAGACACCGCCTTTTAACTTTGTGCCGAGCACAGGATTCAAATGTGGAGCACTCAGGAGAGTGGGAATCAAAAGGACTTAGAAAGAGAACCCTCGGATGGTGGTGGGGTGGGTTAAAGATGGCTTAGCTGGGTTAGGAAAGATAAAACTTTATTGGAAGAAATTGTTGGGGGTGGAGTGGAAACCTCCATCTACTCTCCCTCAGGGGAGAGAGGCTGAGAACCCTCCCGGAACTCGAAGGCAGGAAGGCAGAGGTGGGGGATGATGCGCTGGGGTCTGGGGGACAGCGTCAGGCTGCCCCAACGAGGTGGGTGGGCGGCTCACGCACGCGGTCCGGGGAGCAGGGGCAGGCGGCCCAGCGCCGAGCGGCACACGGTCCCATAGGCCTGGGAGTAGCCGCCAAGCACAGCTCTGGCTGCGCCCTGGGCCCCCTGCGAGGCCGAGATGCCAAACATTCTTCGGCCGGGTCGGGGTTCCGGGGCCTCCCGGGGCAGGCGGGAAGGGACCTGCACGCAGGCGAGGGTCTTGTTCAGGAGAAGGAAGAGTGGAGCAGGGCTCTGGGGGATACGAACCGCACTGGAGGGAGCTGGGAAGGGCCGGGACCGGGCTCACCCGACGCGCGCCGACCGCTCTAGGGCCACCGCCCCGGGCCGGATCACTGCGGATCAGAGCCTGATTGGCTGCCTGAGCCGCGGCTTGTGAAGTCAGGGAGGGCGCCACCGCCCTAACGTGAGTCTTCACCTAGAACGGGTGCGTCACAGGGTCACGGAAAGGGACCGCAAGAGGCTCTTCCGTGCCCACCCAACCTCGACTTACCCCTGAGGGTGCCGAGGGTGGCTCCCCTGTAGCCCCTGGGGGCCTTTCCCCCCTGCCTGGCGGCGGAAGTTGGAACAGGGGATCTGAGCTCTGCCTGCGAACTTCTGTGGGGTCGTAAGAGCAACCCCCGGAGTTAGGTCCCCGCTGCTGTGGCCCTACACAGAAGGGGTCAGGGGTACGTGGGAGGCAGGCAAAGCTCACCCACATGCTCGGGATCATGACCAGGGCTACTCTGAGGTTTGGGTCCGCGTTTCCGCGCAGGCATCTCCGTTGGGACCTGGGGGAGGACTCCGGGCTTGAGCGATAGCGTCCGGGCCGGGGAAGCCCTGAGCTCTGCCCGCGAGGCCACAACCCCCAGGCCTTCCTCTCGGGGGCTGCGGCTGTTCCCTTTCCGCTCCAGGATCATCTGCGGAATGGGAGGGGCGCTCAGAGGAGGCCGGACAATACTGGGGTCGCTGCAGTGTCCGTGGACAATACTGGGGTCGAGGGTGTCGTGGAGAGCGGACGATGGGAGTCCACAGCCCCAGCACCTGGTACAGGCGGTTGCGATACTCTGGTGCAGAGAGCTGGTCTCCTTCGTGCACCGGGAGTCGCACAGCGGACACCCGGGTCCACTCGCGGTCGGGGCAATGGAATCTGAGGGGCCAGAAAAAAAAAATGGATGCAGGCGCGATGGGGACACAAGTGGCCGGAGAGCAAGCCACTCGGGCATCCACCCTTGCAATCTTACCTCTGCACGTAAGGGTGTTGCAGTGCCTGCTCTGCACTAAGCCGCTTGTCGGGAGCAAACGCCAAGAGTCGCTCGAGGAGGTCCAGGGCTTCTGGGGGGGTGTCTGGCGGCAGGAGGGCGTCCAGCGTCTGCCGTGGCCTGCGGGCAGCCGCCTGTCGTCTCCTCTCTAGGGCCCACCCGTGGAACTTTCTGTCTGTGGCGTGACCTCTGCTTTTCTGCTTGTGTAAACCCTACTTTTCGAGCTTTTCGAGTCCTCTTTTGGAACTTTCCGAGGTGTTCATCACTTCACCCCCTCCTCCCCGCCCAGTGGGACGCTCCCCCCTTTTCTAAGGCTAGAGTGTTCTCATGTCTGGAGGATGGGTCTTAGTTTTCTGTTTTCCTTGTCTGTCTCCTAGATTTTGCACCACCCTACCCCCCCCACCCCCCATAACCAAGCTTGAAGAGGCTGGGGCTAAGCACTGAACTCTATCTACAGGGTACACACTGGTTCCTGTGTCAGCTGCAAGATGGCGGTCCCCTCTTGCCATTTTCCACCCCTTCCCCCACGCCTCAGCGTTCCACTCACCTGGAGCCCAGATTCTGCAGAATCAAAGCACTGTAGTCTGAGCCAAGGCCCTGGAGCTCTGTGGGTAGGTGGAGGGAGGTATAAGCTGGTAGATTTGGTAGAGGGAACAGCCATTGCTTCTGCACAGAGTCTGTGGTCTAGAAGGGCTCAGACCCATAAAATCCAGCCGGTTTGCCCTGAGCTAGCTGTGCCTTACCTGGAAATCACACACTGCAACATGCTCAGAGGATGCTGGGGGAGAGGGGGTTGTCACACCTCCCTTTGCTTCTACCCAAAAACCAGTCAGAGAACATAGGTGTGCCCTGCTGGGCCTTGAAGGTGTCTCTCTCTTGCCATGTCTCTCTCCACAACTGATGCTCTCAGCAGCCAGGGCAGACACTTCATTCCTGCTCTGCTGGCCCTCTGCACAATCAGCTCCTTCCTGTTACTGTTTAACTTTCTCTGTCCCTGTGGCCAACCCTGCCTCTCTACATCAGCTCTCCAGCAGCTGCTCTCTGAGCCCTGCAATCCACAGGGCCCTTTCAGCCCTTCTGGGACAAATGACCCTCTTCTATGCACAATATTGGGGCTTGTGTCCCTCTGACTCATTACCCCATGCCTAGGGACAGGCTACTGAGGTTGGGACATGAGGTCGGTGTGCATGCTCACCCTCCATCGAGGGCAACGGAATGGTCTCCAGGATCAGCTCCAGCTGGTGGAAAGTAGACGTGCCCGGAAACAGTGGCTGCCCTCGAAGCATCTCTCCCAGTATGCAGCCCAGGCTCCACATGTCCACCCCAGGGGTATACCTGGGGCAGGAAGGGGTATGTGCAAGGGCAGGGAGCACAGGGGCAGTGGCAGAATGGGAATGCAGGGATAGGGCAGCGAGGGAGCCCAAGCAGGACCAGGACACAGGGACCTGAAGGGAGAAGGTAGGTTGGGTGTCCGGCTGTTACCGTCGGGAAGATAGAAGCACCTCTGGAGCTCGGTACCAGCGTGTGGCCACATACTCTGTCAGGGCCTGGCCCCCAGGCCCCTCAGGGAGGTCACTAAGGGAGCGTGCCAGGCCAAAGTCACAGAGTTTCACCCGGCAAGCAGCATCCAATAGAACGTTGGCTGGCTGGAAAGAGGAATTGGGCTTGAGACCCGGTGGGTGAGATGCACAGGAGAGCCAGGGACCTGTGGACACAGTGTGGACCCAACCTTCTGGTCCCGGTGGATGACACGCCCTGAGTGGATAAACTTGGTGGCTCTCAGGAGCTGGTAAAAGATGCAACGCTTGTGGATATCCTCCAGTAGTCTGCCCTTCTGGATGACTGCATTCAGGTCGGTGTCTGGGAAGGGGCAGGAGCCGGGGAAGGAGACGCAGGTCAGTCTGGAGGGTGAAGAGTGCCGGTCTGTACCGCTTTGAGCCTGCACCAGCCCTCAGCCCATTCCATGTTCTTGGTATACGCGCTCAGCAGGACAGGGAGAACAGCAAAGGAAGGCAAAGCAGGGATTCTATGCAGAAGGGATGGGGGCAGGACATCACCACCAGGCCAGTGCAGGCAGGTAAGGGGAGAGGGGACTCACCAGCTTTGTGCTCAGGTGGGGGGGGGGGTGCAGATGAGAATGACAGATACAGCAGGGGCCAGACAGCAAAGGAACATCAGGAGGGAACCAGGCCACTCAGGTAGGGCTGGGGTTGCCAAGGCCTCACTCACCCATGGACTCAAACACCAGGTAAATATCCCTGTCATTCTTTGCTGGGATTACATCAAGCAGACGGATGATGTTGGGATGGCCCCCAAACTCCTAGGAAGACAGACTGTTGCTGTGGGGAAACCAGGGCTGTGCTCCGGGCCACTGGGGCCAGCTTTCTTGTCTGTGGGGACCTACACCCAGGGAAAGGATGTTGTGGTAGGATGTCCTGGGCCACTCACCTGGAGAAGCATGATTTCACGGAAGGTCCTCTGTAAGAAACAGAAATGCCCAGCAGGGCTGACCCAGAAATGCCAGGAATCCTATTGTGACAGGCTCTCCCACCCCCCTCCCCCCGCCACCCCCCCTCACCTGCTCGATATTCCCCACACTTCCTCTCTACTTACTTACCTGAGCGTCTGTCTGGTCCCTAAAGGCATCAAAGATTTTCTTGATGGCCACTACCTCGCCAGTCCTCCGGTCCATGGCCTTCCACACAATGCCATAGGCCTGGGGAACACATGGTCAGCTTGTTGAATGTGGACCTTCTACTACACATGTATATACATTCCAGCCATCCAGGCTGTCCCATCTAGCTCTGGATACTGGATGGGTCAGAGTGGGATAGGCCTGGAGTGACAGAGCCTACCACACTAACGGTAGCATGTTCTGTTGTGGGAAAAGAGGCTGAGAGCTGTGAAGCCACCAGTGGACACTACTGGGCAGGACCTGCTGCCTCTGGAATGACCTTTAACCCTTCCAGCTCCCCACACATTCTCTCTTTTTCTAACCCCCTCCCACCTACTTAGCAAATCCTATTGAGTTGACCTTCAGAATGTATCCAGGACGTGCCAGCTTCCCCTCCTCCCATTTACGCTGTTAAACTGGCCCAAGCTTCCAGCCTGGTTTATAGGCCACGCCCACCCATTACCAGAGCCTCTGAGCCTCGCCAGAGTAAACCGGATGAGCTTTTTAAGTGTTACCAAAGAGCGAGCACTAAAGATCAATTAAAGTCAGAGTCTTGAAGGTTCCCCATATCCCTTCCTCACAATGGGGACCACCGCTGCCATTCTCCCAATTCCTCCTGGCTCCAGGCATAAAAAGGCAGTGTCTCCAACAACCAACAGGTCTTTGATTCAGGGCCCTTGCAATTGTTTGCTTGCTCCCCTCCATGATACACAGAGAACACGCGCGCAAGACCCAGTTACAATCACGAATGCACCCATGCTCACACACAACTCCTGCTCTCATTCTGTTATCCACTCAGACCTTCCTGAGCCTGCCTTTCAGGGCGAGGTTCTCGAGGTCCACCTAGTTTCCTTATGGAAACAAGAGTACAGGAGCCTCGTAGGAGGCAGGACCCGAGCTCAGGAGTCAGCATCCAGTGTCATAAGAATTAGACCTTGAGGGGGCTGATTAGACCCGCAAGTGACTGCAGTGCCCCTAATATGATCGGACGTCCCCGCGCTCACCCCCTTTCCAAGCCTCCTCTTGATCAAGTATCTCTGGGTTACATGACGATCCACCTCGGCCGCACACATGGCGAGAGGCGGGCGCTGGCTCTTGGAGTCCACCGATTCTCTCCTTGGAGCTGCTGGACCTGTTGATCCGTTGGCTTGGGAACCAGCAGCCGCGATGCTCCTCCCTTGCGCCTGCGCCAATGGGCGGGGTCTGCAGCCAGCCCCTCCCGTCCGCTTGGGTTCCCCTGGTCAGTGCCGCACGCGGGGTGGAGGTTGGGGTTTGGAGGCAGCTCTGCCAGGCCCTGAGCTGTGCACATCTCAGGGTACAAGGGGATTCAGAGCCAGGCTTTCTCAGGAGCAAAGCTTTTGGATGCAATAGTGGATGAAAAGTTGGCGAGATCAGAGTGTGGCGGGTGTCCTAGTCCCTGGTAGAACACTAGAGAAGGTGACTGGGAAAGTGAGCCCAAGGCTTTGAGGTTCCAGGACTGTTTGGCAGGGGAGCTGAATGGGGTCCAAAGGCATAGGCCACCCAGAGGACTAAAACACTGGGCACATTAGTGAAAGGGAGGAAGTTGCCAGGGCCAGAAGGTCGCGATTATGCTGGGCACAAGAGCAGGGAACACAGTGTGGAACTGGATTAGGGCCTTTGTTAGGATGTGGGAGAGGTGACAAGCCTGGGCTGACCAGAGAGACCCAGAATGCAAGACTTGTGGCTCAGTGGCAGAGTGCTTGCCTAGCATGTACGGAGACCAGAGTTCCATCCCTAGCACCCCCCGAAAAACGAAAGATGGAAAATGCCGATTATGCCTCCTCCGGGTTCCTGTTCCTTAAGAAAACTGGGTGATGCTGAGGGAACCTCATCCCGGGAGCCACTGGGAGGAGCCACTGGGAGGAGCCACTGGGAGGGGCCACTGGGAGGAGCCACTGGGAGGAGCCACTGGGAGGAGCCACTGGGAGAGCGATTCCAATGCTTCTCCACCTGTCAGTCACTTACCTCTAGGGCCCTAGTCTTGTTTCCACCAGATGCTCCGGGGAGGCCTGGCTCACCAGTCACTGAGATTGAAGGACCGTTTCCATCAGCATGGCTCAGGGTCACATAAGCAGAGCCCACCAAGTCTGAGTGGTACGTAGCATAAGGACAGGAATTATGTGAGCCTGAGTGTGCATGTGTTTATTTGTGTGCGTTAGAGTGCGTCGGAGGGAGCAGGTGACACAGTACAAATTGGACTAGAATGCCACTTAGGGAACAGTAGAGAATCAGGAAGAGCTCTGAGCTCTCCCATCCACTGTCAGATTGCCACCATGCCTAGGGGTTAGATTTTTTTATTTTTTTAAGCAAGATTTAAATCTGTTGTAGTTAAATATTTGTGTAAAATGCTTACACAAAATGTGTAAAATGTAGTGAATTACCGAAAGAAAAAAGTAAACCTCAAACTTACAGAGGAAACCATCATTATCATTTAGTTATTGGATTGGGTAGTTAAATTACCCTGCGCTACGGCTTTTGAGAAGAGTTTCTTAAGGCTGGAGAGGTTGCTCAGTTACACTGACAGCTCTTCTGCAGGATCTTCGTTCAGTTCCCAGAGCTCAGCTGGCAGCTCAGTTACAGCTGTTTGTGACTCAACTTCCAGGGGACCCCAACACCCTCATACAGATACACATGCAGGAAAAACATACAAAATTAAAAAAAAAAAATAGTAAGAAAGAGCTTTCAGCTTTTCCTGTCCTTTCTGCCTTGCTTCGTCGAATGCCTGCCATCAACCATAGTAGCAGATACATCAGGCCTGTGGCAACTGGTGGCCAAAGTATAATGCAGTATAATGCCTATCTGGTGGCACTGAGAGGTCTTCCCACTCAGTCGCTGGGATGTCTGCCATACACACTGACCCTGTCAGGGGTAGTGGGCTCCTCCTGCCTCCTGCCACTTGGGGCTGAAGAGATATAGCTCAGGAGGTTGTGATGACAGAAAAGCTGGAAGTAATACACTGAACTTATGAAGGACTTACCAATAAACATGCTTAGGCTATGTCGTTACACAAAAGTCGAATTTAGCTCAGGAGCCCTGCTTCCAAAATGGCTGGAACTAAGCAGACCTCCTAAGAACTACAGAAAGATGAAATGTAGAGTCATACTCTAGTGTACTTAGGGTTGCGGCGGGTACATTTTTGTTAGGTTTTATTCACCAAGACTGCCCATTAGGATCTGTTTCCATACCAGGCAGGATGACTCTGCTTAACAATGACCTAGAAACTGCAGTGATCTATGTCACATAACAGAGAACTATCTTTGCTGTGCCAGTCTCTCCTTTGTCCAAAGTGACCAAGCTTGCAGTTTCTGTAAAACATGTTTAATTGCTCAAAGTGAAACTTGAGGCTGGGACCTAAAAAGGATTTACGGATAAGTCCAAGTGTGGAGTGTTCTAGCTTAAAAATCTATTTTAGCTGCAAAATAATTTCTGCCCTAGGCCAGTTTCTCTTTGGGCTTAAGCCAGAACTAGATGCATACCATTGCACAAATTTGCTTCACTGTTATTCCTCAGATGTTTGGAGTCAAATCTCACTTCCTGCCTCAGTACCTGTGGGGCTGTGAGGACAAAGGGGCCTGAGTGTGATCCCCAGCACCACATAAGAACTGGTGGATTGGGCTGGAGAGATGGCTCAGTGGTTAAGAGCACTGACTGCTCTTCCAGAGGTCCTGAGTTCAAATCCCAGCAACCACGTGATGGCTCACAACCATCTGTAACGGGATCTGATGCCCTCTTCTGGTGTGTCTGACGATAGCTACAGTGTACTTATATATAATAAATAAATCTTAAAAAAAAAAAAAAAAAAAAGAACTAGCTTGCTGGCTAGCCTGCCTGACTTAATTAAGCTCCAGGTCCCACTGAGAGACCCTGTCTAAGAAAACAAAGTGTTCCATGAGGCCTGACGTTAACTGGTCTTCACACATGTTCGTGGGCAGACACACTTGCACAGGCAGTGGCATACATATGCATGCACCTGCAGAAATGTGAACACACACACATACACCTAGAAATTCTACAGTGGCAGAGAGAGAGGAGAGAACGCCCCACAAGCACAATTGTACTGGGATCTCCAAGTTTGTAGGTGGAACGCAGGATATAGTGCATTCAGAGAAAATCGGGGAAAGTGCTTCTGAAGAAACAGTGCAAGTCCTGAGAGCCTGCAGAAGCTGCTGTCCCAGGCCAAACAGCAGCTTTCGGAACAAACGAACGAACGAACGGGAGCGGCAGCTAGTAGAGAAGTCAGGTGAGCTGCTGGCCCTGCAGAAAGAGGCTGAAGCTATGAGGGTAGACTTCAGCCTACTGCGAAACCAGTTCTTAACAGAAAGGAAGAAGGCAGAGAAGCAGGTGGCCGGGCTGAAGGAAGCACTGAAGGTCCAGCGGAGCCAGCTGGAGAAAAACCTTCCGGAGCCAAAACTGGAGAACAGCTGCATGCAAAAGGAAATGGCTATACTTGAACTGGTAGCCAGGACAACCATGGAGGACCAGGCGCCTCATGAAGGAGCTCAGCCAGATGCAACAAGAATACCTGGAGCTCAAGAAACAGGTGTGCACCCCAGGACCCCAGCTGGCTAGCCCAGGCCACCATGTGGGCTCAATATACTTACTCCCTCCTGCAGGGCATAGGCAGGGTTTGTTGCTGTATCTCTTTAAGGGGAGTGAGTTGTGGAAAGCTGATTGTGAGTGTTTAGGTTAAATTTTTTTTTCAGCTTTAAAATTTAGACATAAGGAAAAAGGATTGGTTGAAAATATACTTTTAAAATTAACTCAAAAAGAAAGAAAGAAAGAGAAAGAAAGAAACAGTGCAAGTTTCCTTACTTAAAATGTAGGAACTTCTAAAATGATTTCTTTATTTTCACTGGGTATGCTGGCGCACACCTTTGATCCCAACACTGGGGAGGCAGAGGCAGGAAAAGCTCTGTGAATTTGAGTCCAGCCTGACTTACATATCAAGTTCCAGGAAGGGCAGGGCTAAATCTATATTATCTGTAAAGTATTTCTTCAGTTCAAGGTCAGTTTTATTCAGTGCATTAAACCCCTGGTGGGTTTTGTTTAAAGATTTATTTGTTTTTCTATTATGTGTATGAGTTTTTGTCTGAATGTTCGTATGTGTACTGTATGTGTGCCTGGTACCTAAGAGTCACTGGAACTGAAATTGCAGATGGTTGTGAGGAACCAAACTTAGGTCTTTTACAAGAGCAGCAAGTGTTAACTACTGACCCATTTCTCTGGCCTTGAGAAAAAAAAAAATTTCGGGTAGATTTGGCACTTTCTTCAGTTCGTGAGTTTCTAATTTCAAAAAAAAAAAAAAAAAAAAAAAAAAATTAAGGGCAAACAGCTGAGTTGCCTGATACCCACCCTCTACCCCTGAACTCTCCAGCCCAGGGGCTGGGCTTCCCTTCCCCCAGAGGCTCTTCCCTATATAATCCAGATATTTGGTTACCTCTTCTCCTTTTGTACCTTTGGCCTCCTGGCTGCTGTACTTGGTGCTTTCCCTCCCCTCCCCCTCTCCCCATGTGGTTCATGGTCACGACCACTCTGGCCTCTTCCAGATGTGTCTGCCTCTGGCTGTGCTCTCCTAAGTTCCTCCAGCACACCTAGGAGCAGTCATGTCCTTTTCCTTTTTATTTCCTTTTTTTTTTTTTTTTTTTTTTTTTTTTTTGTGACTTGATACAAACTAGACCATGGGGAAGAGGGGATCTTAATTGAGAGAGCCCCTCTATCAGGCTGGCTTGTGTGTGTGTCTATGGAACATTTTCATGATCAATGATTGATGTGGGAGGGCTCAGCTCTCAGTGGGCAGTGCCACCCCTGGGCTGGTGGTTCTGGGTCCTATAAGGAGGCTGAGCAAACATGGGAGCAGGCTGCAGAAGGAGGATGTGTACCACACTGGGTGTAGTTAGGGCAAAGATCTCAAAGCCAGCTTCCACATAGACATGATTTCTCCAATAAGGCCACACCTACTCCAGCAAGGCCACTTTTCCTAACCAAACACAGGTGTCGATGGGAACAATATCTGTTCAAACCACCACACTTAGTATCATTTTCTTTTTTCTGTTTTTTGAGACAGGGTTTCTCTGTTCAGATCTGGCTCTCCGGGAACTTACTCTGTAGACCAGGCTGGCTTTGAACTCAGAGATCTACTTGCCTCTGCCTCTCCAGTGTTGGGATTAAAGGCTTGTACCACCACCACCCAGTGGTACAATACTTATACTTTTTTTTTTTTTTTTTTTGAGACAGGATCTTATGTAGCCCAGGCTAGCCTTTACCTCCTTGATTCCCCCTGCCACCATCTTTCAGGTACTAAGATTACAAGATCAAACCCTGACATCCCCTTGTATTTATAAAATTTTATGAGGTGAACCCCTCCCACACACACTTACCCAGCCGGGCCTAACTAATAACAGCAAGTTCTCAAAGCATTAAGAGTGCTTTGTAGTGAGTGTAGCAAATTCCACAGAATTGAAATATTTCCTCTTGGAGAGAGGAGGCAACTCCTGAAGCTCAGGAAATAAAAGAAACTTACAGGTTCCAGAAATCCGAAACTTACAAGATTCACATTGGCCCCTGTCAAGGTTACTCAAGCCTCACTGCCCATTCACAGTGAGATTCCCCCTCAAGGCTATACAAGCCCCCCATACAAGCCTACTGGGCTGTCTGAAAGCCCTGTGGGGACTCCCAGGCATGCAGATTTCCTTCATGCATGCTGAGTGGGCTTTTGGTGATGCAACTGTCTTTGAATGGTCTCTGTTCCTATAAGTAACCCCAGTAAACTCAGTGGTTCATGAAGCTAGACTTAGGTGGGACAGATTCTGTGGTGGTTTGTTCATGTCTCCCCAGGAGGAGTCACACAATTTGAGGGTTACTAAACTCTTTATATTTGGTTTCATAAACTCAATGGTCCTCAAATCCGTTCAGAAAATTTGTAAGAAGGTGTGTAAGTAAGCTTGGACAAACCTAGCAGAAATCCTACTGCAGACAAGAGTGGGCAAAACAAGCACACAAGAACGTTTCCTACCAGAATTGTCCTTTAGGTTGAGGCTTCTAGTTGGAGGAGAAACAGACACACAACCCCCAAGGTGGTGCTTTACTGGGCTCTAGAGAACCACTTCCATTTTAAAATGTTTATCACTCAGGGGAAAACAAAGTCAGTGAAGAACTTTCTATGAAAGAACAAGGTTCTGTGTGGGCTGTAGTTATGAGAGACAGGAAGGTTGAAACTGACAGAAAGTCCTGTCTCCAGTCATATTACAAAGATACATGTTGAAAGGAAAAGTATTACTCAAGACCCCCATGGCCCAGTTCTCAACACAAAGGAGATTTATTTGACCTAGAAGGGCAGAAGGACAGGGAGTGAGAGTCAAACATGGGAGACAAAGGATGAGGGAGAAGGGGAAGGAACAAAGGAGAGGGGGAAAGGGTGTTTGTTCTGGAATAGGACAAAGGTCTGCCTCTGGATAGAGAACACAGTTGTGTGGCGCATAGGAAAATAGTGTTTTATAAAGGTACAAGGAGGAACCCCTGTGTTACGTTGAGTTGTTTGATTTCAATTGGGCATGTTAATTAGGCAAGCCAAAGGGGGCTTTTGATAGCTGAACCTTAGTAGTCAGCCCCAGGAGGAGGAAGTGGCCAAATATAGGAAGAGACCTTGATATCTAGCTTTAGGAGTATAATCTAATGGTTTTCAGCAAGGCAGGGGGAAAAGGGGAAGAGGGCCAGGCCTTGGGAAGACATGCTCACCAAACTCAAGCCAGAGTCCCTTCACATGTGCCCCCAAATGGTTAAGAATACAAAACAAAGAAAGCAAAAAAGCTGGAATGCTAAGGACAAAAACCTCAGAAACACCCCAAGTGGCAGCAGGAATGATTGTCTGGCGATCTGGCATCTTTATCTTTTGACACTCTTGAAAGCTCTGTGTGAACCCCATGTAGTTGAAATCTACTTTCAGGTTTTTTTAAATACCATTTTTATTATATTTAATCATTTTTTACATTCCAGTCATTATCTCCCTCCCAGTTCAGTTCACCTTCCAAAAGATGTGCCCACCCATCCCCTATCCACACCACCAGGCCTCCCCACTCCCTGGGACCTCAAGTCTCTTGAAGTTTAGGTGCATCTTCTCTGAGGCCAGAGTAGGCAGTCTCTGCTGTATATGTGTTGGGAGCCTCATATCAACTAGTGTGAGCTGCCTGGATGGCAGCTCAGTGTCTGAGACACCTCAGGGGTCCAGGTTAGTTAAGACTTCTGGTCTTCCTATAGGGTCGCCCTCCTTACCAACCTTTCAGCCTTTCCCTAATTCAACCACAGGGGTCCCTGACTTTTGTCCAACTGCTTGTTGGGCCTCTTGGATGGCAGCCATGCTAGCTAGGCTCCTGTCTGTGAGCACACCACAGCATGAGTAATAGTGTCTGGCCTTCGAGCCTCCCCAACCCCTGAGATGGGTAGAGAACACACTTTTTAGTTGGAATATAACACAGAAGCCTCCGATATGTGACCGGTGACACTGGGTGCAGAGGCAAGGCTCCCATCCTCTCAGTTTTGGATAGAACTATCCTGACTAGAGAACTGCGTAAGGACTCTCGGTTATCCACTTTCTGTCCGGTTCTAGGCTGATTCAAAATTCAGTCTTCACTGCTGCTGGTGACACTATGAATCCAGGAATAGAGAGAACACGAATTAAATTAAATGGTTACACCATAGGAACAGGAAAAGACTCCTAGGTCATCATCTGATGCTTAACCAAGTCTGACTGTGAACACCTCTCATGTTTTGAGTTTGTCAGACAAGAGTTAAATTTCTAAGTGGAAACGTACACCTGCCGTCATAACTCTGATCTACAGACTTTTGGCCTGTGTTGTGAGTGAAATCTACTTTGGTAAGCAAGGGTTTCTCTGTATAGCTCACCCACTTCCTCCTCTGTACACAGTCACCCCAGGATACCAGCAGCTCTTTATGACAGTCTTTCTGGTCCAGCTGCTTCTTCATCAAAGCTACCAAAAGCATTCCTAATGACATTCTCAGGATCTGTTGCCAGGTGACATCTTGCCAAATACACGGAGAAACATGGTGATAGTGATGGAGCCTGGCACCCCATCAGTGTGGCATCCAGGTATCTATCAACTGGAATTTTCCCCAGTGAGGCAAACAGACCACACAATTCTCAATTCTTCCTTATTTAGGAAGCCAATTTGGTTCTGGTTGATTTTTCCCCCTCCTCTCTGAGGTAGGGTTTCTCTGCTTAGCCTTAGCTGTCCTATAACTCAACGCCGTAGACCAGGCTAGCTTTGAGAGATCCTCCTGCCTCTGCCTCTCAAGTGCCAGGATTAAAAGTGTGTGCCACCACTACCCAGCCTAGCTGATCATGTTAAAGGTCTCTTTTGCCTCCTGGATCTGGGACTGGTCAAACACTGGCAGACACATTGGGCATGGTGTGCTGAGGGTACTTCTTGGTGATCTTGGCTGTTGTCCTTTTGCTTGACGTGGTGGTGGTGAAGACCCCGCACAGCCAACAGAGTCAAAGCGAGCCAGTGGTTTACTTGTTGCCGCTCGGCTGAGCCTACATCTCCTATTGAACCGTCACCTTCAGTATCCAGTAGCAAACTGGCAGATCCCTGATGTTTTCTGATCAAGATGGAATCCTGTAAAGATGCTGTCCGTGTACAGATAATAGCAAAAAGGGGGAAGTCAATCCCTGGTGTACCCCTCAGATCCTCTAGATGTCTGGTCTACTGGAAGAGAAAGCCAGGGGTATGACGGATGGGCCTCATTTCACCCCCCCCTCCAAAAGAGTCCACTTTTAACCTGAGAGGCATTTGGCACTTATTAATGACCCACAGATAAGCAGGAGGCACTAGGCCCCTGTCTTCTCTAGCCAGCAGCTGCCACCTTCCCACATTCCCACAGGAGCCCTTTTCATTCTGTCATAGATTAAAAAGTTACAATTTTTTAAGGGATGAACCCATGTAAGCCAAAAAGGGGGGGGGGGGGGAGAGATTTTGAACCACAGAAGGATGGGAAAGTTTGGATGTGAATTATGGTAGGTAAGTAGGGGAAACTTTACCTCCCTGAAGAATCTAGCCGATGAGGAATTCGGAGGGGGAGGGATATGTAGGTGTATAAAAACCACTGTTTTGAACCAAGTTTTCAGGCTAGCTATTTTTGCCTTTTTTTTTTTTTTTGATAGGTTGCACAGTCTTTGCAAGGTTGTAAAATAAAATTTCCCATTTGTCACCGAGTCTCCATCACTCGGATTATGAAGTGAAGGCCGTTGTTTATCATGCATTTTATCTGAACGGTCTTAGTGCCTTCCACGTAGTCTCATTCCACCAAGGCCTCAGATGCCAACAGTCCCATTAGAAATACTACGTGGAGATGAGTGTGGTGGTGAAGGCCCTTAATCCCAGCACTCCGGAGGCAGAGGCAAGCAGATCTCTGTGAGTTCAAGGCCAGTCTGGTCTACAAAGTGAGTCCAGGACAACCAGGACTCCGTTACAGAGAAATCCTGACTCCATAACAAACACACAAGCAAATGTGTGTGTGTGTGTGTGTGTATCTCGGGGAGGTTCGTCCTGAGAGTATGAAGACTTCACAAGGACAGGTGGGGGAGGGCTCGCTCAGAGCTGGATAGAGGGAGCATGGGTAAGAGTCCCCTTATGCTATGGGACCTGAAGAGCATCCGATGGAGTGACAGCTAGAGCACGAAAATCCTGGTGAGGGGCGGATAGGGACTTGGAAGTTAGTTCAGTGTCTTGAAGGTGAAGCGTTGCCTGACTGCGATGCCATAACTGAGGAGTCATGCAAGGATATAAGAAATGGTAGGGAAGGAAAGACTGAATCAAGCTGTTGCCAGAGTAACAGAATGGGGTGAGGTCAAAGCATCGTGACCAAGTTCTGTCTCCATAGATGATGATGCGAAGGTTGAACATCAACATTTCTAGAGGTACGCACCAGGATGTGAAAGCTGTGGTCCGGAGGGAGCGCTCAAATACAGATTGGCCATGGTGCTCTCTGATCCTTAATCCTGCCTGCTCTGAACGTCATAAACTGAAGACGCATCCCTGAACCTAGGGTGTAGTTCTCCAGAGTTTTCGGGTTAAGAAGGGGGAATAACTGAGCTGGGGGAGCGGGTGGAGCACGGTGCTCTCATGAGTCCAGTTGGCCTGGGCCTTAAGCCATGGCGCCCAAGAAGAAGCGCGGACAAAACGCCTGGCGCAAGCAGGCGGGCGAAAGTGCGGAGCAACCGCTCTCCGAGCGTGCGCAGTACTTACAGCGCGAGTACGCGATGCTCTCGGAGAGCGTGGTGGCCAGTGAGCAGCAGATAGACGAGGTGCTGCAGAACAATGAGTTCCTGAACAGCGAGGCGCAGCGCTTGCGCGAAGAAAACCGGCTCTTTGCCGGTTATGTGAGCGCGCACGCTTTGCGCTGCGCCAACGCCGTGGTGCGCCTCGAGGACCAGAACCGCATAGACCTGGCGCAGATCCGCTGGCAGCGAGCGGAGCTGGCGTCGTTTTACCACGGCCGTGAGGACGGGGTGCGTGCACAGCTGCAGGAAATGAAGAGGCGCGCAGAAAACATGACACAGCAGGTGCAGGAGCTGCAGCCCTACAAGGCCAGTGCGCCCCCCGACCGCGAATCCGGGTCGAGAGGGATGGGCGCGTTCCCTACAGGTGCGCTGATCTCCCCACCCCCCACCTCACCCCATGTAGGAGCTGCAGCTGGAGCAGCTGGCGCGAATCCGGACACTGGAGCGCGAGCTGCTGCACATGCGCGTGGAGCACACGCAGCTCCTCCACCAGGTGAAACGACGCTTCCTAGATGACAAGTCTGGTTTCGAGCGGGAGGCACGCCTGCACGTGCATTCCCTGACACGTCGCGCAGAGCGAGAGGCAGCGCGTTCCCTCATTTCCCACGCACAGGCCCTCAAGGCAGACAATGGGCGTCTCCGACTAGAACTCATGAGGCTTCTCCACAGGTCTCTTTTACTGCAGGAAATGCGACAGCAGCTGCTGGAGCAGCGGGAGCAGCTGCGCCGGGAGCACGTGAACGTGCAGAACCTGGAGAAAATGCACGGCTGGTTGCACAGGGGTCCGGGGGGACCACCACTCTGGCAGCCACCCCAAAGCCACCAACCCAACTTGCTCATCGGGTCACTTGCCACCGAGCTGGACTCAACCTATCACATTTTAGGAACCCAGGCTTCAACCCAATCAGTTCAGGCCTCCCGAACCCCATCTGTGGATCAGTCACACCGAGTCTCCAAGACTCCATCTGTACTGTCGTCCAGTGAGCCTCTTCCTGGGCCGTCTCGTAAGGCTGGGTCTGTGATTGCTCCCTGGAGTCTGTCACATCCAGAATCTCGAGTCCCTTCTCTGACTCCATCACACAGGGGCTCGCGGGTCACATCTGAGACCCCGTCACGAAAGGGATCCAGGGTTCCGTCCATGACCTCAGGTACCTTGCGGTCACGCGAGGGCTCTCGGATCTCTCCTCAGCCCTCCTTGCGTGAGGTCTCTGCCGAAATTGACACAACTGCCAAGTCTAGCTCCAAGCTTCTCCCAGTCCAGTTGGAAGATCAGGTCTCTCTCAGCCCACAGGTGGAGGAGAAAGTGAACACTGAGGACCGAACAGATACTGTCTTGGAGCAGCCTGAACCCACATGAGGGGGCAGGCCACCAGGGCATGGGGTGGAGAGACATACCTTGGAAGATTTGTTGGTGCATAAATATGTTAATAAAAGTGTAAAATAAACTCTATGATGCTCTGGCACTTGCCCTGTATTTCAAGTGAGCAGAGAGGCCTGCCATTCGAGCTACAAGTGAGCTCGATGCTTCCTTGTCTGCTGGAATTCGATGTCCTTCCACCAACAGCCAGCTTGGGTAGAGAGCCAGCAAGGCAGGCATATGCGGTGCTCAGGGGAAGTTGGGTAGTGTAATCTCAGCAGCAGAGAGCAGATTCTGTTCTCAGCACAAAAAGAAATTACTGGGCTTTCCCATTATATATATATATATATATATATATATATATATATATTTAGGGAACATTGCAAGAATTATGTGAACTCCCATTGCCACCCATCAAGATGAACAGGGATGCGTGTTATGTATCTGGAACTTTCTGGGATTTTGTTGGAGACAGTTATGTCCCTTAATTTTAAATACATCCCTGTGTGTTTTACCGGATAGGACTTTGACCTGTTTTCTTCTGGTGCTGGGTGTTGAACGCAGAGCTATATGGATGATAAACAAACCTATCACCTGAGCTACACACACCCCAAGCACTGTCCAACTTTCTTCAAGACATGATTAAAATTAGGAAATGCAACTTGGAGAAAAATTCTATAAATCATACTGACCAGACTGTCACTTGTCCCTGTGGTGTCTATAGCTAGTTGTAGCCCTTACCTGGGTCACATCTTACATTCCTTTGTGTTGGTCTGTCCTTTTCTTAAGAAAGGGTCTCTCTGTGTAGGTCATACTGTCCTTGAACCCAAGAGATCCTCCTGCCTCTGCCTCTTCAGTGCTGGGATTAAAGGCATGCACCACCATCTCATCCCCTTTGTCTTTTTATAAACTTCTTTTTAAAGATGTATTTATTTTATGTATTTGAGTACACTATAGCTATCTTCCCACACACAAGAAGAGGGTGTTGGGTACCATTACAGATGGTTGTGAGCCACTATGTGGTCACTGGGAATTGAACTCAGTACCTCTGGAAGGGCAGCCAGTGCTCCTAACCACCATCTCTTTAGCCCCCTTTGTCTATTATTATTATTGTTGTTGTTATTATATTTATATGAATACACTGTAGCTGTCTTCAGACACACCAGAAAAGGGCATCAGATCCCATTTCAGATGGTTGTGAGCCACCATGTGATTGCCAGGAATTGAACTCAGGACCTCTGGAAGAGCAGTCAGTGCTCATCATAACCACTGAGCCATCTCTCCAGCCCCATTCCCCTTGTCTTAAGGTGCAAGGCCAGTCATTAAAATTCTTCTTAACTGAGATTTGAATGGTTGGCTTGGGCACCTTTCCTGTTCAAGAAGTTCCGGGCAGGGCTGGAGAGATGGCTCAGAGGTTAAGAGCACTAACTGCTCTTCCAAAGATCCTGAGTTCAATTCCCAGCAACCATGTGGCGACTCACAGCCATCTGTAATGAGATCTTATACTCTCTTCTGGTGTGTCTCTGAAGACAGCTACAGTGTACTTATATATAATTATATAATAAGCAAATAAATTTTAAAAAAGGACGTTCAGGACAGGCGATGCTTCCTGACCTATGGTGCAGGGCGAGGGAGCCAACAGCCTTGATACTTCTGAACTGCCTTAAGAATCCACAAGTTCATGTGTTCAGGAACACAGCTATCATCAGAAAGCCCCATGGATCTTCTGCGTGTTTGGACTAGGGAAGGCTGTCTCAAAAACAAAATAAAGAAAAAAAAAATTATAGTTTGGGGAGACAGCCACTCAGAAAACTGGCTGCTCTTCCAGAGATTCTGGGTACCACCCACATGCTGCTCACAACCATCTACTGGATGACTTCACATGCACATTTAAAGCACCCATACACAGAACATACATTTTAAAAGCTCTAAAGACTTTAGATTTTTACGTGCATGGGTGTTTTACCTCCGTATATATGTGTACCTTATACATGCCTGGTGTCTGCAGAGGTGAAAGGGGGTGTGTGATTCTCAGGAACTGGAGTTACAGTTATTTTCGAGCCATTGTGTGGGTGTTGGGAACGGAATCTGGGTCCTCAGCAAGAACAGTAAATGCCTATCATCTGAGCCATCTCTCCAGCTCCCTGCATAGAATCTTCTAAGATCTAATAGTCAAGTTGCAGGGCCTCCAGATTTGCCCGATGAAAAGAGGAGCATGTAGACCACAAGGGTGTATGTCCTGCTGTCTAAGAGCAGCCTCATGACCCATTCAGAAACCATCTGTCAGATCTAACGTCAAACACTGAAATCTTCTCTGTGCTGCGCCCATGTCTAGATGTATGTTCACATACATATGAGCATGATTGTGAAGGCCAGAATTTGACATCATCAGGGGTCTTCCTCAGGCGGAACTCTCTAAGCTAGTCCAGCCAGCCGGTTTGCCCCCAGGAATCCTGTCTCCACCATTATGGGTGGGCCACATGCTCATCCAGCTTATTATGTGGGTGCTAAGGATCTAACCTTGGGCCCTCATGCATGCAACAGCAAGTACTTTGTCCAGCGAGCCATCTCCCAACCCTTAGATGCTACAGTGTGTGAGACACTAACTAGATATTACTACTGTCATTTGTTTTGAGGTGGTTACCCAAACATCCTCACCAACTCAAGCCTACTAGCATTTCCTGCAAAAGGGGTAGGTCATCAGACCATATCTAAGATTCTGGCCACTCCCTGCTGCCAGCGCCCAACCTTGTCCGATATTGCCCCAGCTGCAGGCGGTTCCCAGAAGTACTAGATAGTCTGTAAGTGGGGTGTGTTCACTGAAGGTGGGACTCAGGGTGAAGCTTCTCCATAAAGTAAGTAAAGTATTGGTTCATCGGGTTATACTTGAATGGAATCCTTCCTTTGAACTCTCTGTGGTTATCAATGATGGGTGAGCACCACAGCTTCTGTTTCAGGGGAAGCAGTGGGAGGGACCACTTGCTGGAGAAGTGTGTCTCTGGGGGTAGACTTTTCCATTAAAAACCCCATTCTACTTTCAGTGTTGTCTTTGCTTAGTGCATGTGGTTGAGGGCACGTATTCTTGGCTTCCTGCATCTACTGCTATGCCTGCCTGCTGCCGTGCTTCCCCGACTAGTTGGACTCTGATCTCTCTGGAACGGAGTCAAAATAAACTCTTCCTTAAAGCGTAGCTGGCCTTGCTGTGTTACCATAGCAACAGTGAGGTAACTACTACAACATCTCAGCAAAGGTCATGAGACATTCAGGTCCCTTCTCACCTCTTAAGTGCCTTTTAAAACAAAAGGTATGGTTCTCTTCCTTTGTATGGGGCTTTGCAGTTTTCCTCATGGCCTGTGGACTGAGAAAGCACGGGAGATACAATGGGCACCGGGAACAGTTGGCCCAAAGCAATTGCTAGATGAAGTTTCAGGACACTGCAGATTAGTGGTTATCAAACCTGTGTCACTTTGGGGGCCAAATGACCCTTTCACAGGGGCCACCTAATACCACTGGAAAATTTACATTATGATTCACAAGGATAGTAAAACTACAGTTGTAAAGTGGCAACAGAAATAATTTTATGGTTGGGAATCATCACAACCTAAGTGTATTAAAGGGTCACAGCATCAGGAAGGCTGAGTTGCCCCAATCTGCCGCAGATGGCTATGGTTGTGGCAGGCTTGTGATCCCAACACTTGGGATGAGGAAGCAAAAGGATCAATTTCAGGACCAGCATGGGCTAGACAGAAAAAGAGTATCTCAAACAAGTGAGACATTGTAGTTGTAGATAGGGTATAGCAGGTGGTAAACAGGGGGTAAGGTGCTGCTGGCCATCTGTGTCTGGGGTCGTGAAGCGGTGCTGGTCCTGCTGGAGACGTATGCTTCCTAGCTCTGTGGACCTCACAAAGCAACCAGTGAATGCCACGGTTTCATAGCTTGCTGCCTAAACAGAGTGTTGCCTGGGATCAAGGTCATAGGCATTATCCTGCCACTTACTGGTCCCACAAGACAACGGAGTAGCTCCATGTGCACACACCTTACAGGGCTGATGTGGTCAGGAGACACTGCTGGCCACTCACCTGCTCTCACAACACTCCTTCATTCAGCCAAGGTAGTGTGAGGGATGTAAGCACTCTTTTCTCTAGCCCTATGCCAACTGTGCACACACAGACACACGCACAACCAAACCAAACCAGGTAAAGACCAGCTGCTCTGGAGAGGCAAAGGACTGGTGGTATAGGCTTCTACAGCAGCCACTTGGGGACTGAGGCAGGAGGATGGGAAATTCAAGATCAGCCTGGACAATGTGACAGTGGAAGCAGTTCTGCAGGACCTAAGATACAAGGCAAAGTCCACAGCAGGCCTTTCTGCATACTCCTATGAAAGCTCCTCCCAACTCTAATACTGGATATACCAGACACCTATCTGCCTGGCAGCCCTTAGGTGGAAGGCAAATATGCATTTGTTTATCCAAGTATATATAGGAAATGAAATGCAGCCTCCTGACTTACAGAAGTAAACCTGGACAAACTGCTATAGACTTAAGCTTCTACAATGCAATTGCAAACTCACAAATGACCCAGCTTGGTTGCAATCACACAAATAGGGCCCCAGTGGGGGTGTAGCTGAATTTGAATAGTGTCTACCCAGAATGCACTAGGCAATGATCCCCATGACCTATACTCACTGCATTCAGGAGGTAGAAGCAGGAAGATCAGGCTTGACCTAAATAAGCTTTTTAAACTGGAGCAATGGCTTAGGGGTGAAGAGCACTTGCATGGAACCTGGGTTCTGTTCCCAGTATGTATATGGTGCTCACAACCTAGTTCCAGGCTATCAGAGTCTTTTAGATATGTGGGTACCAGGCACACGTTGCACATACATGTAGGTAACATACTAGTACACAAAATTGTTTTAAAATCTTTAAAACCTTTAGCGGCTTAAGATCAAGGCCATCCCTCAGCTCCATCTGATATGCCAGATTATGTCTAGCACCATCTTCTGGTTCCCATTTCCTATAAACAGTACTTGCTAACTATGTGTGGATGTTTTACCTATATATACATCTGTACATCATGTGTGGCTTTGTGTCCAGAGGCCAGAAGAGGGTGTTGGATCACCCGGCATCAAGAGTTGTTGTAGGCCATGGTGCTGGGACACAAACCTGGAATTCTCTGGAGGGCAGTTGGTGCTTTTAACTGCTGAGCCATCGCTTCTGCCCCCTGAAATTCTTCAAACTTACAGTCCATCATTAAATCTGGGGATAACCTGATTTATAAAGGGAAAAATGTGCTTGGTTCCTTGATCAAGCTTGTAGTACAGAGCTGTATCCATGAGCTCCACCTGGTAGACCAGTGGCTGAAAAACTGACATTCTGACTTAGAACTGAAGAGATGCCCTGGGATACACATGGCTACCTCACACTGCCTTAAGGCCCAGCCTAATTCTAGGGGCATGACCCCAGACACCAGGGTCATGCGCCAAAGAGGAGCATCTAGGGCAACGGCAGGTAATTCACTTTGGCATTTGTGTAGGCAGCAGACCTGACCCAGGCAGTTCCTGAGCACCACCCGATGTCCAGCACCACAGTAGCTACAGCCTGTGGTAGTGCATCCCTGGGGTCCTCATTCCTGAAGGGACCCAGAAGCTGAGAATGGGCCCAGCTTGGCAGCTATTTCTACAATTTATGACCTTATCCAGAGAAACCAGAACACTGAGAAGCATCCAGCTCTCACAGCCAGGAGAGGTTCCCACTGTCCCGCCCTGCCCATCACTAGACAGCTCCCTACAGGTACAAAGGGTCATATGTGAAGCAAATACTCATCTGCCTTCCCAGCAGCGCTCCCATGCCATTGGGAAATAACCTGGTTATACTTTAACGAAACCAAATAAACAGAAGCAAAGATCCAGTGTCTCTAGCTGAACAAAGTGCTAGGGAAGCACTGAGGACGCTGTAATAGACGCCCCACAGCCACCCCAATGTGTGTCTGGGTCTTTCTGTAGCCCTTTACCAGGGCTGTGGTATAGCCACCTGCTGAGGCTGAAGAAGAGGCTTCTCCCATTGATTATTTATTGTGTCTGTACGCACACACAGGAGAGAAGTCAGGACAGCTTATGGCATTTGGTTCTCTCCTCCGGCCATACGGATCCCTGATAGGACTATCAACCTTTGTAGGCTGTTTACTCTCTGGGTCATCTTGTCAGCTCCAACAGTAAGCTTTGCTTCTGTTCAAGCCTCAGACCTCCCTCCCACAAGACAGGCGACATGGCGGAAGAGCTGAGAGAGAAGAGTTAAAGTGCATACAAAACGACACTCAGGACAGGGACAAATTTCTTCAACATGATCAGAAGCAAGAAGCACCAAAGGAACAGCTGCTGCTGGCTCTGCCAGCGCAACTTAGATCCCTTTCCCTGTGTCCGAACTTTCTCAGACTTCCAGCGAGAACTGCTGGCTCACGGGCCTCTGCTTGGGAGCACCTGCTGCAGTTCTTCCCCACGGCCGAGAACAGGGAAGACCCAGCTGCCCACAGGAAGCTCTACACTTCTCCTCGCCCATGAGTTCTCTGGTGCCTTGTGAAAAAGCCCAGGTGGCGGAAACCCTTTCCACACTGTTCACACTTATAGGACCTCTTGTTCATGTGCAGCCTCTGGTGGATGCTGAAGCCCTTGGGCCACCTGAAGGCCTTTCCGCACACACCGCAGGTGTAGGGTTTCTCTCCACTGTGAATCCGCTGGTGGTAGTTGAGGTTCTCTTTAGTCCCAAAGGCCTTGCCACAGTTGTCACAGTAGAAAGGCTTCTCTCCTGTGTGAACAAGATGGTGCCGCAGGAGGTTTGACTTCTGTTTGAAGGCCTTCCCACAGTCACTGCACACATAGGGCCGGTGTTCAGTGTGAATTTTTCGATGCCGTGCCAGGCGGTCCTTCAAGCTGAAGGCCTGTCCACACACCTCACAGCAGAAGGGCTTCTCGCTTGTGTGATTTCGCTGGTGGCGTAGAAGGTTTGAGACCCAGCGGAATGTCTGGCCACACTCAAAGCACTCAAAGGACCTGGTTCCAGTGTGTACTGTCTGGTGAGCGGCCAGCTTGCTGTGGCAGCTCAGGGTCTTCCCACATATGCCACAGATAAATGAGTGTCCCTCTGCTCCACCCTTGCCCTGTTCCTTGAGGCCTGGCTGCTTCCTGCTGGATTTTCCACACATCTGGTTCTGGAGAGCTTCGTTTTTGTCCACTTTCTTTTCAGAGGTAGCTCTGGGAAAGCCCGCCTTACTAGATGTCAGGGTGTTCTTCCTCAAGGTAGCCCCTTTCTTGGCTCCTGTCCGTGAATGGGTCCTCTCAGAAACTGAAGCCAACTTACCAGGATCTACAGGTTTTCTGCCTCCTGTGGAGGAATAGATACATTTACACAGAACTGGCCCAGACACAGACGACTTATAAAACATATCCAACAGAAAATGAAGAAAAGCTACCAAGTGTCAAATCAATCTACTTAGGGTACTATCTAATCAGTGTACACAGATGAGCCAAGACAATGGGAGACTGAAAAGGTGAACATTGAGCTGGGTTGCGGCACACACCTTTAACCCAGCACTTGGGAAGAGGCAGGTGGATCTCCGAGTCTAAGGCCAGCTAGATCTACAGAGCAAGTTTAGGGACAGTCAAGGCTACATAGAGAAATCCCGTCCCAGACAGTGGAAAACAGCACCTGGTACTCCAGCACAACTTTTTTCCTTCGTGTAGCCCTAGCTGTCTTGGATCTCTCTATAGACCTCAACCTTAGAGATCTACCTGCCTCTGTCTCCTAGTGCTAGGATTAAAGGTGGGTGCTGCCACCACCCAGGAAAAATGGGTTTAAAAGGACCAAAAACAACCATTCAAGTGTCCATTAAACTTGTGTTAGCTCATGGAGGAATTGAGAGCTAGGGCAGGAATTGAGAGCTCCCTAAAATTGAGAACCACCAACTCTAAGCCATGAGCTTCCTGTAAACAGAGGCCTGGAGGCTTCACGTAATCTGGGGACTTCTCAGCCTGACTTAGACTTACAAAGCTGCTTGATCTGACTTCTGAGAGGCAGGCAGTGACAGCACACACCTTTAATTCCAGCACTAGGAGACAGAGGCTGGCAGATCTCTGAGTTTGAGGCCAGCCTGGTCTACAGAGTTCCAGGGCAGCCAGGGCTACAGAGAAACCTTGTCTGGAAGTGTGCAGGCACAAGGACATGGAGGGGACAGGACCTGGGCTGAGTAGTAAGTGGCCCAACAACTGCTTCTCCAAGCCCTTGGGTTCTATGCCCATCATGGCAAAAAGAAAGCCTCCTCATGACCACTGGGAATATCTTAAGGAAAGAGCCATGGCTTTATCCTAATTCTACAATTGAGCAAATACATGTGAAATAGAGAACCTGCTCCCCTGTCAAACCTAGAGCATGACCTCTTTTCCCTCTGCCTTGCCAAATGGATAACAGTCAAATCCCAGCCACTCCTAGGCTCACGGTGCTAGGACACTGCCTCCCTTTCTCAAACACCTCTTTTCAGGTATAAGGGACTGATGATGCACAGATGAGTCAGAGCCTAGTGGCAGAACTGAGACATTCATGCGGCCTCCAAAGCCCCTAATTCAGAGTGCGAAAAGCTCATCTCACTTACCTGGGCAGATACTTTTTTGTCCTTCCAGGGACTCAGATCTGTCCCATTTGTCAACCCAGGGCTCATCCCATTGTTCAAGGCGAGAAATAAGGCCTGGTCTCCGGCAGCAGCATCCTTTCCAAAAAGGAGAGAAATGGTATCTGATTTGTGTAAAAGACAGTACGGCCAGGACTAAGAGTAGCTCTAGGCAGCACAAGAACCCAGCAGCCTGGCCAGGAGAATGAAGAAAACAGAGGCTTGCAGGAGAAAGAAGAAGGCTTGCCTACATATGAAAACACATATGTTGACATAAGCCTTTGCAGGGCCCCAAGGGTTTGAGGAAAAGAATTTGGCTACCCTAGGGGAGCCAAATGAGATTAGACACAGCACAGAAATCTTTAGCCAGGACCCACAGTGAGCTCCAGAAACTAACATGCAGCTCTTACCAAGCTCATTCAAGCTCCTGAAGTTCTCCAGCATCACATCCCGGTAGAGGGTCCTCTGGCTAGGACTGAGACACTCCCATTCTTCCCTGCAGAAGTACACAGCCACGTCTCTGAAGGTCACTGGCACCCGATACTCAGATGGTTCCGGGATGGTCTGCTACTGAGTGACAGTGAGTCAGAGAGTGTGCTAAAACCCATATACAGGGGCAGGGCAAGCAATGACCTCTGTGATGGTCAGTATTCATGGAGGGTTACCTAGGAGACATTTGGGTGTGTTTGTAAGGGTGTTTCCCAGAAGTCTAACCAACCCCGAAATATATGCACTCTCATTCCTTGGACTGTGGTTCCTTCCAGACTAACAAAAAGGGGAGCTCCAGCATTTCCTCCCTGCCTCCAGAATGAGGATGCAATCTGTCCAGCTTCAGCTCACGCTCCTGCCACCAAGGTGGGCTGTATACCCTCAAGCTGCTTGTCATAGCAACAAGAAAAGTTACTGATGGGCTGGAGCGATGGCTCATCACTGACTGCTCTTCCAGAGGTCCTGAGTTCAATTCCCACCAATCACATGGTGGCTCACAACCACCTGTAATGGGATCTGATGCCCTCTGCTGGTGTGTCAGCCACAGTTTACTCAGCTACAGCATAGCATGACCTTCCCTTCAGACCATCCCATTGCTATCAAGAAAGAGATCATTTTGATTCTGTAGTCAGGACAACAAAGTAGGCAAACAGCAGTAATAACTAGGTATACTGCCGTGCTAATGAGACTGATAGCAGTCTCACAGGAGGGAGGGCACACTGACCCACCACTCCCTCAAGTTGGCTAATGCTCTGCTCCCCTCCTTTTTATTTGACACAGGGCCCAGTCAGTGAGGTGGTGCTGCCCACATCCAAGGTGGAACTTTCCTCTTCAGCTAACCAGTTAAGAAAATCTCCCAGCCGGGGGCGTGGTGGCTGAGGGATGGGTGGATCTTGGTGAGCCAAAGGCCAGTCGAGGATAAACTGAAATTACAAAAGAAAAATGCCTGGCTGGAGAGATGGCTCAGTGGTTAAGAGCACTGACTGTTCTTCCAGAGGTTCCAAGTTCAAATCCCAGCGTGGCTCACAACCATCTGTAATGGGATGCCTTCCCTGCTGGTGTATCTGAAGAGAGTTACAGTGTACTTTATATATATATATATATATATATATAATTAAAAAAAAGTTGGATCACCAAGATGGTTCAGCTGGTAAAGGTGACTAATGTCACCTGAGGTCAATCCCCCAGACCAGTATAACATGAGGAAAGGACCTACTCCAGCAAGCTGTCCTTATATGCAGAGTGGTATACACACCTGCCCTGTACTATTTACATGCATACACACAGTAAATAGTTTTCCAAAACTGGAAAGTTACAAAAGATGGCTCAGTGGTTAAGAGCACTGACTGCTTTTCCAGAGGTCCTGAGTTCAAATCTCAGTAACCACATGGTGGCTCACAACCATGTGTAATAGCATCTGATGCCCTCTTCTGGTGTGTCTGAAGACAGCTCCAGTGTACTTATAACAAATAAATAAATCTTAGGAAAAAAAAAGTCCAAGGCTGGGTTCATCTCTGCTGCACAATAAAATTCGGACAAAAACCTAAAACAGTTTAGAGAAGGCTCATCTAGTTTACAATTCCAAGTTACAATCAAGGCAGCTAGTCACATCAGAGTCAAAAACAAAATGAACTAATACATTTTTAGAGCTCACCTAGCTTTCTCTAATCTTAATCCAGGGCCCTAATCTGTGTCTGCCCATATCAATTAAGCTAATCAAGGCAATTCCCCAAAGACATGCTTACAAGCCAACCCGAACTAAATAATCCCTTGAGACATTCTTCCCAAATTATTATGATTGTATCAAGTTGAGAAATTAACCATTAGGCCAGCTTTGACTACAAAGCTATGTTAAAGACCATCTGGGATACTTAAAAAGCAAGCCAAAACAACACTTAACAAAACGAACAGAGGAGTTTCTGGTTCTAAGAGGGAGTTAGGAAGATGGAAAGGCAAGCAACAAAGATTTCCAATTCATTTTCCTGCCAAAGAACTAGTCTCTAGAATAACTTCTACAAACCAACAGTAGAAAGAGAACAACGTTTTTTTTTTAATATAATATTTATTTATTTGTGTATTTATTTAATGTATACACTGTTGCTATCCCCAGAAACACCAGAAGAGGGAATTGAATCCCACTACAGATGGTAGTGAGCCACCATGTGGTTGCTGGGAGTTGAACTCCAGACCTCTGGAAGAGCAGTCAGTGCTCTTAGCCGCTGAGCCATCTCTCCAGCCCCCGGAACAACGTTTTAAAAAGGTAAAAAGAAGCCTCATTAATCCTAACACTCAGGAGACAGAAGCAAAGGGGTCAGCACAAGTTGAGGCCAGCCAGGCTACAAAAGTGAAACTCTTTAAAAAGATAAAAATTATTTAACAGCTATCACAAAAGTTGCGCCTAGAGGCATTCAACCTTGTGACATTGCGACATGACCAGCCAACCACCTACAGGATCCTGAAATCCGTTCTTATCTACACTCCACTAGCAAGGCTGCAAATTGGGACACACCAGGAAGACCCGAAGCTCGGGAAACACAGGTCTGGTTAGTGACTGCCAATCACAAACTCTGCATGATAAATCTAGAATATTTCCAGAACTGGTGCCACAAGCCTGGGGCTGGACTTCAAGGCCAGAGAGCAAGGAGTGTAGGAAACACTAAAACAGAAAGCTGTAGTCCTGGAAAGCAGGAACAGAGACCCGGACTGAGACTCGAGGACTGCCCGAGCGCGGTACCAGGGAGAAGCAGGAACCCCGAGCGCCAGAGCCATGAGGATTCATGTGGACGCAGGACCAGGGATTGGAGATAAAAGGTCCGTATTTACCGGAGGGGCATCGTCGTTATTCTCCTTGGGAACAGCGCTGCCGAGTCCGAAGCCGCGCTCTCGTCGAGCCTCACAGGGAGCAGAAGCAGCAGCAAGTGGCCGGTGCATCTGAAGGCCGCGGGGGATTCCGGGGGTAGGATCAGCTTCAGCGCAAGCGCAATGGTGCAGAGCAGAGCCGCTCAAAACAGTCCAACAGTCCGCCTCCAGACAACTCCCCAGCTCTGGCAGCTTCACCCGTCAACTCAGCTGCGCGCCGCACAAACTTCAACTCTCCAGCGGAAATTAGCCGACCAGAATGCTTCCGGATACTTATAGTGCGGGCTGGATAAGAAGGCGGAAGTATGCTAGAGCCCGCCCCCAGAGGCCCCGCCCTTTAATTGCTAAGAGTAGTTGACCCGCCCAGCAGGTCAGGTTATTCAGGGTCCCGAAGAGGCCTTCATCCTGAGAGTCATGGGGGTGAGAGAGAAAGGAAGCCAAGCACATAAAGAATGACACAGAGTCAGTCTGGATGGTGTCAAGGCTTCATTGAGGATAGAATGCTTACAGCTTATATAGGCTTAAGCAGGGGGAAGGCAGAATGCAGTGGAATTTTACAAAATCTTTAGACCACGGAAGAGGGTGGTGTTGTGGTCTAGCACCAACAACGGTCTCGTGCTTTTTCTGGAACATCCTGTTTTGTCACCTGGCAGTTATTCTTGGCAGGGTCCATTGTGGTGCTTCCCGGAAGGCTCAGGCGAAAGGTCAGGTTCCCACAGGCGGGGGGGGGGTGGGGGTGGGGGGGTGCAGCTACTCACAGGTTGCAGTGTCAAGATGGCTGTAGTTTGGCTATTTTCTTAGCCATGGCTCCCCACAAGTAGTTGTGCTTCATGTGTTCCTGATTAGTTTCCTCCTTTATGATCTTGCCCTTGCCCTGGTGGCTTCTGAGCCTGCTGGGAGGAGGTTTTTGTTTTGTTGGATTTTGGGGATAGGGTTTCTATGTGTAGCCCTGGCTATTCTGTAACTTTCTTTGCAGGCCATGTTAGCTTCAAACTCAGATCCTCTGCCTCTCTTTTGGAATTAAAGGCGTTCGCCATCATGATAAAGTACAAGTAATAATACAGCCTACCTTTTAACCTGTTGAGTTATGTGGTGTTATGGACCAGCAGTTTTGCGTGTTGGCACTGGAAAGCTCTTTATGCAAATCAGAAATGTCCATGCCCTAAAGAACCTATCTCCAGTTCCTCTCCAGCAGCCAATATTCTTTGTTTGAAATTTGTCCTATGACTGTCTTCCTGATGTTTGCCAGGTTGGTTCGTGTCAGTGGCACGGGTCAGGATTTCCTACTTTGTTTTGTTCACTCAGGTCACTGGACACTTGGGCCACTGTGATGCCAAATTTAATTTGAGAGATAGAAACTAATTTATAATTCTAGTTCAGGCAACCTTCATTCCACAATGAAGCTGAGCAAATAGAAGGGAGGACATAGAGGGAAGACCTAAGGGGAAGAAAGAAAAAGGTAGAAATAAGATTAGTCTTGTCTGTTCTTAACAAGATCTCGATTGTTGGATTTTTACCAGTGAAGACAACAGAATCAGATGTTGGTGTGAAAGCCTGCCAGCTCATAGAGGGAGAGAAAGCACCCACCTGATTCCTCCTCAGCCAATATCCCAAAAGGAATCCCCTCTCTCACTCATCCCCAAAAGACTTCTAACTCAATGACCCCCCCTTTTCTGTGTGTCTCTCTACCCATCCTACAGATTGTTTACTCTCTGTTCTTTCCTTAATAATCCTATTTTCGCTTCCTGTCAACTGTTTGCTTGCTTCCCCTCTTAATCTATGGTTGACTTTTCTTAATCCTGTTTATGAGAAAACTCTTGGATTAAAGGTGTATGCCACAGCTGAGCCACACCAAAATAACTTTAAAAAAGAACAAAAACTTTTTTCCCCAGCAAATAACATAATCTCAGAGTTCACAGTGTGATTAAATAGCAGGTAACACTTGTTATCTGACAGTGGTGGCTCATTCCTTTAATCCCAGCCCTCAGGAAACAGTCAGGTGGATCTCCATGAGTTCCAGGACAGCCTGGTCTACAGAGCAAGTTCCAGGACAGCCAGGGATACACAGAGAAGCAAAGAAAAAGATTGGTCTAGATGGTTACTTTGTTCCTCAGGTAGAGACAGACTATAGAAAAAATAACTCCAGATTGCTCTTCTTTAGTAAGGATTAAAGCATAGGGAACTGGGAACTCTACTATCATGCTCATGGAAATCCACCCTCTCCTGATTTCCCAAAAGGTAATATAACAACCTAGTTTCCTTTGATGTCTGAGACTTGATTATGGTTGACACTTTTGTTGAGTTCAGCCCAGTGCTGAAGCCTAGCACCAAACAATGGCCACCTGTAGTTTTTCTTGAGCAAGAGAGCTAAGAGCAGATGTGTTCATTATCTGTTTGCATTCATTACTTTGGGCTGTGTATTCAGAAAATAGAAATTCTTGAATTTTCTAGACTTGTGTGTCAATTCTATAACTTGTTGAGGAGCCAACAGTCTCTACATCAGAGGTGCTTAAGGAGCAACACAAGAGGGGTTCAAGGGCCCCCTGTCCTCACCAAGCATGTTATTTTTCTACTTGGTGTTGTTTCTGGGCTTTTTGTTTTGCTTACATTGTAATTATCATAACTGATTTAAAGAGGTATGTTAGAGTAGAAAAGGTCATCTTAGTGCTGCAGGAGTAACACAGAACCTTGGCAAGATCTTTTTGTTTTTGTTTTCCTAAAAAAGGGGTGCACCAGAGCCTAAATCCAACTAGTAAGTGAACCAAGACAGGAAGTTTACTTGAGTGTTATTCTAATGTAGGTGGTGATGTATCTTTTCCCTGTCTGCTGGGTCTCACCTCAAAGTCTTTTACAAGTTTTAAAGGAATCAGTGTAAAGGCAATTAAAGATCAGCCACTTCAGGCTGTCAAGTTCCCAAAATGCACGGGGACCTTTGTATAAACAAGTTTTACCAGGTAGGAGAAATGAAAAGGTTTGTATAACCGTTTTTTACAAGGTAGGAAAGATAGAAGGTGAGGGGAGGAGCCCTGTCTCAACCAAAACAGAACAAAGAACTGAGCATGAGGGTACAGGTCTTTAATGCCAGATTTTGGGAGGTAGAAGCAGGTAGATCTCTTGAGTTTGTGGGTAGCCTGATTTACATATTGTGCTCATGGACAGCATGAGCTACGTAGTAGAGAGATCTTGACTTAAAAAGAAAAACATGATGATGATGGTGGTAGGGGTGGTGGAATATTATCCCATGCCCAAGCTCTGGTGGCATCATGCCCTTCAATGCCAGACTGGTCTATAGAACAAGTTCCAGAACAGCCAGGGCTCCATGGAGAAACTGTGTCTCAACAAACAAACAAATTATCTCTTAGCAGACAAGCTTTTTTTATTCTTAGATAAGGCCTCACTATGTAGTCTAGCTGGCCAGGAATGGGAATGTAGACCCAAAGTAGCTTCAGATTCAGAGATCTGTCAGCAAACTGTCTGTGGTAGAAAAATATGTCACATATTAAAGTAGAAATTTCTGGTTTCTTTGGAAACATGAGTTACAATGTTTGTTGGGGTAGACAGGTAGGATGTTTTGCTGAAGTTGACACAGGTGAAAGGTCACATGATTTGAAAGACTATAATTATGACCCCACAAACAGTGGGAGCTTGAAAATTGGATTGTTTTGCTCCATCTCGCTAGTCTTTGCTGCCTACATGCAAGTATTGGTTTGCCTTACATTGCATTGCTGTATCTCGCTTGTGACTTCCTAGAAAGACACTCTTCAAAGAACTTCTCATGAACTTCCTGCCCTTGCTGATTCGTGCCTTGAAGAACTATTTCTAAACAGGTCTGCTTCCCCCATATCTTTATAACTGTCCTTACCCACTATCTCTTGTGGGTGGGTTGAACCTATTATAGTAGGTTGTGAAATGTAGTGAGTTGGCCTGATGCTTGTATTTTAATACTAAGATTGTTTCCTTGAGACCTGGTTGCCCAAAAATGAAAGAGTCGTCACATAGACCCAAGTGACACTCTGTGACCTTGCTCCCAAGTTATTTCTAATCAGTGAATAAAGATGCCAACAGCCAATAGCTGGGCAGAGGAGACATATGCAGATTTTCAGGTTCTCTGGCCTGGGGGATTGGAGGAAAAGCCACAAGGAAGAAAAGAGGTGAAGAAGGAGAGAGAAGCCGCCATGGGTTAAGCGAGTCATGAAAATGTGGCCCTGAGGGTTGGCCAATCGGAGTTAAGAGCAGCCCAGGTGAAACATAGTAAGTAACAACTCAGGATCTTTGATAGGAAAGTAGATTCTAATAACACAGAGGGTAGGTATCTGCCCAGCTCTTGTGCTGTTTAAAGCTTATTGTAAACATAAAGGTTGTGTGTCTTTTATCCAAGAACTGAATAATCAAGGTGGGGTAGAAATTTGGGATTGGGATTAAAAATTGGGATTTCTACAACAGTGAAAAATATATGCCTATAACATAAATGTATAGATATCTTCCATTTAGATGTTGTGCGGTTTATTCATTTCTCAGTGGTGATGTTTGAAAGGTTTAGTTTCAAAGTTCAATGGAACTGGATTTGGAAAGCATTAGAGTGCTTTAAATGTTTTGTAGTATTTTGGTGAAGAATATAGCTACTTTTTGCCCTGGTATGAAGTCGGCCTGAGGCTAAGGTGAAGAGACTTCTTAAGTGCATTGACAAAGGAAGTCTCAGAGCCCAACCGAGACTTTGTTCCCTGGTTAAGTCTCATGAAGAACATTTTGAACAAATGTAGAAAGGAAAAATATAAAATATATGGTTCAAGTATTAAAGGGGCATCAGGAAGTGAAAAGGAACTCAAAGCTGTGTTCGGGGATAGTAAATTGCATTAAGGGAATAGTGACCTTAGCGCAAGAGCCTATCCAGCTAAATTTAGATCCAGGAAAGGTAGTGCGTGCCTTTAATCCCAGGAGGCAAAAACAAACAGATTTCTGAGTTCAAGGCCAGCCTAGAATTGAGCAAATTCTAGGTGAAGAAAAATTTAAATTCAGGCTTGGTGGACCACACACTTAATCTCAGTGTATAGGAGACAGGCATGCAGATCTCTGAGTTCAAAGTCAGTCTGCAGAGCAAGTTCCAGGAGAGCCAAGTTTAGGCAGGGAGGGAGTTGGAAAACAGAAAGCTGGTGATGATGTAATAGAACAAGGGGGCCATGTTCCAGCCCCAGCAAGCAACAGAACTTGGCAGCTTTAGCCACGTGGCTCTGGCTTTAGAGTCCAGAATGCCAGAATAGAAGGCATTACTGGGACAATTGATGCTGATTAGCTGGAGCTAAGAAATTATTGGTGATTAAGAAGAAACCAGCGAATCATATAGATACAGCTGAGCATACTTGTAGCTAACCATTGGTCTGAATTCGGGATCCCAATGAGGTTGCTAAAGAAAGGATCTGAGGAGCTGAAAGGGGTTGCACCTTCATGGGAAGATAACATTATCAACCAACCAAACCCTCCAAAACTCCCATGGGGTAAAACACCAACATTTGTGCTCACTTTGAGAGAGACCCATTGATCCAGTTGCATATGTAGCTGAAGATAGCAGTCAGTTTCTGGCATCAATGTGAGAAGAGGCTTTTTTGTTCCAGAGAGGGCACGTTTTCCCAATGTGGGGGAATGCCAAGGGTGGAGAGGGGGATCAGAAGGGAGTGCACCTTTGTGAAGGCAAATGGAGGAGGGGAGGGGAGCGGGGCGGGGTAAAGAGATAACATCTCAGATGTAAATATACGGTATCTAATTAAAAAAAGAGAGAGAGAGAGAGAGAAAAGAAGAAACCAGCATCACTAAGGTAAAATCTTGTACAAAGTGTTTTCTGGGAGCACAAAGAAGCTGTGTTCCAGAGATAGCTAAGGTTGCACCTTGTGCTGCAGCTGGACTTGGTAATGTGTAAGAGTCATCCAGGTGGTGCTGGTTTTGAAATTATGAAGGACTCATGAAGAACTGCTGAGGCTGGCACAGTGAGAGGCTAGGGAAGACCATTGGTGAAGGTGTAGCCTCAGTTGCAGTTGAGGGCGCATGATTGAAGGAGTAATGAAAAGGAGCTGAGGCTCGACACAATGAAGAGCCAATGCTTGGCTACTAGTGAAGCCTGGTAGTGTTGTGCCAGGGAAATGTTAGTAATCCCCAAAAGCCAGACAGGAGCCAATCTGATGCAACTCACAGCAGGTCTTTATTCTATTAGAACTAGCTCAGCCCCCCTCCCCCCATGAACCACTGTCAAGAAGGAACCCCACCACCACCACATTAAATCATCATCCTTCAGTTCTGTAGTGGCTGCCACCTGTAGCCTGGGTACAATGGGGGCTGGGATACCATACACAATTTCAAAAGATCCCATGTGGCAAAGAGAATTCTTTATCATATATAGGGCAACAGGAAGGAGCATCACCCAGTCCACACCTATCTCTAAAGCTAATTTAGTTATGGTCTCTTTTAAAGTTCTATTCATTCTTTCTACAGGCCCTGAACTTTGGTGTTAGTATAGTATGCACAATGCAATTTCCAATCTGCTCCAATGAACTTTGCTACATCCTGACTTCCTTTGGACACAAATGCCAGTTCATTGTCTGGCCCTATCATATGAGGAAATCCATACCTAGATAAGATGTCCTCCAACAATTCCTTGGCCACTATCTGCTGTCTCATCCTTGGTTGGGAACACCTCTGTCCACCTGAAGAAAATGTCCACAGATACCAGCAGATACTTGTAGCCATATCTTCCTGGCTTGATCTCTGTGAAATCAATTTTCCCAGTAGGCCCCCTGGTCTCTTACCTCACAGTCAGGAACCTGGATGTTTGGGGTTGCTGGGAATATTGGTCAGCTGGCAAGCTTTTCAGCTTGTCACTATATCTTCAAAAGTGTGCTGTATATCCTTGAAAGTCATCTTTGGATTGTCTGACCACATCTGTCATTTGTCTGATGTACATGTGGGTGACTCTCTAGATTTTTCTGAGAATAGTTCTGGCTAAAGACTCAGGTACTATTGGCTTACCTTCAGTCAATCATCACCAGCCTATTTAATTTCTTCTGTATACACCAGTTGGTCTGAGCGGTTCAGGTAGGACAGTGGCCAATACAGAGATGGCTGTTATTTTTGGCAGTTCTTCCTTTTGATTATAGGAACCCTTGCTCCTTGTAAATGGCTCCATGCATGACCCGTCCAGCAGGTCAGGTTATTCAGGGTCCCGAAGAGGCCTTCATCCTGAAGTCATGGGGGTGAGAGAGAAAGGAAACCACGCACGTAAAGAATGACACAGAGTCAGTCTGGATGGTGTCAAGGCTTCATTGAGGATAGAATGCTTACAGCTTATATAGGCTTAAGCAAGGGGAAGGCAGAATGCAGTGGAATTTTACAAAATCTTCAGAACACGGAAGAGGGTGGTGCTGTGGTCTAGCACCGACAACGGTCTCGTGCTTTTTCTGGAACATCCTGTTTTGTCACCTGGCAGTTATTCTTGGCAGGGTCCATTGTGGTGCTTCCCGGAAGGCTCAGGCGAAAGGTCAGGTTCCCACAGGCGGGGGTGCAGCTGCTCACAGGTTGCTGTGTCAAGATGGCTGTAGTTTGGCTATTTTCTTAGCCATGGCTCCCCACACATGCACACGAGCAGTCGTAAATGCATAACTCTCTGTCCCTGCAGATGTTAACAGCTGGTCCTTTTCCTATGATGAAGGCCTGTGTTAATGTTCTTAGCTTAGCCCTTTGAGCTGAAGTGCCTGGAGGAAGAGACTGAGTCCAGATTACCTCTGTTTCTGTAATTAATGCTGTCCCTGCTCTTCTCTGACCATCATAGATGAAGCTGGTTCTGTATATAAACCATGTCTGCTCTGCCTCCAACAGAGGAGAGTCCCTTCAGTCGGGACAGGTTCTGTGTGCCTGGGCCAGAACCTTGTCAAATTGACCAAATGGACAGTCTAAAATAGGATTGGAGAGTCACAGGGTTCAGGGAAACAGGTGGCTGGAAAATAACTCAGCCAGGGTTGATTAGTAAAATCTGATAATGATATAAGCATTACTGAGCCATCAACCAGAGGGCTGCTTGACTACCTTTTCAATTGCATGGGGACAGTCACAATCAAATTCTGTCCTAAAGTTAATTTATCTTCATCTTTAACCTACAGTGCTGTGGCTACAAAAATACACAGGCAAGGCGGCCATCCTGCTGCCACTGGGTCCAGTTTCTTTGATAAATAAGCCTCCAGCCATTTCCGTGGTCCTGGAGTTTGGGTCAAGACCCCTTTAGCTCCTCCTCCTCCAGCAATCTGCTGAAATTTGGTGTTTCCCTTCTCCTGGATCCGAGGCTTTGTTGGCTAGAAGGATAATCAAATCTCCATTCAATGTCTTTCCTGTCTTCATCTGCACTCTCTCTGCAACTTTTCCTAGATCCCTCAACGACTTCTCTCTTAATCTTCCCTCAGTAACTTATTCCTAGTGTCCAGTGCTGACTGATTGGTGAAAGCCAGGGCTACCTTGGTAGAATTCTGTTTTCTCTGGGTCTATGTGTGCATAGCCTTACAAGGGGGGCCTTTATGACATGTTTAAAAAATGCCACTGGACTTTCACCAACTTCCTGTCTAATATCATATTAATATTGGTCATATTATTGTTGAGAGCTGCTGAAAGAGCCTGGTGGTAAGTCTGGAGATGCTCCCTACCTTCCACCATGTTGAAGTCCCAATCTGGATTCACCCATAAGTCTGTGGTGAGGAGACCCTGTAAGAGCTTTGGGAGGTAGGTATCTGCACTGAGTGCTCTAAGGTGCGTGGAAGGGAGTGGCTGTTGCTTCTCAGTGGGTTGAGTGTGGCAGGATAGTGTCAGTGAAGACCCTCTCTTTACAACTCAAGAGACCACATCTGTTCAGACAGGGAGTGAGCACGTCTCTTGGCAAGAAGGATAGCCATTTACTGAGCAAAAGTAAGTGACCAGGAGTTTGTGGCAAGCTCTGCTGAGGGATACTTCTTCACATTTGGGGCCTCTCCTGCCCAGTCTGTCTCTGGGATCTCACCTCCCAACTCAGGGAGAGCCTGATTAGGTCACAGAAGGCCCCAGCCTTAGACCTTTCTACAGGCCCTAGATGCCTGTGCTTTGTGCCTACAGAGGGTCAGGGGAAGGGGTGGGGAGGGGGTGAGGGGGATAAGCCTGTGTGAACTGTAGAACATGTACCTGATCCTGAGAATAAAAGCAATAAACAATGTGGTTGCTGGGAATTGAACTCAGGATCTCTGGAAGAGAAGTCAGTGCTCTCAACCTCTGAGCCATCTTTCAAACCCTAAAGCTAACACCACCAGGAAAGGTGACAGGGCTGGAGCTGTCCCCTGTTCTTTGTCACCCTGTGGCCGATCCTGTTGATGAATAAGTGTTAGCAGAGGTAGAGGATAGACTTTTGAAACCCTTTATCTTCTACTGTTGACACCATGGGGAGATGAAAGGTCCCCCTCCAGTGGCAGTAAGTGTTCCTTAGCCCTAACTACCTTAAAGCGAGTCGGAATAAGATTAAGGCGAGAAACCGTCCTATCTATGGCATCTGTCATGGTCAAATACAAGTAAAGACCAAACCACACAAGAAACAGAATAGACAGGCACACTCCAATAACAATAAACAAAAAAATAGTCACTCCAAGACTGAAAACTAAAGTAAATCCAAAGACTCACAGATTCACAGGGAGGAAAGCAACTGACAATGGGGTTGTCTTTCCCCAAAATCCCTCCAACTGACAGGTGGATAACTTATTCACCTTGGAGTCGAAAATGTCTTCCTGACTCCCAGTCAGAGCAGTCAGTTCATGTAATTTCTGACCCATCTCTCGAGCCATCTGTCAGCTTTAACACGCATCCATGCATGCAGAATGAAAAAGGACTTTGAAATGTTAGCTTTTCATCACTGGGGCAACATATTTGGATGTGGATTTGTTTGTGCTCACAGTTTCAAAGGGCTTATTTAGTCCATGGAGTTTGCCTTACTGCCCTGGGGCTGTGGGGAGGCAAAAACACTGATAACCAGGATCAGGTGGTGGAAGGGGCTGCTCACTTCATGGCAGACAAGTAGTAGACAAATGAGATGGGAGGATATCTGAGGGTATTAACACCACCAGCGCCATCTTCTAAGGGGTGTTCAGATTATAGGTGGGAGCCACCTTGCTCAGTTTGGAAAATCTGTTCTAACTTTTCATATCTACTATGTGTATGGGTGGTGTGTGTTCGTGTGCCACATGGTGCCTCTGAAGAGTTAGAAGGGGGCATTGGCTCCCCTGAACTCAAGTTATGGACAGTCATATGCTGCCAAGTGGGTCCTAGGAATCAAACCCAGGTCCTTTGGAAAAAGAACCTGTTAATCCTAGGTAAAATATTAAGGCCCAGCTGGAATGTTAATGCCTAGGTTACTATTTGCCTGACTAGCCTGCCAGTTTGTTTTATGACTAGCATTATAAGGAAATTTCTATGTTGTTTCTGCGGTTACTAGGAAACTTTCTTATGCCTAAGTTGATTACATGTTCTGGTATGTTCTATGCCTTTGAAGTCAAAAATATTTGTATAATGGTATAGCTCGAACCAGAACCAACCACCTAGCAACACTTCCTACACCCATGTATAAGCTTTTATGGTGTTTGCTTTTATAAAGTGCCCCTGGGATGGACCCAAACATGAGAGACACTTGCACATATGAAACTATTTGGAATCAAACTTCCATTTTTAATGGTGGCTGAGTAAAGTTTACATTCCCAAGACCTCCCTGGGGACTGACATCCTACTTGGCAGAAAGAGACATGTATGTGGGTAACTGACATCTGGTTGGCAAGTAAAGACCTGAATGTTAGACAAGGAATGTCCCCTGCCACAGTTGAATACCCCAACCAATGAAAACAGGAAAAACGTACAACAAAGACATGTTCCTAAGGAAATCCATCCCTACATCCTGATTGGTAGAAGAACCTGGCACAGATGTTTGTGGATTGTAGGCTTAAAACCCCTGTGGGATCTTAATTCAGGGTCACAGTTCAGCTCCTGGGCCAGAATCATGTCCCTGATCATTTGTCTTGGGGTGTGGTGTTCAGGACACCATCCCTAGTTGATAAGCCTTCCTAGATCTACAGTGCCACAAGTTATAGCCTTATCCAGGGCTCTTTCAAGGACCGGAGCCTTTACTCACTAGTCTGTGATATCTGGCTTCCTCAGCACACTTCACTTAGAATGCACGGCACCATCTTCCTCTCCTCTTTCAAACAGCTAAAATTACTCCTCACAGTTTTGGAAAATACATTTTCAATCAAGTGATGTTACAAAGAGGCAGTTGGGCCTGGAGCTGTTAAAGAAAAAAAAAAAGGTGAGGTGCAGGGATGAGGGTACCGTCCTCACAGTATAGTGGATAGATCTGAAGGTGACTGTCGGCAACTCTTAATAGGAATATGTATCAACAGGACTTGGGGGGGACACAGTACTTCCTAGTAAACAGTTCACACTGATGAAAAAAAAAAAAAGAACACCTGCAAATTTAAAAAAACAGTGACACAGAATGGTAGGAAAGACTTTGGAGCACACATCTGTTATCCCAGCACTCAGGAGGCTAAGGGAAGGCTGTGAGTTTGAGGTTAGCCTGGGCCATATGGTAAGACCCCCCTCCCCCAAAAAAAGACAGATAAAGGATATGCCAATTACACAGACTTATGTTTCTTGCTTTGTTTATTGTCATGTGGGACACACTAGGGACATAGAATCAATGACACATTATTACTGTCCTTAGGAAACAGCATGATGGGAAAGAGAAAACTCATAATTGTGGTTTAACAGCAAGTCCGGTAGCCGTAGTAAGCACTGAGCAACAGAAGCACAAGACACAAGCCCAGCTCAGTACTACGGAAGCACTTTTGGCCACAATGCCTAAGAAAGATCCCACATAATAATCAGGAGCGACTGGGAGACACACCAGGACAGGAGTGGGAGCAGCCTGGAAGATGTGTGTGGCAATACACATCAACTGCATTACCGGGAGTCAGTTGAGGAAGCAAAGGTCAAAGACTAAATCCCCTGGCTTGGAGATGAGTCCCAGATAACAGGGAACCATCCTGTAGTTCTGCATGAGAAAGGGCCCTTTCTTTCTCTAACCTTTCAGATGGGGAACCATCTCTCAAGCAATAATACAGCTTTTCTCTGAAAGGATTTAACTTGAGGGTATGTTCTAACTTCAAATAAAATCTAGAAAATTCTCTAGAGGCTCTTCCTCAGGGTACAGCTCAAACTCAGCTGTCCAGGCCTTCAGCTTGCCTGCCCTGGTGACAGACAACAAACCAAAACCAGCCCATCTATGAGTTGAAGAACTGTGACAATCCGGATCTTTCAGGCCATAAATGTACTAAGTATGCCTGTTTACAAGTACCACCTGACTTGGAGAGACTGTCTTATAAATTATCTCCGTGACACTCCTGATCTGCAGATGTCTCTCCTAAATGAACAGAGGTCTCACTCAGGGAAAGATCCTCCTGGTGAACAAGATCCGGGGGTGGGATGAGATCTTTCCCATGCTGACTGTACTTGTACAGCTTCTCTTCAGTGTGCATCTTCTGGTGCTGAAGGAAGTTGGATCTCTGAATAAAGCCTTTCCCGCAGTAACTGCACACATAGGGCTTCTCTCCAGTATGAACAATCTGATGCAGTAATAACTTAGAACTCTGGATGAAGGCTTTCCCACAGTCTTTGCACTCAAAGGGTCTGTCTCCAGTGTGGATCTTCTGATGCTCAGTGAGGTGGGCCTTCTGCAGAAAAGCCTTCCCACACTCTTTACATTCATACACCCGCTCACCAGTGTGGATCTTCTGGTGTCGTATAAGATATGAGCTCAGAAAGAACGCCTTCCCACATTCGTTACACTCGTAGAGTTTTTCCCCAGTATGGATTCTCTGGTGCTGAGTGAAGTTGGATGTCTGACTGAAACGCTTTCCACACTCGTTGCAAACATAAGGCCTTTCTCCAGTATGAATTCTCTGATGCTGAATGAGCTTTGAGCTTCGAATAAAGGCCTTCCCACACTCGTGACACTCAAAGGGTCTCTCTCCAGTGTGAATTCTCTGGTGCTCAATGAGGTCCGAGCGGTGTCGAAAGGCTTTGCCACAGTCTCTGCACTCGTACTGTTTAACTTCTGTGTGGATCTGGTAATGCCGGATAAGGCTGGAGCTCCGAATGAAGGATTTGCCACACTCATTACACTCGTAGGGTCTTTCTCCCGTGTGAATCCTTTGATGGCGGATGAGTAAGGAGCTCTGACTGAAGCCTTTCCCACACTCTTTGCACTCGAAAGGCCTCTCTCTGGTATGAAGCCTCTGGTGCCGAAGCAGGTCGGAACTGTGACAGAACGCTTTTCCACACTGTGCACACTTGAACGGCTTTTCTCCTGTGTGTCCGTGCTGATGCTCGGCTAGGTTTGCATAGTGAATGAAGTCTTTGCCACACACATTGCACACATAGAGTCTGTCCCCAGCGTGGACTCTTTGGTGTTCAGTGAGGAGGGAAGTTTGACTGAAGCCTTTCCCACAATGATCACATTTATAAGGCTCCTCCCCCGTGTGAGACGTCTCACGTGGAACTACATCTGAATTAAATGGGAAGCTTTTGCCACCAACACCACAGGAATGGGTCTCCCCTTCAATAAGCTCTCTCTGAAGTATAAGAAGGTTTGAGTTGATAATGGGGTTTCTTCCTGACTTACTACACATTTGGGCTGTGTCTCCTGTTTGAATTTGCCAGTGGGTCACTGTCATCTGAGTGAAGCCCCTGTCCTGAGAGGAGGGACTCTCCAGGCTCTGCTTCTCTGGGTTTCCCAACAGCTGTGCCAATCTGTCTTCACGAAATCCCCCAGACTCAGAGGTGGAGGGCTCCAGCACTGTGAGCTTGTCTGACATCATCTTATGTGAATTTTCATCCCCAGAAACTTAGGGTCAGGATCACCTTCTTGCCACCAGGTCCTATAGTAGAATCTGAAATGAGAAAAGAAACTGGTCTTCCCCCTTTGTTAACAAGGAGCTGCTGAACCAGCCCAAGGTATAGTTAAAATCCAACCGAGAGAGGAAGCCTCTCTTCTGTCCATTCTGACCCTTCACCGTTTTCAGCTTTGATCTTGCCCCAATGGGCACCCACATGGGAAGGCTTCCTGCAGCCCTACCTGTGAGATGTTCAATCTTAGGGCAAACAGGCTGTGCTATACAGCACTCTTCTAACCTGTGTGGAGGGCAGAGGGATGTGGATATAGTCAGGACTCTACTTAAAAATCAAGACAAGTAATTCCAAGATTATTCAAATGAAATCTATCAATCCTACCGCCCCCATCCTCTGCATCTTGTTATCTCCATCTTGTCGCCACTTTAGGCCATTTGTAGCACACAGGGCCTCAGTGGTAGCAGCATTTCCGACCTGTAGGGACTGAGCCTGAAACCGAGACCCCAGTTACAATCTCCACACTTCTATTCTCTCAGCCTTTCAGTGGCCTTGAAGTCTAGTTCCCTCTGCGACATCCCTCCACGACTGGAATGATGCTGGTGTTTTCTGTCCTAGGCCTCACTGACACAACGCTCACACTGTATATATATACTTAGCCCCCGTAAGTGGTTGGGTTCTGTATCCAAAAGTTAGCCCAACTCAGACAAAAATCAACAAACCAAACCAAGGAAACACACAAAAACCCCTACATCTGTACCAAACATGAGCATGTCCCCTTTGGAGGGAGGGTGATTATTCCTTGAAGACAACATACTTACCTACCTGTCACGTGTATCAGGTGTGATAAGTAACAGATGACTTAAAGGACAGAAAGCCATGAGTAGATAGCATGAGAACATTTGACATTTTCAGAAACTCAAGCATCCTTTGATTTCAGTGCCTGCAGCAAGGAAGTGGTATAGAATCCTTTCCTGCAACTCACCCTCATTTTTCTTCCCATCACGGTGTGTGAGACCAGCTCTGGCTAGATCCCATGTGTTTTGGATCTGTCTGAACTCTTGCTCTTTACACACCTAAGGGTGTGCCAGCCATGTTCTACACCCACTCTTTTTCTTCTTTTTAACTCAACACTGGAGCTGTAGAGGCGGCACAGAGGTTTAGGGTACTTGCTGTTTTTGCAGAGATCCCAGGTTGAGTTTCCAGCACACAAACCAATAGAAGCTCACAAGTTTCTGTATTCAGTTCCAGATCTGATGCCATATTCTGACCTTCCTGGGCGCCAGGACATGTGGCGTGTGCTTGCTCTCATGCACACACACACACACACACACACAGAGGTAAACCACCTATATGCATAAAATAAACTAATGCTTTTTCCTACCCCTTCACCCTTACTTCAATGAGAGAGGAAAGGGAGGGAGACAGGAATGGCCACTTCCGCCACTGACCTGTGTTCCCATCAGTCAACCTCCCTCCTTTCACGCTCTAGACCTTCTCCCATCCCATCTCTTCCAGCCTCCTTCCCTCCCTCTTGAGATAAAAGCTTCTCTGCTCCTCTAGCCTGCCATTCCAAGTCAGCATCCAGCAGTGCCAGCTCATCCACATAACTGCAGAAGGAAAGCTGGACATGACAGAGTAGGGACAAGAGGGCCTTGACTTCCTGTAGGTAGAGTGCAGGCATCTCATAAAACTAAAATGGTACACGTATCTAGTCTCAACTACTCTAAAAGCTGAGGCAGGAGGATGAACTATTTGGGGGAATATTTCAATATCCTACCTCAAAGAACACAAATACCAACCTAACTTCCTGAGTTCTAGTCCCTCTCCAGCTACTGTCTCTCCTCTCCTTCACAAGGACACTCAATGGTCACTGAGTTTATTTTCACATCTCGCCTTTTTCTTTTTTAAAAGATTTATTTATTGTGTATACAGCATTCTACCTGCAGCTACGCCTGCAGGCCAGAAGAGGGCACCAGATCTCATTACAGATGGTTGTGAGCCGCTGTATGGTTGCTGGGGATTGAACTCAGGACCTCTAGAACAGCAGCTAGTACTCTTAACCTCTTTACCTCTCCAGCCCCTCCTCTCCTTTCTTGTGGAAAGGACCTCCTGGGGCCAGACTCACAATAATCTACAGTGTCACCAAAGTTGGCCACTTATTCAACCCACTTCCAGCCACACCTGTTATCAAATGACTGACTCGCAACATCCCCCTGTCACGGTGCTCCTGGGTGCTCCTGGGGCTCGCTCTCACCAGCTACCTCCTCCCAGTGTTCCGTTAAAACAGCGGAGCCTTGCCTGCATCTCTACTGACCCACCTTAGCAGAGCAATGGCACGGAGAATGTTTTCCCCCTGAAACTGGGCTCTTCCCTAACCTCCACATTTGACTAACTTTCAACCTGATGGCTTCTCAGGTTTCTAAACCTCGGGTGTCTACACTCTGACTTCTGCCCCATCTGCCCCATCTGCCCCTTCCATGGTGAAATCTCTACCACTTGTATTTGTTGGGGCTGTAATCGTCCAATAACCCCTCATTTCCTTACTTTTATTCACACCCTATATCCAGTGCACTAGCTGACCTGTAGGTCAGGCCATTACCCTGCACCCTGCTCCTGTCTCAGAACCTCAATGCTCCCCTCTATTGCTATTTCTCAAGGCATCAGGGTGACAGCCTTCTAGCCTGTCTTCATACTCCCTTCCCCCACCGCTTTTCTACAAAGGCAGCAGGCTGACCCCTTCAAAGCATGAATGAAATGACGACTTTCTATTTTAAAAGCTTCACGGCTCACCTAGCCCCTCCTACCAGCATTCTTCCCCAAATATGTAGGTGAATTAGCGGGAACACTTGAGTCACTTGCTAGACAATTGTGAATATTCCTGGCCAGGGAGTGGCACTATTAGGAGGTGTGGCCTTGTTGGAGGAAGTGTGTCACTGTGGGGGTGGGCTTTAAGAGACCCTTCTCCTAGCTGCCTGGAAGATAGTATTCTTCCCATTTGCCTTCAGAACAATATGTAGAACTCTCAGCTCCTCCAGGGCCATGCCTGCCTACATGCTACTGTGCTCCCACCTTAATGATAATGGACAGAACCTTTGACCCTGTATGCCAGCCCCAGTTAAATATTGTCCCTTTAAAAAGTTGCCTTGGTCGTGGTGTCTCATATCATAGTGTGAAACCCTAGCTAAGACAACATTTGAGCTTAACTGGCTCAACCCTTCCCATCAGCCCTTCTAAGAGCTGGCTGTTCCCAGGGGCCAGTGCTCTACTTGCTCCTTGCAAGCTTTAAGCTTCTATTCTGTCAAATCTTTCTCTGATTTGTCACATTGTCTGCCACTTAATTAGACAACACTTTCAAACATGGGTGCTAAACTATCTTAACCTTCATTTGGACTAAAGGTGCGTACTAAGGGCTGAGCTGACACTATCTTGGTGTTCACAGTATGATCAGATATCTTGCAGCATGGGCGTCTAGCGTGGTTATTAGTCTATCCGTCATGTGTGTACTTGGTACCCTCATTAGAAGAGAGGAAAGGAAGCTACTTAGGGGGCAGTATAGAGATAGAAGAGAATCAGTTTTACAGACAGGTTGAAGAGAGACGGAGCCAGAAGATTAAAACAGAGTACTAGAATTAGTTGGAGTCCAAACAGAGCGATTCAGAATCCAGATTGAAATCAGTCAACTGGGAGACCCGTATGATACCAAACAGCTGAGTTAAACCAACCACAACAGTCCAGAAAGAACTGGAAAGGGTGAGCTTATTCAGCAGCAAGTCTCAGAGGCTGAAAACATTTTAGGCCTAGATTAGACTGTACAGAGACTAGAAGCTTCCAGGATAAGTTAGCAGATGCAAGCAGCAAACCTTAGAGACAACAATTCCAGAAGGAGAAAAAAAATAAATAAAAATAAAAAACAAAAAACGACCCAACATTGCAAACCTACACACAAAGTAAAAACAGGAGCAGGAAAGTTTGCATAGCTTCAGCCTTGGGAAAAATAACCAGGCAGGTAGGCCTTGACACCATCTCCTTAGCAACCTGTGGATGTGCTGCTGCAGCTGAGTGCTAGGTGTGCAAAGCCTGCTTTTGGGGGGTTAAAAAAAAAGAATAAAGCCTGTGGCTGGCTGCCCTCTTAGGACTCCTATTCCAACCTCTACCCCTAGTACCTACATACAAGGTCTCTCGTCACATTCTTCTTTCATAACAAGCCCAGGACCCTTCAGCAGCCATTTTACATAAGCCAGCAGAGCAGTCAGAAAGGCTGCTTTATAGAAGTGTTCTATTGTAAGAAGTGCTCTATTCTTGCCCACTGCTTTTCTTACATCCCTTCCACTTCCAGATCAGATCATGAGTCTTAAAGAGGGGGCCTTTCCCAGGTCTTCCCTCTCTCCATCATCCTCCAATGTATTCCAGAACCAGAAATCCACCCCCAAGGCTCCGGGAGTGTCCAGAGCTGCATGTGTTGGCTTGTGAAGTTTCTCTGTACCTCCCATGAAAAAGAATGCCACCATTATGCTAAGTATTAAAACAGATACAATACCACATCCAGGACAGGAACAAAGGTCTGCTCTCTCTACCTTCAAACATGGTGTGTATGTGTATGTGTGTGTGTGGGGGGGGGTCTGACTTCTTTGTGAGCAGAAGACATTTGTTTCTTTCATTGGGACGGGTCTCAGATGAACGATATTTGTAAGTGCATAGGACAGCTGTGAATATCAGATCTACCTGGAAACTACTTGAGTTTAGAACTGTTCTCCTAACACCCAGGGAAACCTCTACCATACCACTCAAGCCCTGGGAACTCCTGGACCGCGGTGGGGAATGGTGCAAAGATTAAATGTCCCTGGCATTATAACAGAGATGTCACAGACGTTGATTCAGACACTTGAGCTTGGCTGACACCTGACCCCACCTAAGAATCCTCCTTCAGGTCATATGGAGCTGATTGTGCCCAACACACATTATTATCTTCAAGCCCTGAAGTTGCCTGCACTGCATCTCCTTGGACAGAGCCCAAAAGGGCTGAGGGAAGGCGGGAGGGCAAGGTCCAAGCCGGCCAGCAGCGTCCCGCGCACCTGCACTCATCACCTGAGCAACTAGCCTTCAAGCAGCCGCTCGGAGGCTTGCCCGGCAGACTACGGGGCTGAGTGTGCCACACTGGAGGGCCTCGATGTCCGCGGAAGACCGGTCCCAGCATCTACTACCCCTCAGCTCGGCGAGGAGCTGCGGACACCGGCAAAAGCGTAGTGCAACCGGCCTGGGACACCGACCAACTCGCCGAACCCCGCCGGCCTCGAGCCCGCCCACCCGCGCGAGCCGCAGCGCCTCACTCACCCGGAGCCCGGCGGAGGACAGCGCGGAACCAAGCCGAGCTGCATCCAGGGGCGCAACCCCGGCCGGCCACAAAGCCAGCACCGCCGCTGCACGCCCCGGCCGGAAGCTGCCCGAGGCTCCGCCCGGAGGACAACCGTAGGCACTCTAGGATAAGAATGGGGCCACGGGGAGCTCCGTGTCACAGACTTCCGGGCCAGATTCCTGCGGTCAGCTGGGGGACCCAGTGCGCAGTCGCGGTGGCTGAGAGCCCTGTTTGCGCCCGTGGGTGAGGGATTAGCGACCGAAGCTAGGCAGTAGATGTCGCCAGACTTCCCTGGAATTGTTTGGAAAGGTAGACCCTTTAGAGAGCTTTTAGTAAACGTTTCTTGTTGGCTGTTAGGGAGGATTCTGAATGGAGCTTTTATTGTATATGTGTATGACCGTAGTGGAAGGACGATTTTGGGCCACTGTGTCTAAGACACAACATCTTTGTAACAAACCACTGGAGACTCAGAGTAGTGAAATCAAGGCAGTTTATTTTACGACCTTGCAAAGTCAGGTGAGAGCCTAGAACACCAAACTTTATTTTATTGTGTGTTTTAGTGTTTTGCATGCGTATAGTGCACCTTGTGTGTGCTTGGTGCTCCTGGAGGCCAAAAGAGGACATTAGATTCCCCTGGAAATGGAGTTATAGACACAGTCCTTAGCTGCCATGTGGGTGCTGGAAATCTAACCAGGATCCTTTGGAAGAGCACCAACTGCTGGCTCTTAACCCTGAGTCATCTCTTCAGCCTCATGGAATGTACAACCTTAAGAGTCATCTAGGTCTTCACAAAAAAAAAAAAAAAATTGTGGTTTTATCTTGATATTTTATATCTTGTTTTTTGTTTTTGTTTTTTGTTGTTGTTTTTTTTTTTTTAAGCCACTGAAACTGCATATTCACCAATGGTCTCTCCTGGCCTCTCCTGGCCTCTCCCAGTGCCAAGTCTCAAGTACACTCCATGAACCCTTCATGCCTTCAAAACCAGTACCACCTAAGTGACTCTTACACTACTAAGTTCAGCTTCCAGCATGAGGTACAACCTCGGCTGCTTCTAGAACACAGTTTCTGTGTAGCTCTTAAGAAATACTTAGATTTTACCTCAATGATACTGGTTTCTTCTTAAGCACCACTAATTTTCAGCTGCAGCTGACCAAGGTTGAGTATCACAGCAAAGCAAAAGTTTCACTTTAGTAGTTCTGGTATCTTATCCATCACAGCCGATTCTTCAGCTTCTGCTAACCTGAATCACAGACTCTTAATTCAAAATAACAAAAGGCCCCAAGCTTACCAAGCCAGGACTCCATCTTTGTCACTGCCTTCAACAGTCTTATGTTCCAAGCTCTTACAGAACAGCTCACTAAACATTAAACACTTTTCACAGCCCTCCCCCAAAAGCATTGTCTGTCACAGCAACACCCCACTCTTCTGGTACCAGTGAGTCTTGGGGTTTCTACTGCTTCGATGAAACCCCATATTGAAAAAGCTCGTTGGGGAGGAAAGGGTATATCTGACTTACACTTCCTCAGGACTGTTCATGACTGAAGGAAGTCAGGACAGAAACTGAAACAGGGCTAGAGCCTGGAAGCAGGAGTTATTTCAGAGGCCATGGAGGGGTGCTGCTTACTGGCTTGCTCAACATGGCTTAAATACATTTCTTGTAGAACCCAGGGCCATCAGCACTGGGATGGCAGCACTTAAAATGGACTGGGTCCTTCCCTATCAATCACTAAGAAAATGCCTTCCAAGCTTACATGCATGTAAAAGTGACTTCTATTCGACAGAAGTAATTGTCTTCTGTCTCAGAGGCTTACTGCTGAATAAGCTTACCCTTTCTAGTTCTTTTTAAACTGTGGCTGACTGGTTAAACTCAGCTATTCTGGCTCAAACTTTCGCTCCAAACTGATTGAAAATGGTCTCTCTTGGCTTTTTACTGAATTTCTCTGCTTGAAAAAAAAAAATGCCTCTGAATTCCATGAACTGAACTGCACAGAACAGAACCGAACTAAACTGTACTCAACTGAAATGTAAATTAATTGAATGATTTCTACCCCATTAGCTTCCAAATGAATAGGGCTCAGACTATAATTTATTTATTTAGCTTTGACATATTACTGGGGGAATTAGCCCTAGTCTTTTTTCCCCAGAGCTAGACTGTTAATTCCCTAGCCGTGCTCCCAGGTACTTGGAGTTTGAATCTTTCTGGATTATTTCTGTTCCATCAGCATGTCCTCGGGGTCCATTTCATTTTGGTCACATGCTCCTGGTCCCTCGTGTGTAATGGAGACTTTCTGTCCTCTCTGTCTTCCTTCTCCTACTCTTTTTTTCTTCTTCTCTCTTCTCCTTCATCCTTGTGGTCCCTACCTGCCTGGTAACTGAAACTCCACCTACTTCTATTCTCCACAGTAATATCCTGTAGCCATTTTTATTTAATCAATAGCTTTACATTTGGGAATAAGGTGTACATAACATCACTTGGTATACTCGAGGATTTGCTCATCCGGGCAACCAGATCTTGGGAGCCAGCAGTTAGCATTTGATTTGAATACATAGCAGCACCAGACTAATTCCCACTGAACTCAACTCAACCTCACTGCATTGCCTAGACTCAACTATACTCACTAACTAACCTCCCCTCCTGACCCTGCACCACTCTTAAGTAGTTTCTCTTTCCTGTCTTTTCTCATGAGTTGGGTGTATCCCATATCTGACTCATTCTGTTACATCTTTGATTCATTACTTTGTCTGCCCCTCAATCAGACACTATTGTTTAAGATTAAAGGTGTGTACTAAGGGCATGTCTGTATCCCAAGCAGAGTGATTAAAGGCATGTCATTCCATCTGGTTCACATAGACCTAGAAGGTCTTTGGGTGTGATCCCTTGCCAAAGCATCTATTGTTGCTGGATTAAGATTCCTCTACACATACAGCCTGGTCTTATGGAGGCATTTTCACGGTTGATGTTCCCTCCTCTCAGATGACTTTAGCTTGTGTCGAGTAGACATAAAACTATTCAGCATACATACCGGTCCTGAAAACTGCAGATGTTTGCAGAAGGACATTGGCTTAAACTTCACTCTTTGTGCCTCCAAGGTAAGCACTTTACCAACTGAGCTACCTCCCTAGTCCCACCCCAGGTTTCTAATGGCAAAAGCGTAGGTGCAAGCTATTTAAAACTTGTGGTAAGGAATCCAATGCCTTCTAGAGCTGGACCCATGCTTCACTAGGAAGCTGTGGTCATAATGAAGCTGTCTCAATTATCTGAGAACTTTCAAATGTTTAAACAAACTTCACCAGTAGTGGGTTATGGGTCCAGTGGACTATGCTACCAGACAGAAGCACTGGTCAGGTAAAAGCAGGTTCAGAAAAACCCAGGAGATCTAGCTCATCCTTGAGAACAGCAGGTGTTGGAACCAGCTCTGCCTGTCTTGGAGCATGTAACCATGACACCCTACTGAAAGGACCATGACAACAGGTCACATAGCATACAAACCTAGAGTTCTCCATGCTGATGAGGTATCAAGATAGGCCCCCAATTTTTTTTTTTTTTTTTAAAGGAGCTCTGGCAAAGTTTTATTAAGGGAAAACTTGGTTTACTTCTCACCAGTCTGTTCTGGCATGCTTCTAATAATATCAGAGCCACCTGGGTCGATGACAGCCCATGTGCACAGTCTGTAGTGTTTCCCACACGCTGTGCCCAATTCAATATTATTACCACTGTAGTGATGAACACCGGTTTTAGCCAACATGGCGTAATATTCTATTTCAGATTTTCTCAAAGCTGGGCAGTTGTTGGCGAGCACAACCAACTTTGCTTTGCCTTGTCTGATCTTCAGAGTCTGTTTGTACCCCAGCATGTACTTTTCACTTTTCATAACAAGCTGGAGCTTAGAGTTGAGCGACTCCAGAGACTTTTCCGTCTTCTTTGCAGCCACCATCTTCTTGCCTCAGGTACGGGACGACCCCCAACCAAGATCAGCCACCAAGATGGCCAGGGAGTGAGAAAGGGCCCCAAATATTTAAACTAATGAGCTTCCCTTCCTAGGCATCCCTTCCAGCAAAAGGTATTTAATCCATGGTTTACTCTAAGACATGTGTTTGCATTTGCCATAAAGAAAGCAGTTTGGACAAGCAAGATTTCTTTCATGAAGGATCGCCCTGGGGTGGGGTGCAGCCTTTGTTGTAAAGAGCCGTGCCTAAATCTCCTAGAGAAAGCCTTCTCCTTTCCAGCCCCTCCATACTCCTGGCACTGACTCAGAACTAGACTAGATTCTGTCCCATCCTGGGGTCAGCCACCTTTCTGCCTGGCAAGTAGAGGAAGGGCAGACCCCTGGACCACGGTTCTGAACTCCTCACAGTCTCCAGCAGCAGCTGGGTACAAAGAATATTGAGAACAATGACATTCGCCGCAGCCCCTGCTGTTTTTCACCCAGAAGAACACAGACTGGGACTCCCTCTCTTGAACTGTGTTCTTCCTTCCTTGAGCAGCATGCCGATGGCAGTGTTGGTACTCTGGCATCCCTGTGGTAAGGCAGACATGCAGTCCAACAGTAGTTGATGACTGCAATGCCTGCCTTCAGTACCAGCACTCAGGAGGCAAAGGCGGGTGGATCTCTGAGTTTGAGGCCAGTCCTGTCTATAGAGCAAGTTCCAGGACAGCCAGGGCTACACAGAAAAACCTTATCTTGTGGAGGAAAAGAAAAAAAAATGGCATCACAGTTACCATGAGGGTAGTTGGATTGCTGGAGGGGGGGGGGTGCTTAGCTGGCTTCTCTAGAAAGCTAGGCACTATAAGCTAGTACTTGTCAATTAAGGTGTTAATTCAGGACCTCTGCACCCTGCCCTCAGTATCTTATTTAGAGGAAAAGTAAACATTGAAAAGGATGATTAGTAGCTGGCACATGCCTTGTGTGGATGTCTGTGAGTTCAAGGCAAACCTGCTCTACATAGCTACTTCTAGACCAGCCAAAGCCACATAATGGCATATTGGCTCAAAAAGGCTGTAAGATTGTTGGGAGCTATTTTTCCTGCTTCTATGAAAGCCTGGCTGTGAGGCAGAGTCCAGGTAGGTGAGTGCCTGCTGGCAGATTTCCTGGCCTGTTGATGCCTGGGACAATAAGGAGCTACACTCAAGGGAAGGGGCTGAATGTTCTGTTAATCTTGGTGGAAGGAACAGGAAGGCCTCTGGATGGGAACAGATACTCTGTGTACATCAGCCGTTGTCCCTGCTATCTCGTGACTTTACAATTCTGTAAAGTATATAATGATATCTAATGTATCTGAGAAGTACCTCCAGGGCTGGCACGGTCTAGACCTGCAGCCATCCCGACTTCTAACTTTTGTCTCTGATTCTTCTTTCCATCTTTCCTGTAATCATCCTCCCTCCATCAGAGGACTGCTGGACTTCACACAGACAGGATTGGTGCATACGATTACAATAAAACATCATCATTATTAACAACATGTAACAGTACTCAGTTTGTGCCCAGGGATATTCCTAGATAAACTCTGAGACTAGATCTCTGCTCTAGAGATAACCAGCCTTGAGGCTCTCAGCAGGCCCAGCAGAACCTCAGGTAGAACTGCTCTAATTTCCTAGAGAATTTAGGAAAGGGCTTCCCACTGTGAAGGAGTCTTTTCCCACTGCCTCAAGGTCTTTGGAGACTTAAGTGCCATTCTGCTGGGGTGACCTTCCTTACATTGTATTAAGGTGTGCCTCTGTATTTTCTATTGTTAATACTGTACCAGCGGGAGAGTTAAGTGCTGGCAGGATTCTGGCACTCTCATTTCTATAGCCCACCTATGGGTTTTCTAATTTGTAAATGTTTGTCTCTCTACACCCTCTAAAGGCAAACTATGTATCAAGCTTTGCCCTGCTGCTGAAAGGTTGTAATGAAGATCAGACAGCCAATAGCAGAGTCAGGGATTACAAGAGTGGAAAAAGCAGTGCCCATGGACAAATGGATAAGGAATATCACAAATATTGGTTCTAATGTGTACCATGCTAATATCATGAGTCAAACTATAGCTAGAGGTCTCTGGTATCAAAATGCCTAGTAAATTAACTTCAAGAAATATGGTACTTTGTGCCAGAGAGATAAACAGGCCATTTCTAGTGGCAATGGTTTTTCTAAATATAAACCAGAAAGAAGGCCTAGACTTCTCAGGGTGTGCAAGAGATGTGGCAAAGGTTGCCATGGGACCAATGAATGTAGGCTCAAGAGAGATATCCAAGATAATATCTGGGCGTTGGGGCCTTGCTCAAGTGCCCATAGCAAAATTCATGAGCAGTTTCAGGCAAGAACAGCTAAGAGTTACCGGGTTATAGAAAGAGCTGGAATTAAATGAGACTGTGTACTCTGAGAAAATGTTAACATCAGAATGGAAGCCTGCAAAACTTTTATGTTGGGGACATGAGCTTGTTTATGTCTCTACAAGACATGAAAAGCTGTGTATACCATCAAAACTTATAAAGATTAGAATTGAGCAGGAGAGGTATCCTGAAAATCATGGCCACTGATCCAAAAATTGCTTAGTTCATCCAAAATGTCTCTGATTATAATTTCCTGCTAAACACAGACAATAGATGGCTTACGACTACAAGGGGGAATTAGTGAGCTTTTTTTTTTTTTTTTTTAATTTCTTTAAAAGCACAGAAATATAATATGTTTTCATTTTAATCCCAGGTGTGGGATATAGGGTTCCTTCAGATTGTCCACAACAGCTGACTATAATTTGCCTCGTACTCTAGCGGGGCATGATTTTTCCAGCAGCCGAGGCAGATAGTTTCTGTGATTGTGTGACATTTGGAATTTTGAGGACTCTTCAGAGGTATATAAGTGCTAGGGCCCCAAGAGGTTTGGGTTGTCATTGTTTGATTGTTGTTGATTGCCACTTATTAAGTAATTGCAGGCAAAGAAGAAAAAACAAGAAGAAGAAATTAGCTATCCTGATGGCAAAGATCAAACTTGCCCCAAGGAACTCCCTGCCCCTAATCAACAGGACGTGGTCTAATGATAACATGTCCTCTCCCCACTTTATTCTTTTTTCTCTCCTGTCTAGTGTTAGGGAGTGAAAGGGTGGGAGAAAAAAAGAATACACAAGGTAGCCAGAAGTTTGGCTACATCGTTCTTTGAAATGTAATAAGCAAAGAAGGTCTTTTGTCTGTCAGTGTGGGAAGCTGCCCAAGCTCTGATAAACGACCCTACACAAGTACTCATGCAAGCAACCCTATATATATTCAATTGGGTCATTTCAGAGACATAAAAATTAGGAGAGGCTCAGAGAGATGATTGAACTAATAAATGCAAATTAAATAAAAATACATTATACCCATGTGTAAAATTGTCAAGAAGTAAATAAAAGATTCTGAAACATTCCACTCCAGAGGGAGAGGCTCCTTAAGACCTTGGAAGCTAACAACTCACTAGTGTCAAGATGTCCCTGATGCCATACTCACAAGCTCCCTCCTTGCCCCCAGATAAGCAGTAATGACACTTGAGGAGGGGAGACCTGTGTAGCTAACTGCAAATCGTACAGAAAGCTCCAGGGTTCCAGCATTCCTGAGTCATCATCCGTGCTGGGATGGGCTTTTAGTGAGGTTATGTAACTACTGTAAGTATCTCCAGTAAACCCAGTGGTTCCTAAGGTTGAGGGGAAGAGTACAGAGCAGTTACCAGACTCTTACCCACCACAGGGGCTCTTGTCACCCCATCAGCTTTCTGCCTCTGCCTCTCCATTCTGCATCCTACATGTAGGCACTGCAGACAGTTTCACTGTGCACTGTGTCATCTGTAATCTCAAAGGTGATAATCATAGCTAGGATTGTAATAAAATAATTTGTGTTTGCCTCAGCTCAATATTAAGAAAGTCTGGACTGCTTGGCATGCATATTGTTCCAGCGGAGACCACTGGGCCTTCTGAATTTGTTATTGTCCAATAAATCCTGGTGTTAAGGAAAAACACAAGTGTGCCGGTTCTCCCCTGCCTCCATTTCTTTGGGTTCCAGAGATAGGTCGGGGAGTGAACTCAGGCCATCAGCTTGTTTGCAAATGTCCTGAGCCATTTCCTCAACCTGTGTCTATTTTTGTTTTGTTTTGAGATTATGTAGCTCTGGCCACCCTGGAACTCACTTTGTACACAAGGCTGGCCTCAAATTCAGAGATATGCCTGACTCTGCCTCCTGAGTACTGGGATTAAAGACATGCTCCATCACAGTTTTATTTTTAAATCTGTCTCTATTTTTAAATTAACACTACCATCACAGTTGATATACATATAATTAGCTAAATTCAATCATCTGCTGTCCTATTTACCTCCTCAGAACCAACATTTTTTTCAGTTTTTTTTTTTTTTTTTTACATTTATTTATTCTTTGTATGTGCCGGTGCATGTGTGGGACAATGTGAGCATAAAGATCAGAGAACGACTTGTGGAAGTCAGTTCTGGCTTTCTGCTAAATAAATGGGTCCTACTGGATCTAACTCAGATGAACCGGCTTGGTGTCAGGTGCTTTTAAAAACACCATCCTAACATGTGCCCCTTTGGCTGATATTTTAATTTTTCATTATGAAACACACTTTAAGATGTTGTCGAGGTAGAAGAGATTTTATTCACTGCTTTTTAGGTTTAAAAAAAAAATCGAGTCTTCTGTGAATTCTTGGCTGGAACGCACAGATGATGAGGTATGCTGACTCAGCCAGGCACTTGGCCACTTAAAGACATGCAGAAGGGCTAATGGGAAGTGGTCTTCCTTGCAAGATAAGAACTAGAAATTCCTGGCCAGCCCATTAGTCCCTTGTGGGACTCGTGTCCGTTTGATCACAAGAGTGTGTCTGGGTGGGCAGCTTGTCCTCTACATTGCAGTTCCGGCGGTCAAAGGGGACCACCCCAGCCTTGTCCACAGGACTAGGTTCCCTAAATGGCCATGAGGTCCAGAAGGCATTTCCCAGAAGGGCCCATTTCACTGGCGCATGACAAAGACTCCATTTCCCAGAGTTCCCCAGGAGGGCCTCACCCCCTCCACTTGAACCGGGAGTAGCTGGAGGATTGTGCACCGGAAGTAGCTCTTGGACTGGTGGAACGCATCGCAGGTGAGACTTAACAGTTGGATGCCGTGCAGCAAACCGGGAACCTCGCAGGCTGGTCAGGGCCGTAAGAGTGCGTCTCATTGTGGGTCTGGTTGGGGTTGGGCTGGGTCGGGAACCAAGGGGTTTGGGGCCCGGGTCCTTGCTCATCTGGGTAACTGTGAAGCCATGCGGCTGGTTCAGAGCCTCGCTACAGGCACCCTAACAAATTCCCAGCGTCTTAATGCCATCCAGTGGTGCGCACCCTGCCCTAGAAAAACGTAGGCTTTCCTAGATCGTAGGCTATGAGCTCAGCACTTGTGGATACGGGGCTCCAAGCACGGGTACCGCCCCCTTGTCTGTCTGTAGGGTGAACGTTGGGGAGAAGCAGCCGCTACGATCTGTGCAGGGTTCTGCCAGCCCTAATTTTGTAGCCATAGGGATGAGGTGTACCTTTCTTCTGGCTAGTAGGGTCACGGGTTGGGACCAAGCAGCTTTGTTTTGGATGGCAGCCAGCAGGAACCTATAATGCCCAGGGCAAAGGACTTCCTGGGGGAAGAGCTGGGTGTGTCTGTCAGCCTGTTGTCCCTCCTCCTTGGGAGTTTTGATTCTGTACCTACTGCCTTTGGCCAAGGAGAATGGGACTGGGAAAGTGGCACATCTTATATCCTCCTTAGTTCTCGCCATTTGGCCCTTCAGGTGCAGGCCATAATGGGTGAACCCCACGGATCCATGAGGATCCTAGTGACAGGGGGCTCTGGACTGGTGGGCAGAGCCATCCAGAAGGTGGTCGCAGATGGGGCCGGCTTGCCTGGAGAGGAATGGGTGTTTGTCTCCTCCAAAGATGCAGATCTCACGTAAGTTGGGGACATATTCAGACCCAATCCCTCCTCTTGGTTCCCCTTCCAGACTGAAGGAGTTTGTTCCCAAGCCTAGCAGTAACCTACCACGAGTTTGAGTCCTCCCTGCTGGGTGACTGATCTGGCAGTGTTTGCTTGCTGTGCTCTAAGTAAATATCCTCCTGTAGTTCCGGGATTCCCACATCTGACAGGTGCTAAAGCCCTGAACTTTGAGCTACTTGTCTCTTTGGATGCCCTTCTAGCCATGGACCCCTTCAGTATACTCACTGCCCAAGCTCCTAACTCCTGATTTCCTCAGGCCTTGCTAGGCCTTCCTCACCTCCTGACATCCTGGCTTCCCTTAGGGATGCAGCACAAACCCGGGCTCTGTTCCAGAAGGTACAGCCCACCCACGTCATCCATCTTGCTGCAATGGTAGGAGGCCTTTTCCGGAATATTAAATACAACTTGGATTTCTGGGTAAGTTGGAGTTTTCAGGGGCAACAGGCATTGGGAGCCAAGAGCTTGGGGTTTTGAAACTTCCACAGATTTACCCCAAGAAGTCCCTGAGGGCTCGTTTTGCACAGCCCTGGGGACATTTGGCCAAGTGCTGACCTGCAGGGTTGGGAAGCTGAAAGAAGCCAGCACACCACACCACATATGTGTCTGGGACTGAGCTTGCTTGGCTGCCAGATTATCTATCTCTGTCTGTCTCTCTATCTATGTAATGTGCATTGGTGTTTTGCTTGTTTGTATGTCTGTGTGAGGATATCTGATCCCTTGGAACCGGAGGTACAGACAGTTGTGAGCTGCCATGTGGGTGCTGGAATTTGGTTCTCTGGAAGAGCAGCCAGTGCTCCTAACTGCTGAGCTATCTTTCTAGCCCAAAAGTTTTTCCTTCCTTTCTTTCTTTTCTTTTCTTTTTTCTTTTTTTAATTTTGGGGTTTTGTTTGTTTTGATTTTTGAGACAGGGTTTCTCTGTATAGCCCTAGCTGTCCTGGAACTTTCTTGATAGACAAGACTGGCCTCGGACTCACTGCCTCTGCCTCTGGAGTGCTGGGATTAAAGGCGTGCTCTATCATCACCCCGGCTGCCAGATTCTTGTACTTGGTTTCCTCAACTTTCTGAATCTACTAACCACTCATGTATGTTGGAGTGTCTGTGGCATGTGCCTTAGGAGGAGGGGCAAAACCTAAGAGCCTCTCTTCTGCTGACCGTGCTCTTAAGACTTGGCCCACCTGCCTCTGGGCAGTCAGTGGCTTTGACCTAGCTGGCCTGACTGGACACTATAGTATGCAGAGGTTCCCGCCAGATTTTGCCCCAGGACTCTCACCCAAAACTCTCCTTGGCCATCCCAGTCTTTTCAGAAAACTGCCTGGTCTCTACCTCTCCCCTGTTCTTAGACCAGCATGCTTCATATCAGTTTAGGGAACAGAACTGGAGAGGTGCAGGGCAAAGCACCGAGATACAGCAGGGCATGACTCCTCTGGAAGTGGAAGGAAGACTTCTCCCTTGTAGTGGGAACCCCACCTAAAGTTTTCCTCATCTCTATTGCCTTCTCTCCACTCAGTAGCCCCAAGGATGCCCCTGCGGCCTCCGCACCCAGGCAGGCAGGGCAGGACCTCTTTGTGGTCTTAGAGGATGGCAGCTCCTATGAGGTCAGTGCTGAGAGACTCAGCCTTATCCATAGGCACAGATAGTGCTCATATATGAGCCACGGTATGTTCCCATGTCTGTCTGACCCACCTGTGCCACCCACCCACTGCAGAGGAAGAACGTGCACATCAATGACAATGTCCTGCATTCAGCCTTCGAGGTGGGCACTCGCAAGGTGGTCTCCTGCCTGTCCACCTGCATCTTCCCTGACAAGACCACCTATCCTATTGATGAGACAATGGTGAGGACCAGGGCCTCCTGGGGTGGCCCCTGAAGGTGTGGGCAGAACCAGGAAGTGGGGGTTCTCAGTTCATCTCCTTCTCCTCCTCCAGATCCACAACGGGCCACCTCACAGCAGCAATTTTGGGTACTCATATGCCAAGAGGATGATTGACGTGCAGAACAGGTGCTCCCTCTTGGTCTTGCCCAGGCCTCTCTGGAGAGGGGAGGATGGACCCCTGGGTTAGTGAGGCCTTCCTGCTGCCTCATCTATAGCATTTTTAAGAAGCCAGGAATTGGGGACGCAGGGGACACTTTCTGGGGATGGTATCAGGAGACACTGCTTCCACAGGGCCTACTTCCAGCAGCACGGCTGTACCTTCACTGCTGTCATCCCTACCAATGTCTTTGGGCCTTATGACAACTTCAACATCGAAGACGGCCACGTGCTGCCTGGCCTCATCCATAAGGTGCACCTGGCCAAGAGTGAGTGCAGCTGTCCGGCACACGCCTGGCCCAGGTTACCTGCCTGAGGGGGCTTTATGCTCAGCTGCGGGGTGGGCAGGGAACTGGGCCTGGCCTCAGAGCTCTGACACCTGCCCCATCTGTAGGTAGTGGTTCAGCCTTGACTGTGTGGGGTACAGGGAAGCCTCGGAGGCAGTTCATCTACTCACTGGTATGTTTTGGGGGGGAGCATGGCATTCCCAGTAAAGCTAGCTGTGTGGGAGGTGGAGGCCTGCAAAATAGTCCTTGAGCCTTGCCAAACCCCCAAGGGTGCAACTTTGGCTCCGTAGGAGAAAGTGTGCCCTGAATGAGGGACTTCCATTAGGGTGAGCCCTGGCTGTACTTCCAAGGGAGCAGAAACAGCGGTCCAGCCTCTACACTAGGGGCATTTGGTGCTTACTTGTGGGTTTGACCTGACCTTTTGGCCTCCAGGACCTCGCCCGGCTCTTCATCTGGGTCCTTCGGGAGTACAATGAGGTGGAGCCCATCATCCTCTCAGGTGGGCGTCCTGCAGCTGCCTTTCCTACAGCAGGGCAGGACCTGTATCCACCCTGAGGAGTGGGAGCAGACATGCCCCTAGGGGTCTGGACAGGGAGGCCTGACTGACTGCTGGCCCATGGTTCCCCACAGTGGGCGAGGAAGACGAAGTGTCCATCAAGGAGGCAGCTGAGGCTGTAGTGGAGGCCATGGACTTCTGTGGGGAAGTCACTGTATCCTTTGGCTCTGGAGATGGAGTGATGGTGAGGCAGTGTGAGGGGTGATTCGGTTTTCCCTTGTAGGATGGCTAACCTAGCACCATTTTGTTTCTGGTGGTGCTTGCCCTGCAGCAGGAGTGGGTAGTGCACTTTCTGCTATGGTCCTGACCAAGGGATCCAGTTTGATTCGACAAAGTCAGATGGGCAGTATAAGAAGACAGCCAGCAACGGCAAGTTGCGATCCTACTTGCCTGACTTCCGTTTCACACCCTTCAAGCAGGGTAAGTTCCTATCCATCCAACATCCTTAACCACCCCAACCTGCTTGCAAGTCTCTCTGCCAATTCGCCTTTGGCTTCAGCACCAGCTGTTTTTCCCTGTTCCCTGCCGAGGACTTAGCCTCCATACTGGGACCACGGGGTTTGGCGCGCTCTGCCGGCTTGGTCACCAGACCCTTAACAAAACCTATATCCACTGAGAAGCAGGACACTATCGTTTAGGGTATGGGGGAGGGGGCACCCTCCCTACCTCCTGGGGGGCAGGGTAGTTACTGGCTCTCACCTGTCTGTCTCTGCAGCTGTGAAGGAAACGTGTGCTTGGTTCACCGACAACTATGAGCAGGCCCGGAAGTAAAGCACGGGCCAAGCAGGTGCTCACCTGGCAATGCCCAGTCAGTGGTCACCACCCTCGGCTTTTGCCAGGAACCGAGGATAGTATCCAGCAACCTGAGCCACATGCTGACCTCTCTGCCAGGGTGCTCCCTGCTGCTGTCCAGTAGGGCCCATGTTTGTCCCTGGGGAAAGGCCAGACCTACACCTTGCTTGTCTGCTTCTGCCCGACGTCAGTGTGTCCCTGCTGGTCTAGAAAGCAATAAAATGGATTTTCATGAGCCTGGACTCAGAAGCTGTGCCAGTCTTCTCCTTCCCACAGCCCTGCCTGGCCTGGCCTGGCCTGGTCTGGGACAGTGCTACTGTCCCTTGTGTGCTACTTAGCTCCTAAGAGCTGCTAGGTCCAAGGTAAGAGTCCCTGTGTGAAGGAGCATCAGGAAGCAGGCAGCATGGGTCAGATATCATTGTCAGGGGTCTCAGGTCTGGAGCAGGGGACCTCCCCAACAGCCTTGCCTGTATCTTGGCCATGCTTAACCCTTCACTTGTGGTCACACACAGGCCACTCTTTCTCAGACTTGACCGTGGTGAAGGAAGGTGAATCTCAATCTGGACAGATTCAGTGGGCCATCCGGGGACACAAGGATGGGCCTGCTAGGAAGACTGGTGACAGGTGACCCAGACTTCTCTAGGTCCCCCAGGCCTGGCCTTGTTGGTCAGTTTTAGCTGAGTGGTGACATCATGGACTTTTCCATTCTGTTTCTTCTTAGATGGTCAAATCCAGGCTAGTTAGGGCAGCACAAGAGCTTCCACCTAAGGCTGCTGCAGCTAGGGGCAGGTTGCTTTGGTATTGCTTGTCTCTGATGACCGCAGCTCCGGATCATTTTCAGACTCCCATCGTAGAATTTATTCACCTAAGACCATTAGGATTGTTTCTTGTCCATGATGACATGGGGTTGGAAGTTACAGGCCCCTTGACTCCTCTCAATCTTGAAATGGAGCTACTACTGTCCTTGAAGACTGGGGAGAGCAGAGGGGGGACATTTACTCCCAAGACTCAAGAGCTACAGCTCCAGGCAAGAAGTGACAGTTGGCACCTGTGTAGTAACATTAAGACTTTTCCAGGCGATGAGTCATAACAGCCAGTCACATAGCTGAAGCTGACAATGGGCTTCTGGACAGATGAGGGTTTTTAACAGGAACAACTGTTAAACAAGGTGATTTATTAGACTGGCTTATAGGATGTGCTCTGGGTAGCCCAACAATGACTAACACTGGACAGGCCAAGAATCAAGTAGTTGTTCAGTGTATAAGGCTGCATGTCTCAGCAGTGGCAGCCTGGCGCTGAAGGACTCCTGGAGAGCTGCTGGTCTTCTGTGTACTGAGTACTTTTGGATCTTAGGTTTAGCAGCTACAAACAAGCAAAAAAGTTTCCTTCCATGTCCTGCTATGGAGCTGCCACCAGAAGGCGCTGCGGTGCTTTACGGTGGATATTCCCACTTCTACTCCAAAAGAATCCTCTGAGGGCATACCCAGCAGCTTGTGTTTTACTTAATTTCACATGCAGTCAGAATTGACAACTCACACCTCCACTTGTCCCCTCCCCTCAGAAGCCACGCCCCTTTGACCCAGTACCTTCTGACCCAGCCCTGTCCAATGAGGTCTCAAAACTTGCTCGGCTTTCTCCACTGAGCCCACCCTTCCTATACATTCTGCCTCTCACCTCCCAGAAGTACTAAAGATATCCAGTTGTTTTATTCTCATTACACTAACCCTCGGTTCCCAGCCTTTTGTCTTCTAGCATGCCAGCCAGGGCCTGCCTGGTCTTTCACCCTCTAAAGCAGTGTCAGCTGGCCCCTCCTATGTTTATTGCCCAGTCTGCCTCTGGCCCATGCCTTCCCTGCATTTACCTCCAGACTTCCTACAAACCTAATCCTCTGATAAGCATTCACCAACCAGCCAGGGCGTTAAGGATATAGCTCCCAGCCCCAGGAAAAGCTGATCTGAGTTTACCAGAACTTGCCAGACACTCAGTTGTCAAGTGACCACCAGTTCGTATGTTAAACATGTCATTAGGTCAAGGAATGCACCTTGTCATAAGAATCCGAGTGCCTTGATCACTCTGGCCAGACAGCTGAATGAATTTTCAAGTCTCAACTTTGAACAATTCCAGGTGCTAATGGTTGCATCCCAGAATACAGAAATGTTTTACACTCACTTTCTTATGTTCATGTCCATCTCTGTATATAGTGAGGATTCTGCAAGTTCCCACTGTTAATCTGCTTTCTGTTGCTGTCCAAGACAGTTCATTTCTTCTTTAACCTTTTAAAAAACTGTCTAGCTATCTATTTATTTATTATAAGTACATTGTAGCTGTCTTAGTCAGGGTTTCTATTCTTGCACAAACATCATGACCAAGAAGCAAGTTGGGGAGGAAAGGGTTTATTCAGCTTACACTTCCACATTGCTGTTCATCACCAGAGGAAGTCAGGACTGGAACCCAAGCAGGTCAGGAAGCAGGAGCTGATGCAGAGGCCATGGAGGGATGTTGTTCACTGACTTGCTTCCCATCGCTTGCTCAGCCTGCTTTCTTATAGAACCCACATCTACCAGCCCAGGGATGGCACCACCCACAATGGGCTGGGCCCTCCCCCTTTGATCACTAGTTGAGAAAATGGATTTCCCCAACTGAGGCTCCTTTCTCTGTGATTAACACCAGCTTGTGTCAAGTTGACACAAAACCAGCCAGTACAGTAGCTCACACACCAGATCCCCTTACAGATGGTTGTAAGCCACCATGTGGTTGCTGGGACTTGAACTCGGGACCTCCAGAAGAGTAGTCAGTGCTCTTAACCACTGAGCCATCTCTCCAGCCTGACAGTTAACTTTTAAGAAGGGAAAACTTTGTTGAGCTTTAGTTTTTAGTTCCTGGTTTTACAGGTTTCCATCTAATGTCAGGCAGACTTACCGCTCTTAGGCTTCTGGTGGGGTCTGAGGAAAGATTAGGAAATACAACTCTTCACCTCACACAGTGAAAGAGGAAAGGACTGTCCATCATCCTGATTGTGACAGGCAGGGGAGGCCATCTTTACTGTGGGACCTCACAATCTGAGGACAGACAGCATTGCCCTTCTAAGTGCTGTTCTATTTTGCCTAATTATACACACTCAAAACAAAACAACAAACCACTTTTATCCAGTTTGTAGGAAGCCTATGTATACTTTTGACTTGAAGTTACTTTAGGGAATAAAAATTAAGTTTAGTTGTTTGAATGGGTAATTTGGATAAGACCCTGATTGTTTGTTTGTTTACTTATTTGAGACAGGGATTTTCTCTGTAGCCTTGGCTGTCCTGGAATTTGCTTTGTAGACCAGGCTGATCTCAAACTCGAGATCCACCTGCCTCAGACTTTCAAGCAAGTGCTGTGTACTGGCAACTGATGGTTAGTGTTGCTTTTAATACGGAAAACTATAACCCGCTTTGAGGACTTAACCCAAGGTGCACACACTAGGCAAAAGCAGTGCCAGCCTCCTACCATAAACCCCAGCCTCATCCTAGGGTGATTCAAGCTTTTTTTTTTTTTTTTTCTAAATCTCTCTGAAAGGCTTTTGGAGAGATTCTAGCTTCGGGTTTCTCAGGAGGAATTAGACAGCCTGCAGGACTAGCTCCCCATCCTTTCTCTTCTTTCCCCTCAGCTTGGGGAAAATCTCGCCTCAAGCAACAAAATCTGTGTCAGCGCCCGCCCCGCCCCGTCCCGCCCCGTCCCGCCTCGAACCCGCCCAGCCGCTTCTGTTCGTCAGTGCAGCTCTAGTGGGCGGGGCCCGCTGCCGCAAGGACCAGAGAAGGCCAGCTCGGAGCACGATGGCGGCTACGACACCTGAACCTCTGCGTGTGGGCTTCGTGGGTGCAGGCCGCATGGCGGAGGCCATTGCCCAAGGCCTCATCCGAGCAGGTGGGGAGGCGAGGCCTGGTTGGGGGACCCTTCTAATGGGAGGAGTCTTTGCGGGAGGGGAGCACGTGGTACCCCAAGGGCCAGTAGGGTGAATTTGCTGGTTTCCTGGGTTAGAATCCTATAGCAGGCTTCTGTCAAGGCCTCCGGGATCTCTGGGTGAGCCCCCAGCCCCTTCCCAGGCCGGTGAGTGGGCGAGCCAGGCGAGGTGTGGGGGAAAAAAAAGTTTATTTAGTACTGATTGTATTGATCAACGATACTCCTTTAAATGTATTGCATTAAAGAAAACTACGATTGACTTCATGCTTGACTTCTTTTGGGGATTGGGGGGGGGGTGCTTTGCTTGTTTGTATGCTTTTTGTTTTTCGAGATAGGGTTTATTTGGCCTGGAACTTGCTGGTAGACCAGGCTGGCCCTGAGCTCGGAGATCCACCTTTTGCTGCCTCCCAGAGTCCTGTGATTAAAAGTGTGAGCCACCACCAGACCGCTCGCTTTTAACTTTTTATCACCTTAATGTGACCGTACGTTTATAGTTCCATATGTAGCTCAAATCAGACCTTAGATTGAACTGACTTAATGCTTAGTTCAACTTCCTGGCCTCCTCCTGAAGGTTGGTTTTTTATTCACGCTTCAGTTCCACTCTCAGAGGTGGGTAGCTGTGTGGAATTCGGGAGGACGATGGTTGGCAACAATACCTTAAATTTGAAGGTCAGATGTCTGCTACCTGGGGGTGGAGGGTATGGTGAGGAGAAAGACAAACTCTTCCAGGAACACTGCTGGTGCTTATAGCTGATGGTGATACTGGCCTAACACTGCAGTTCAGTGTTAAGAAAACCGTATGAACAGATTGCAGGTAGGGAAAGTTGGTGACCTTTGGCTCTCTGCTCTCAATTAGACTTCAAAGTTCGGAGGATCGAATGGCTTCCTACAAGCCTCAGGTGTTTACATGGAAAACCTGGCAGTTCACCTGCCTCTTGATGCTACATAAACAGGATCACTGAGATAATTAGCCTCCCTCTGTGTTCTGGTTATGGCACACACTTACATATTAAGTGTGTGCCATAACCAGAACACAGACATACCAGAAGAGGGCATCAGATCTCATTACAGATGGTTGTGAACCACCATGTGGTTGCTGGGATTTGAACTCGGGACCTTTGGAAGAGCAATCAGTGCTCTTAACCACTGAGCCATCCTTCCAGCCCCTGGCCCAGTCTTTCTACCTCTATATCTTCCAAAACCAGATGATTTCCACCAGAGGGGTCACTTAGTCTCCCCAAGACATTCCAGCTATTGAAAGAGAATACATCCTGTTAGGTCTTTATTGATTGGCTTGGTTTGGTTTTTGTTTTTTTCTTTTTCTTTTTATTTTTTCAAAGATTTATTCATTATATATAAGTACACTGTATCTGTCTCCAGACACATGCATCAGATCTCATTACAGATGGTTGTGAGCCACCATGTGGTTGCTGGGATTTGAACTCAGGACCTCTGGTAGAGCAGTCAGTGCTCTAACCACTGAGCCATCTCTCCAGCCCGGTTTTTGTTTTTTTCAAGTCAAGGTTTCTCTGTAACCATGGCTGTCCTAGAACTTACTCTGTAGACCAGGCTGACCTGGAACTCAAGAGATTCACCTGCCTCTTCTTAAATGCTAGGATTAAAGGCATGTACCACTATCACCAGGCCAAGTAAAATGGGCTTTTTTCTTTTTAAAGATTATATATGTGAGTGTTTTATCTGTTTGCATGCACGCTTACACGCTTGGTGTCTTCAGAGACTGGAAGAGGGCACTGGCTCCACTGGAGGCGGCCTTATGAATGGTTGCCAGTTGCTCATGTGGGTTGTAAGAAGAACCTATCCAAGATCATCTTCAAAAGCAGCAAGTACTCTCAACTGCTAAGCCTGCTAAGCCGTCTCTCGACACCTTTACCAACTATCTTCGCTCTCTATCTTGCCGTCCTAGCTCTGGTGTTCCTCCAGAGGTTTTGCATTTTGATCAACAGACCTAAATATTCCTGCCAGCTGCCCCTTTCCTGAAAGCAGAGGCCCTTGGACTTTCTTCCTTGTTAAGATCAGGCAGGTTTCTGGCCCCAGTGTCCAACAGAAATGGCAGCAGCAAGGACAAGCCCCCCTGCTGTATCTCTATGGAGCCTTAGGCTCACGGTGGGCCAGGCTAGCTGTTTCCTATCTTCCCAGTCCTCACCTGGTTCTGCCCTTCTATCCAGGCAAAGTACAAGCTAAGCAAGTGCTGGCCAGTGCACCGACGGACAAGAACCTCTGCCACTTCAGGGTGAGTGGGACTTAGGGTCTTGTCTTCCTGAAGCATTTATCAGGGGTCACGTATGACTGAAGGTTTGAGATGGTTTGGTCTGTCCAGGAGAATTGGGGGATGAGAGGCCAGGAAGTGTCAAGCTTGTGGAAGGACTAGAGCGGATGCAGGGTGGGTGTGAACACTAGGAGGGAAGGTTCCAGAAAGTAAAACTTAGAGCTTGAGGAGCAGGGCCTGCTGGGTTTGTCTTAGGCATTGGAGGCTACTGCAAGTACAGACATTTGTGACAATATGGGCCTGAAGGAACCCATGGGATACAGAATGACCAAGGACACACAGGTCAGCCTGTTGAATGACTTCTCTCACAGCCTTATTTCTGGCCCTTGTGTCTGTTTAGGCTCTGGGTTGCCAGACGACTCATTCCAACCATGAGGTGCTGATAAACTGCCCCCTTGTCATCTTTGCCACCAAACCCCAAGTCCTGCCAGCTGTTTTGGCAGAGGTGGCCCCTATGGTCACTGCTGAGCACATCATTGTTTCTGTGGCTGCAGGGATCTCTCTGAGCTCTATGGAGGAGGTAAGTGGCCTCTTGGCCTTGAGACCTGACTGATATAGGATCTGTTGGCTGTACTTGGGAAGCAGAGAGCATCCTAGCAAACTCCAAAAGTTAGACAGTTGGCTCACTAGGGTTAGGTGGCTGGGATAGTGGTTCTGCCAGGGTATCTGGGAAGTGGGGACTAGAGGCTGCATTTGGCCGAGGTGTTTGCCTAGCAGGCCCAGTCTCTTAGGCTGCCTGACACTGACCTTTCTTCCATCCAGTTGCTACCCTCGAGTACACGAATATTACGAGTCTCTCCCAATCTACCCTGCGTAGTTCAGGAAGGGGCTATGGTGATGACACGGGGCCGCTTTGCTAGGGATGATGACGCCAAGCTGCTACAGAACTTGCTGGAAGCCTGTGGGCAGTGCATAGAGGTTCCTGAGTCCTACGTAGATATCCACACTGGCCTCAGTGGCAGTGGTGTGGCCTTTGTGAGTATTGTCTTAACCCATACCCTTGAAAGTAAGCCCTTTGCAAAGGCCTTGCTCTCAAGGTCTCAGAATCAAGCCTTGGAGCTTTAAATGATCCACAGGGTAACTGTGAGCTCTGCTGTCTCTCAGAACACCATATTTTATAGGACCATTGAGGCTAGCCCCTTTACCGAACTCTGGGTTTAGGCCTTATAGCCTAGGTATCTGTGACCATGTTTAGGGTTTTGTTTCTTGTGGTTCTGAGCCAGTGGTTCTCAACCCTCCTAGTCCTAATTCCCGTGACCCTTTAATACAGTTCCTTATGTTGTGGTAACCCCCAACCAAAAAAATTATTTTTGTTGCTACTTCATAACTGCAATTTTGCTACTATTATAAATTATAATGTAAATACCTGTGTTTTCTGATGGTCATAGGCCACCCCTGTAAAAGGGTCATTCAGCTCCCAAAGGGGTTGATAGGCATTTTCTCTCCCTTGGTGACACAAACATAGGGCAGATTAGAGCAGATTAAAAGTAGATAAAGGTAGGTTTATTAGGAGGCAGCTCTCTGGGTGGGTTCACAGATCTCACAGGTGGAGGTCAGTAAAGTCACATATCCAGGCTAAAGCAAGGGAGTTTTATAGAGCTTAGGTGAAGCGTGATGACGTGTCAGATAGGAGCTGAGCTTACGTGGTCCATAGCATACGTGGTCAAAAACTGAGTCCCTTGGTAGGCACTCGTGGGTGGGTTGCCAGAGATGGAGAGACAAGGGGTGAGGACATGTTTACAGATGGAGGAGTTTTCTCTGTGTGGGTGGGATTGGGGGAAGGAGAGCAGACAGGATTTTCCAGCTTGTTGAGGTGGATGAGCAGGGGCTTCTAGCCTAACAGGGGTCACGACCCACAGGTGAGAGCCACTATTCTGAGCATTCTCTAGCTTCGAACTGTGTCTAGTAAAAGGGCAACTTTGACATGCCGCCTCCTCACTCCCAGTGCTGTTGTTACAGGTGTGTACATTTTCAGAGGCCCTGGCTGAAGGGGCCATCAAGATGGGCATGCCCAGTGACCTGGCCCACCGCATTGCTGCTCAGACCCTGCTGGGGACAGCCAAAATGCTGCAGCAGGAAGGGAAGCACCCAGCCCAGATTCGGACAGACGTGCTCACACCAGCTGGAACCACCATCCATGGGCTCCATGCCCTAGAGCAGGGCGGTTTTCGAGCAGCTGCCATGAGTGCTGTGGAAGCAGCTACCTGCCGGGCTAAGGAACTCAGCAAGAAATAAGGCAGGCCTCAGATGAAACAGGCTCCTTGCCCGGCTACAGCCTCTGTGGCGAGAACAGCCCTCCCTACATGGGTGTCGCAGTGGGCTGTTCTCTAAGCAGCATGGCCATCATTTTCATCCAGGAGGCAGTGACTACTTGTAAGACACTGTCAAGATGGGATGTGTTGAATGGGACATTCAGTCAAAGAAGGAAAAGGTGGGGAGGGTCATGTGACCCTTGTCTGAGATTCCAGATCCTCCTCCTGCACCTCCCAGCCAGGTGCAATTGTGTCCTTATCCTCCCTGCTGGCACGAGACGTTTTGATGGTTGTGGCTGCTTTGGGGTCACACCTACTCCTGTGAGCAACACCCACCCACATTCTCTAAGCCCAATAAACTCATTGATTCCCTACGTTGGACTTTACTGGAATTGTTCTTTGGTTTGTCCTGGCTACTTTATAAAGAACAGGTAAATATTTCCTCAGAATTCCCTCAACACTGGACACCAGCCACCTTGCTTCTCTAGGTCACCCCCATCTTCCTGTTGTCCCACCTTTAAGGACCAGGGCTCTCTGTCCATCAGGCAAGTGTTCTCACTTCCTCTATACTCTCAGAAAAAGCAGTCATTTCTGCAGGCCTCCTTACTCCTAGAGTGGCAGTAACCCTAATGACATAATTGGCAGTGTTGGGTCTTCAGTGCCTGTTTTGGAAGCAACAAAGTATTCTGGTAGCAACAAGAGCTACCTGATCCTGGTCTGGAGCTCTGGTCCTCTTCTTGAATTTCCATGGGACTTCCCAAAAGCCAGTGGCCACACTCAGGAGGATGAGGATGGGAATAGCAGAGGAATAAATGTCACTTGCCTAAGAAGTTCCCTCTCCTTCCATGAAGCCAGGGCCTTGGCCCATAGGAGGAAAGAGTCCCCACCTCCCCGAAGCAGGCATGCCCTTCCACAGTTAAGGAGCTGCACCCAGGTTGTTCCTGCAGCAGAGGTATGGTGTCCAACTTGCCCTGTGCTCCAGTCAAGGGGAAGAGCTGTTTGAGGATTCAAAGATGTATCCTAGCTCGCTTTGGAAGACAGACGAGAATCCCGCCTCCAGCTGGACATAGGCTGCTTCCCTACTGGACCTAAGCTGACTCTATGGAAGGTAGAGCTGGAGTCTCCAGAATTCTGGCTTGGGTCAGGAGTCCTTGAGTGCCCTATAGCTCTGGCATTATAACTACAGGTACTGCCTCGGCAGGATTTGACTCTAGAATTTGAAAGGATATTAAAGGAAAAAGAAAAAAGGATTTGCTATCGTTTCCTGTACTAGCAAGCCAGGAAAATCAGGGCATCAAGACAACTGAGGTAATGGGATTGGGGACCTGGTGTGGTTCTGGCCCCGTCCCTGGTACCCTCTCCCCCAATCATTGCCATCTAGTCACCAAAGTGCTGCCTCCCTCACTTTTACTGAGCAGTGCCCTGAGATTGGGTGGAAGCACCCATTACTGTGCTTGGAGCAGCTCCAGTGCTGGCATCTGTTAGATGAGTGAAGCGGGACTAGTCAATGGTAGTTACAGACAGGAAGAGGCTGTCTCATCCATAGTCCCACTCCTCCAGCACTGCAGCCCTGCGTTCTCTCAGCCTCTTGCCTTGGATGCCCAGCTCTCAGTCCATCCCCAGGGGGTAGCTCCTCTCAGCCAAGGGCTACCTGGTTGGACTCTGGCATTGTCACTCAGAGGGGCTATCCTGAGTCCAGTCCATGGCCCTGTTTTCTCACTTGTAAGGATTTACAGAAAAACAGCCTGGCTGTTTGAGTAAGCTGGCCAGGGGTAGAGGCTAAGAAAACAAGCCATACAGACAGCCGAGGACTCCGCCATCCCAGCTGCAGAGCCCATCGCCTGTGTCATTGAGACACAAGACAATCAGTTTCCCTGAAAACGGGCTTCCAAGCTATCCCAAGTCTCGGTAGGATAGAGTCCCAGGGTCTGGTATAAGGCACTTCTTTATGGGAACTCCTTGGGCAGCCCACCTGCCAATAGAGTCAATGATGGTTGTGAGCCAACAACAGCAGTTTGTCCCTGGGACCAGGGCGGGGAAGCGGAACACACCCCTTCATTAGCTGGTCACAGTCTAGAGCACATTGTTACATGGCCTTAGGTTCACTGGTGGCAGGCTGGGACACAGGCTGTTGGCTACTCAGAGAAGCAGCTTTGGGGCCATACAACTGTGACACAGGCCTCTTCCTGGTGAGTGTGGCTTTCTGAGATTAAAATCTGGTATGCGCTCATGGCATTCTCTTTAATCAATACTGTCCCTCTTTGATGCACCCCATCCTATGGCATGTTCCAGATGCAAGCATTAGATCTAGTCACAAAAAAAATGAGACTAAAACAGGGTAGCTAATGAAGTCGACCTGTTTCACCTTTATTACACATGGCTAGATGAACTCAGCTGTAAGCAAGGTTGAGTGTCAGAGAAAGGGCCCTACAATAGGACAGGAAGCCCACAAACCCAAGATCCTCTGGAGGACAGCTGTTGGTGTCAAGAAGCTCTTGTGGAGACATTCAGTGGAGCCTAAACTGTGTGCCAGGACCTCGCTGGGCTTCCCACAGGCAATCCTAACTGGGTAGTGTAAAGGGCTCAGCACCCCACTGCTGGTGGCTCCAACAAAACCCACACTCCCCATCTTTCTGTGTTGGGTGCTTTCTCCAGACAATGTTTATAAATCCAAGTTAGAACCTAGCAGAAAACGCTTATACTTCTTAAACCAAAGGATCACCACACTATGGGGAACAGGTACACCTCTGGGGGCAAGTGAACTGAGATTCCTGTGTGATGCCTGGTACATAGCAGGTGGTAATGGCTGCTGAAGAAAGGAACTACAATTTCATCCCCCTTAGTAGGTCATACTGTGTGTGTGTGTGTATAAAGTTTCTCCCTATGGAGCCCCATCAGACACTGGATATAGAAAGGAGAAATGACTGCCTATCTCAAGCTGAGTTTTCATTGGGGCTGAGGCCTCTGTGCACTGTAAGCCTCAGAGTTATTGAACTCCTCCCCACTAGGGCATATGCCAGGCAACCTGGGCAAAGTAGCCTCCTCCACAACCAAGACTCAGCCACCAGAACCTCTGCCTATAGCATGTAAAGAGCACCAGAATGTTTCATTCAAGCTGTTTTTTTTTTTTTAATTGTAGTGCAGTTGTTTGAACCTAGGACCTTGGGCATCCTAGGCAAAAGCACCCTACCATTGCACTATGTCCTTAGATGGAGATGACACCTCTGAGCCTCATCATGGGTATCTCTCTAGCCCAGTTAATGATAGCACATGAATACAAACCTGCCAGGACACACTTGCTTGTTTATAGGACAGCAGCAATATGGGGTCATAACAACCTCCTGGGCCTTGTGTCTCCAAGGGAAAGGGGCTTGAACTGTTAAGAGAGGCTGGTGAGAGAGGTCTTACTCCAGGGTCCTAGTCTGTGCCAACTCTAGTCTATCTGGGCCCAGACCAGATTGAAACCTCTCCAAACGAGCAGCTACTAGAAGCTACCCAGCCTGACTGTACATCCAAGGCCCAGATCTGCCTCTCTGCAGACTTGAAAGCAGGTCTGTCAAAGCTGGGTGGTAGCTCCTAACCTGGCTGCTGGTATAAACACTTCAGTGTGCACAGAGTCTGCTACCTGAGCTCAGTTCCCTTGCTCCATGCTTTCCCTCAGCTTTTGATATTTATGCAGCTTTTCGACTGGGATGTAGCCGTGGCTCCAAGGAGCTGTATTCTTGGACCTACATGGAAATCACTTTTGGATACTTCACCCAAAGCTTTGCCCATTGCCAGGCTGTTACATCCCCTGCCCTTCTCCATGTTTTTAAGGATCAGACTAGGACATGTGAAGATGAGGGGAGAGCACCAGGACAAGGGCTCAGGACAGTATTTCTGCAAAGATGCAGTGCTCTTCCTTAAGACACAGGTGCCTTAGGTTTAGACCACCAGCAGGAATCTGAATCCAGATAGCAGAGTGATACAAAATATGGATATTCCTTTGAGCCTTTTCTTCTTCAACCTGGGCCGTCCAGCAATAGCTCCTCAGCCACACCCCTGGCAATTCCAAGTGGATGAGTTTAGGGGAGTTTACAGGAAGAGCCCATGGGGGGTCAAGGGTAGACTATAAGGCACCGAAGACCTCCCAGATGGTTGCAAAGGCTATGACTTGTTTCCAGCTAGATCGGATTGCTCTGGAGCTAGACAAAGTGCTTTGTGTTTTGTCCTGCCCACTGGTCAAGCCACCTGGGTCCAAATCCAAACACTTGCCAACCTCGTGAATAGAAGACCTATCCAGAATGAAGTTTTTAAAGGGGGGACTAAAAATCCAAGTAGAACAGAATTTGCCATACGCTCTGCTGCATCCAAAACCACACCAAGCACTGAGCTTCGATTTCCCCCTTCCCACTCTCATGTGAGTGCACCACCTCAGGCCAGGGACCGAAGCCTTTGCCTAGCACCATAAAGGCCTGCAGTTAGTTATCAGAGCAAGGACAAGAGAGCCCAGACACCACCTCCCCCTGCCAGCACTCATGGTTCCCTAGGAAGAGCATCTTTCCACACAGGTTTAATGTGTTTTTAAAACAAAACTAAGTGCTTCCCTACTGAGATGAGACCAGGTAGCACCAGGGAAGCAGATGAAACAGCAGCAGCCTCATCCAGTGTCCATGGAGGCAGGTGTGTGTGTGCACCCCATAGGGGCCAGAATGGAAGTACAGTCAACTGTTCTCCAGTAGGTGCTGTGCTTATGTGCCCACATGTGCCTAACCAGGAAAGAACATTTGCTTCTTTTAGCTACGTCTCCAGGACCCTGTGGATCATGGGAGCAGCTCATTCTTTACTAATAGAACTCCTCCAAGCTGGGCTAGGCTTGTAATCCCTGGATCTCTACAGTGGACTGCCAGGGAGAAAAGGTGGTAGACAGCAGACTGTGTATGCCCCCTTTCTCCCAGTATGGCAGGAGAGAGGCCACTGGGCCAAGGTAGTCACACACCATCATCAGAAGCTGCTGCTGAGGGGTCAATGCCCCCAAGCCTCCTCGCCATGGTAATGAGGGAACGTAGCTGCACAAGCCTCAGTGGTCCCACTTCTCTAGGATCCTGGCTCTCCAGCCACCTCAGAGCTGTCTCTAGTCCCCAAACAGCTTCCCCAGCAGTAGGTACCAACACTCCTCCTTGTTCGGTGGCCTCTTCCTCCTCCTCTCCAGCCCCGATGCTAGAGGGCAGGCTAGCTGGGGATGGAGGAGCTGCAGGGGCCACCTCTTCTCTGCCACCCTCAGGGAGACTTCCATCATCATCCAGGTGTAGCCATTCTGCCACCTCTTCAGGTGCCAGGCGCTTGTAAGCCAGGGCTGCCAGATGTGTGAGGTCACTGAGCACGCTGCTGTGTTCAGCAGCCTCCTCTACCTGGTGGGTGGGCTGCTGCCCAGGCTCAAAGGCTGCTCGCAGACCCAGAAGCCAACAGCGCTCTATGCTGCCTGCCTGGACCAAGTCCCAAGAGAGGCCGGCCAGGTATAGCATGTCCTTGAGCATAAAGCTTCTCATGAAGTCCAGAGGGGAGCCACTGGCACAAGACACAGCAAGCCTCAGAAGCTCCCGTTTGTACAAATGCTTGAAGGCTGCCACCACACCATGCTCCAGTGGTTCAGGGATGTGTGCTCGGCTGTTGCCCTTGGACAAGAAGAGGACTCGAACTGCACCATCAGGTGTTTGAAGCTCCTCTGGGGACCCAAGGAGCTCAGTTTGGCACTGCCTGGGAGTCTCCCCGCTCTCCTCCAGGGCAGGCATTCTAGTGGCCCAACTTGGACAGGGTGGATGGGCCACCAGCAGCACAGCCTTCTGTTGCAGGCAGCTTCGGCGCAGGTAGCGCTTGACACCAGGGACGAATTCCTCGAAGAACCAGCCCCGAAGAAGAGGGCGACTGAGCCAGGCATCCGGACTATAGCGGTAGGAGGCCGGGAACTTGTCCTGGTTGTGGTGGCGCAGGCTGGGTGGGTCTGGTAGCTGCCCGATGACTAGTGGTTTCAGCTTGTGGCTGCCTGTCAGGTTGGCGGCCAGTAGTACTGTCACTCGGTCGCTGCGCCAGCGCCGGCTGCACCCACCAGGCTCCCTGGAGTCCCCAGTGCCTGGAGTTGTGGCCTGCTCCGGAAGTAACCTCCAATAAAGACCAGTAACGTTAGCATTGTAGATCTGCTCGTCACCATAGCCGCCCTCGGAGTGGGGTAGAGTGGTCGGCGCGCCATCAGGTAGACCACCTGTGTCCGGTGGCTGCGCGGGCTCTTCTTTGACAGGCGCGGGGCCTGGGACCGGGGGCTCAGCCTCACCATAGATGCGCTGGCTAGAGATGCCATGGCGCTTCTGCCAGCGCCAGAACCAGCCGTGGCTAGCCTTGAAGGTACACTCGGGGCCGTAGATCTGGCGAGCAAAGGCCTCAGCCTGCGCTTGGATAACTGGCCCGGATAGCGGTACGCCGTGCTGGCGCAAGGTGAGGAACCACGAGTAGACGGCGCGGTCGATCTCCTCCTCGTTGGCCAGACGCATCTTCTTGCGCTGCGTGCCCACTTCTCCACCTAGCTGGTCCAAAAACCAGCGCAGCTTGGGCTCGTCCTTGAGCCAGCCGCGCAGTGTGCCTCCCGGCACGCCGAAGTCGCGGCATACGCTGGCCTGTCGCTCACCGCCCTTGACGCGCTCGATGGCTTGCAGCTTGTCTTTGATGGAGTAGGCCTTGCGGAAAGTCATCTTCACGGCCACCCGGGGCCGTGGCCCGGGTGTTGGGGGCGGCGGGCGCGCTGTGGAACCCGGGCCGGGCGCCGGCGATCGTGGTGGCTCAGCAAGGCACTGGGGCCGGGGAAGAGGAGCGCGATGAGGGACTGAGTGCAGGGCTGGGCCGGCCGGAGGGCTCGCGGGGTACATGGCGTCGGCGCCAGGGACCACCCGGGATAGCGAGCCTGACAACCCGCGCGGGCCGCTTGGGGCGGGGCTCGGGGGGCGGGACTGCCCGGGTCCCTCCCTTTTGTCTCGCCGGCCTCGCCTGCACCGGCCCTCAAGTCCCGCCCCTCTGCCTCGTGGCGCCTGCGCACAGTCTGGCCTTGGGCGCGTCACCAGCGCTTGCGCACACCAACTTCATTTCGTCCCGCCCTAGTTCGGCGGCTCCACTTTTCAGGCTGTGGAGGGGGGTGCGGCGCGTCGGGAGATCCAGTTCTCGGCCACTAGCGACATCTTCTCGGGTAAAGTGCCGCTCTCGAGGTAACTGTGTCCTACCTTCTACCATGGTGGTTCCTGTATGCATCATGATGCATGCTCTGAAGGCAAGGCAGCGCGTGCCAAGGGTTGTGTCCCCCGCCCTGCCTTTCATAGTCTGTGCCGCTGCGTTTTCCGGGAGCTGCGCGGTCGCCCTCCCTCTCCTTTGCAGTCCTGCACTCGCAGTCCCTGGTTTTGGTTGCTGCGTCCTTGGCTGGCGTGTGAGTACCGCGGGCCCCGCCTCAAGGAGCGCACGTGTGGCAGAGGCCTGGAGTGCCCGGGCCCCGCGCGGTTAGGATTGGCTCCAGTGGGTCAGTGCGGGCGGGAGTCTGGGCCTGTGTGGAGACGGGCCGCTGGCCACATGGTTGCCAGCTTCCTGAGCGCTGCTTCAGGCTGGCCGAGCGACGGCTCGGCATGGCCTTGAGTGACATGATTGCCTTGCGGTCGGTCAGGCTCCGGAGCTCTGCCCCTCCTCTTGCAAACGTCCTAGAACATTGCGGTTAAGCACCGAGGGCATACTGAGCTCTAGGCATAGAGGGAGGTTGCTTCGGGTGCAGCCGGGTGGAACTTAATACGGCCCACGAACACAGGGTAGAATAAGGGCATGTGATGCCGATTGGCTCAAAAGTAACAGGGCTGGCTCTACTTACTGATTTGAATAAGATGGTATGGGCAGCTTTCTTGGGAAAGGGGCGTTGAAGGGTACGGTCGCCCTTTTTTCTAATACGTGAGTGCTCTCTCCTGGCATCATGGTTTTCTAGAGTGAACGGCTACCTCACAGCAAGAGAACTTGGTGAAGCTAATCTTGGGGTGCTACTCCCAGGAATGCTTCTGAATTGGCCCTGTCACTCAGGGATAACTGGGTCTTACCTCAGGCGGATTCTCGTGGATGAAGCAAAGGACGGATGTGACAGGACTACCAAGTGTCCCCTAAGCCAATCTCATGGGGCAGCAGAGTCAAGAGGAAGAAGTCGATGGGACAAGGAGTCCCCTTCCCAGGCTCTGTGAGGGCCAGTTCATCATGAATCTCCTCTCGGACTGTGGGAGAACTCAGCAAACTGTTGGAGAGTTGGCAGAGGGAGCCATTTTAGACTTTGTTGCCTAGGATTTATTTGCTCTGCGTGGCTTTCTGTCCTCTCAGGAGGAGGCTGATGCAGGGTTGTCCCCTAGCCTATCTTTTGGGTAGGTGAGGCTCCATGGCGTAGTACAGATGAGGCAAAATACTTGAGAGGGCTTGATAGTCAGCAAGAGTGACTCTCAGGTGATGCTGGCGTTGAGCGTTTCTGTGTCAGGGATCTAGGATGGCTGTGCGCCTATTGAAGGTTGTAGGCGTTGAGACATTCGCGTGAAATCCCGGTGCTCGAACATGCCTTGGTCTCCAGCTCCACACATCACTTGACTCAGAGCCTTATAGTCTTCCTTCCTGTGTCTAAGATGACACAACCAACACCTTCACCCCCTTTAAGTGTTAGGTATGGTACAGATATTATCAGGCGTAAAGGAAGAGCTGAGAAAGCAAGCTGTCTAGCAAAGTCCCAAGACCTGTGTGTCAGGTTGGGGTACCATCAGCTGGACCAGAAATAAAGCCAACAGTGGCAGTTGGGTAAGGAGATTGAGGCTGCCTGGGTTTAGACTTGAGTGACTGCATTTGCCTCTGGGTCTCAAGGTGGGCACACAGCCCAGGCCAGGGTTTCTACGTAGAGCTGGGATAACCCAGAGGCGGAGAAGCAGGGGGAAAGCTTGGAGATTAGAATTGAACCTATGAAAAAAGACCAAGGCATTACTCCCGCGCCTATAAATTCGACAGTGTGGCTACCCCACTGCATGACTGTCATGACTAAAAGCTGGTCTTTGCTCCCGAGTCCTGTTCCATTCCAAGTGCTACAAGCTGCCCCTTTGAACACCAGACACACAAAAAGCCCCCGTGGGCAGCATTGGTTCACAGACTCAGGCCTGGTAAGCCCAGAAATGTTGCTTCTGGGGGTGAAGGGATACAAGTTGAACTTGCTGTCAGACCCACTCCCTACCCACCTCACTCATTCCTATTCCTGTGAAGAACAGGCTGTATTGGGAGCCCATCACTCTCAAGACCGAGGGGGTAACATGCTACCTCGGAGTGTGCACAGAAGGTATGGGCTTAGGGCTCAGAAAGCCAGCTCTTCTGTGGACTTTTTTTTTTTTTTTTTAATTTCCCAGCACATGGAATCTTCCAGGTGCTTGCTACTGTGATTGGGGCACAGCTGTGACATACCCTTTCTCATCTTCCTCAGGGTTCAGTTCCTAAGCCTGAAGTGCCCTTGGCTGAGGCTGCTGCCTGGCCCACGTTGATGGAGGCTCTGAGAGCCCGGAACACCTGCGCTCTTCCTGCAGAGCCTTGTAGCTCAGCCTCAGGCTGCAGCTGGCTAGGACAAGCTGCTTGTGAGTGGAGGCTAGGTCTGGGTGCTGAGCTACATGGCCATGCCTGGCTGTGTTATATCTCGGCCTAAGACCCATTGGGCCTTGTCTGCCACTTGAGCTGCCTGTACTCAGGGCCCCCAGAGCTCGGGCATGAGCTTGACAGCTGACCTAAAGTGACCAGGTCCTTCCTTAGGTCTTGTATCCTCAAGTCTAGCCTATGACTGGGAGCAGGTCAGGGCCTGCTTAGGCCACCCTTCTAGGTCCTTTAATGTGCCGAGCCTGCTTCTCTGGAAGCTTGTTTTTCTTGGTGATCCTTCAATACTCAAGCAGCATGTTCCTCTGTTGTCTAGATTAAAGCCCCAGGAAAAAGCAAGCCAACCCTGTGTAGGTTTGTAGGGACTGACATTCGTCCTGTGAGGGTCTGAGACTTTCGTTGCTACCTGTCTCCGGGCTGTTTCTTCCTGGACAGCTGCAGGTTTGCATGTGTGTGTCTTCCAGGGAAGCAATGAAGTTCAGGTATGTCCAAGTCTGGTTGCAAACTGGTAAAAGTTCTCAGCCTCTTGTACACTTGTAGGGAAAGCAGGCTGGGGAAGGCCTTGTCCCTTGGGAGCCTTTGCTGCTGCTGCTGCTGCTGCTGCTACTACTACTGTCACTACTGTCTTGGGGTAGCACCCCTACCTGCTTGGTCTCTATGTGTGTCCTCAACCCAGAGGTGGCATTATTTCAGTGAGAGGCTACACACAGCTCTGGTGGCAGCAGAGACCCACACCTTGGAGCTGTCTGGACCCAGAACACTTGGTCTCTTGGAGATAGGGCCTAGAGGGGCTGTCCTTATCTTCCAAAGTCCTGTCAGTGAAGGAGCGAGGCTGGGTTTCGTTCGCAGCTGAGGGGGGAGCATCTGTAGGTGCTAGCTCACCTTGATACGGCTGGGAACTCAGAAGAGGGTGGGAGCAGGCAGCTTCCATGGTGGTTTCTGCTTGTCTCTTGGATAGTAGGATAAGAGCTACATACATATCAGGGGCTAATGGAAGAGTGCTGCTTCTCAAGTTTGAGGCCTTGGCAGCCACCTGGGATTTGGTGGTGATATAAACCATTTTATCTTGTGTTGCCATGCCTTCCTGACAAGCAGCTTCTAAAAGGCTGCCCAAGCTGCTGTCTGGCATTGGGTGACCTTTCCCACCGCTCTAACCTTGCTGCTTTTCCTTCATGCTGTCCTAGGAGGCCAAAGCAAAAGTAAGTACACCTGCATAGTGCCCTATACCTCCCTTCACCTGAGCCAAGGAGCCCCAGCCTTCGCCTTGCCTGAGGGAGGCATAGCCACATGGAGTTGAGCTTGCTGGAACAGGGCAGTAGTGGATTAGCTTGTTCTAGTGGCAAGTAGGTACCCATGTGGCCCTGGCACCAATCAGGTTGGCACATAGCCCTCTGCCCTATGGAGAAGCTGCGGTCAGACATGAATATGTGGCCCAAGGAAGTATTTAGTTTCTGTGATCTTGTCCTGCCCTGGTGGGGGGTGGGGTAGGGAAGCAGCTACATCTGTTTCCTTCTGGAGGGTTCCTAGTCTTAAGTTGGGGGGTCGGGGGGCAGGTTAGTAGGCATTGCTGAAGAGTATGGGGAGAAACCTAGACCTATAGTATTCGGTGAGAACGGCAGCCTCCGGGACTGAGAGCCAGGAGGTTAGAGCCAGTCATGTCCTGCTGTGATGGCATACACTGCCCCCTTGGTGACAGTGGGTGATGTCACAATGCTCTGCCTCCTGGAATCCCCCCTCAATCCCTGCCCCTGCCCCTGCTACTTGGCCTTGGTAAGTGAGGTGGTGGCCTAGAGACCTCTCTATACTGGGCCTCTGTGCCTCCCAGTCCTGGCTCCTCACAGTGAGAGAGCTTGGGTGGACTGCACTAAAGAGCTTTAGCTCTCACTTAGAGGTAGGCTTTTAGGGTATGACAGGAAGCGTTTTCTGAGGTCCTCAACATGGGTGAGGGTTAGATAGCTAACACTCTTCCAGTCAAGTGATTTGTTGGGTGTGTTAGGAAAAGGCCCTAGACAGTGATGTGAAAGATTGCTGTCTAGCCAAAGGGTGTGTCCTTGCACTGCAGATGTCCTGGGTCTGTAGTACCAGATCCACAGAAGAGGCATGATAGCAGCATCTGTATCCTTAGTCCTCAGATGTTAGATGAGTCCAGACTACAAGAATACTGAAGAGTATTTACCTGCGGTCTTGTGGGCTGGCTGATAGAGCCTGGAGCCTGTCCTTTCTGTGGAGCCACATCATGAGCAGTAAAGTCCTGCCCCTGTGGCTGTTGCTATGTGCTTCAGAGCCACCCCCTGCTGATGGAGCAGAAAGTCGCATAGCACTTTAGGTAACACCTTGTCCAATGAGGAAGCTGAGGGTCCCGAGGCAAAAATGTTGTCCGCCGATTACAGTAGCAGGTGAGATATGGTGTCCTGAGACCGAGGGCCCCCGTGATGACCCTTTGGATCAGATGGATCCAGAGTTGTAGTCTGGTGGCCATCTGATGAGGTGGTATCACCGTTAAATTAAGGATCTCTGTTGGTGGTGATGTGCATGCAGTCTCTGCTGCTGGCACAGCCCCTGGAAGGGTACACTGATCTGTGTAGGGTAGTTGTACGGCCAGGGTAGGATGCACTGCTTGCAGGTACTCCATCCACCTGGGCAGTCACAGGTCCTTGTCAGTGAACTAGAAACAGCCACCTCAAGGAGGTACCAGGCTCAACACCTGCAAAACACAGCCAGACTAAATTTGAGTTTACATAAGCCAAGAGTAATTTCTTGCTCTAAGTGACCATAGAACATTTCATAGGATGTTTGTACTAAAAAGCAAGACTGCAAAACACCCCTACTGATACATATTAAAAGCTCATTGTTAATGAGTCAGCTGTCTTTTATTTGGCACCCTAGCTGGGAGCCCCTAAGGTGTCTGGTGAGTTTGGAAGTGTTGTTTAGATCCCTTTCTGAACCTATTAGGCTTATTGGATAGCACAGGCAACGTTTATAGTAAATTAGGTGTATGTGTATATTCATATGCTGTTTTTGACTCACAAAAGTCCCTTGTGTGGCTTTGACTTTTGTGCCCTTGCATGTCATCTGGTGAAGGCCCTTTGGTGGCTTGCCCTTTCCTTTCCCCAGGCCTCCCTGCCCACCTTTGCCTGCTCTACTGAGGAGGGTAAGGGAGGCAGGTGCCTCTACTGTGTTGCAACTGCCTTCTTGTGCTTGCTTTTTAATGCTGCGCCCGAAGATGAGGAGTGGGAAGGCCTCTTGTGCGCTGGAGACCGTCTGGGAGGACAAGCGCAAGTATGAGGAAGCCGAGCGGCGCTTCCACGAGCATGAGGCCACACAAGCCGCCGCCACCTCTGTCCAGCAGCTCCTCCTGGCTGAAGTGCCAGCTGTGAACGGGCCCAGCCAGGGGGACGCAGAGGACACGCACGAGGCCGAGACCCCCAACACCACCAGCAGGAGTGATTCTAGGAAGAGCCACGATTGCAAGAAGCCGCTACAGAAGAAGAGGAAGCGCTCCCCGAAGAGTTGGCTTGGCCAGGCAGACCTGGCCCTTGTGGGTCTCTCTGCTGACCATGTATGGTTGGACAAGCCACTCTTCGACCAGGCAGAAAGCTCCTACCGCCAGAGGCTGGCAGATGTAGCCGCCCAGGCAGCCCAGCCGCCTGCTCTGGCCCCTCTAGCGCCCTGTACACATGGAAACCATGTGGCATGCCACCATGTGACCTGGGGGATCTGGGTCAACAAGTCTTGCTTTGATCAAGCTGAGCGGGCTTTTGTGGAGTGGTCTCAGGCCTTGCTGCTGGCTGCAGAGGGGAGCCATAGGCAGGGGACTCGGGACACAGGCCAGCAGGCCATCACTCCTGACCTGGCCTTGGCCTGCCAGCCGTGTCCACCAGCCAATGGCCAGCCTCCACTGGGCAGCCTGCAGGCACTGGTTCGGGAGGTGTGGCTGGAAAAGCCCCGGTATGATGCAGCCGAAAGGGGCTTCTATGAGGCCCTATTTGATGGTCATCCTCCAGGGAAAGTGCGCCTACAGGAGCGAGCCAGTCAGGCAGAGGGTACTCGGAGGGGCCGCAGAGACCGCCGGAGCCGCAATGCTGTAGGAAACAAGCGAGCTGGGTCCAGACGGGCCGATGGGGAGGCTCCTTCTGCCTTGCCCTACTGGTACTTCTTACACAAGGACGCAGAGGCCCCCTGGCTCAGCAAGCCTACGTATGACAGTGCTGAGTGTCGCCACCATGCTGCTGAGGCCCTTCGAATTGCCTGGCGCCTAGAAGCTGCCTCCCTGGCTCAACGACCCACGCCCCGTTCTGGCCCATCCATGTCCAGCCTGAGACCCAAGTAGGAGAAATAAGGCAGCAGGTGTTGGGATTGACTTAGTCTACAAAAAATAGGGTCAGCTGTCTCTAGGCTGGGATCCCTCATACTCCCGTGTAGGGTTGGCATGGGCAGTAGTTCTCGGTCCTTGAGGGTTACAGAGTTCTGAGTTGTGGTGTTGGTGGGGAAGGGGGTCCATGAGCACCAAAGACACCTGCAGGGCGAGTGGGAAACCGAAGCTGGGTCTCAGGTACCTGACAGATCTTGATACCCATAGCCCAGGTTATAGTATATGCCCATTGAGGTAAGGTGGGCTTTAGATTCAAGAGCACATGGCTGATCTGGCAGCCTCTGAAGGGTGCTTGTCTTTCTTGGCCTCCCTGTGGGGAAAGAAACCTGCGTATCTCCCAGTCTCTAAAGAGATCTTGCTCCAACACAGGTGGAGTCCTAAGATTGGTCTCTGAAGACAAGGGAATGAATGACTGACCATGGAAGGTGGCCTCCTAGGCAGATAGGTGTAATGAATCAGCATCACAGAAGGAAGGGACAGAAGTGGTCAGGGAAGGATCCCAGGTCTCCTGAGAAGTAACAATACACCAATGTGGGGGCAGTGAGGGAGGAACGGGAAGAGCCCAGTAGTCCTGGGGGAATCTCTACTTCCTGTCTGCCACCTACCTGCCCTGTACTCACCAATGTGTCCTGAGGAAAGGCAGCAGTGTCAAAACACTTAGGATGGGTTGGTGTGGCCTGAGGCCACAGAAGATTGGCAGAGTGAGATTGGGTGGGTCTGTCACCCTGCAGGAAGGGCAGGATAGTGAATCGTGGGCTCTGTGAACACTTTGCTTCCGTACTGTGGCGGGTGTAGGAGCTGCACTGTGAGCGTTGCCTGCAGAAGCGGAGTGAGCTGGACTCTGGTGTTGGTGTTCACAGAGCTTTCATTGTAGCCTTGATTTTTTTTTTTTTTTTTTTTTTTTTTTTTTTTTAACCATCTTAAGTCAAAACAGAGAAGTACTAAAAGAGAATGACGCCTTGTGTACTGGGAAAACATTTTTATGGAAAATAACTTCAGGGAACCAAGTGGGCTCCCTCATTTACAGATCTGTTTGGCTGAAGGGTGGGTATGGCTGGCTGTTGGCCTTCCAGCCAAGCGGCTTATGTGTTCTAGCTGCAGGTACAGGTAGTAGTTGGATTGTAAGGTTAGAAAACTCAAGGTCCAGAGGACTCACACAGGCCTTGGAAGGGCAGTTGAGTAGTGACAGAACAACTGTTGACCCTTTTGTGTGCGGACGGGGCTTGGTGTTGAATTGAGAACTGTTTGTGGTCACGGGCAGCAGAGAGGTAGTTGATGAGCCAAGCAGGACTGAGCTGGCCCAGCATGTGATAGGCCTCAGGTTGCCTGGTTCTTTACCTCTGACCTCAGAGTGCTCAGGCTGGGGAGGCCTGGAGCCTGTGGGGAAGGTGAAGCCAGAGGTCCACCCTAGCCATTCTGACCTAGCCACTCTTTCCCATCTCAGCAGAAAAATGGCTACAAACTTTCTAGTGCATGAGAAGATCTGGTTTGACAAGTTTAAGTATGACGACGCAGAAAGGAGGTTCTACGAGCAGATGAACGGGCCTGTGACCGCTGGCTCCCGGCAGGTGAGGACTGTACTTAAGGCTAATGGAACCAGGTGGGCCAGAGACATGTTAGGGCCAAGTGACTCCTGGGATGCTTCTGCTGCTGGCTCCTGATCCTAACATGTGTCACCTGGGGGCAACAAGCAGACAGGTGTCTAGGGTATGGCCAGGCCTCAGCACGTATGGCTACCTCTAGACTTAGTGGCCCTGGCCAGGATCACTGCTTTTCACTGTCTTTGGAGCTTTCTTTCTGTGTAATACATACTTCCTCTTTGTAATGTGTTTTTGCTTTTGGAGCAAGGGTTCTTGGGGCTTTCGTTTTTCTGTGTGGGCTTTTTTTTTTTGTGTGTGTGGGTGTGTGTGTGTGTGTTTTGTGTGTGTTTAAAATTTTCTTTTTAAGCCAAAACACAAAAGACTGGTTCTTTCTGCACTGCCTGCAGGAGAATGGTGCCAGCGTGATCCTCCGAGACATTGCAAGAGCCAGAGAGAACATCCAGAAATCCTTGGCTGGAGTGAGTACCCACGACCTATGTACTCATGGGCTCGTGCTCGGCCAATCAGCATGTCTGATTGTTTCGGTTTTTCTTAAAAAGAGAAACAAAAACCTTAAGAAAAACCAAAAGAAAAAAAAAATAGAGTACTGCTTACTATTTTGGCCTTTGGAGCAAGTTAGGGCACAAGGTGTGATGCTGTGCTCTTGTAGGATGTGAGTGCCAAAGCCTCTGTGCCCCACACTGTCATGGAAAGTGGTCTTGCTTTCTAGACTTTTCCATGTGTCTCTCATGCATACTGGAGCTCACTCCAGCTATTTATCAGTGTCTGCGGTGGGCTTCCTGGGCTAATCAATGTCATTCTGCGTGGGGCTGTGTATTGTTGGCACATGCCTTGGAAGTCTGTTCCTTCCTGCTTGCTCCTTTGCTGAAGTAGCACGCGCCTCCTATCCCTCAGACCACGCTATTCCTCTTGATTAGGTGGGGCTCTTCATGGAAAGAAAATAATTATTTGGTTTGATATGCTAGTCTGCATCATCTTAGACTAAGTCCTAGAGAGGGACCCTGTGGCCTGCAAGGCCAGATATGCCCCACCTGGCCCTAGCCTTCTGGACTAGCTGAGGAAAGTGTGCCCTTTAGATAGCAGGCAGACCTGCTCTGTCTCCCTTACTCCAAAGAAGTTTGGGCCTCGCTCTGTCTGGAGTGAGTTATGTTTTCTGATGGCTCTGTAATGGGTTACCACAACCTTGCTGCTTAAAACTGCAAATTTATCATCAAAATGGTTCTGAAGGTCAGAAGTTGAAATAGAGCCAAAGACATAGTGTGTTCTTTCTGAGGCTTTGAGCGTTTACCTGTTTGCATTTCTTAGACTAACACATATCTTTTGGCACCTCATCCTCCCAGTCTCTACTTATCCCTGTGGTCCTCCTGCATCCCATCATCACAAGGATTCTTGGGATTGAACCAAGCCTACGCATATAGTTCAGCTTCTCGTTTTGACTTCTAACTAGCCTATTTTTTTTTATTGCTTTATGGAAAATTTATTACAACTCTTCAGCTGTGCATTGTGCATTACCTTTTCTTTTCAACATCTTGCTCTGCAGCTTCCTTTGCCCTTTTTGCTCAGATCCAACTGGCCATTTTTGAAAGCATGCTATGTAAAGCACCAGGTTTATAGGCAACAGACACTCCGAGAAAGGGAGGTGTAGAAGGGTTCCAAACAGTTTCAGAATCCAGTCAGGCTTCCTGAATGGCTCCTTTGTGGTTCATGTGGCCACTGGGAGACAGTCGAGGTTGGAATTTTAACAACCTTCCTGCTTATAGAAGAGCTCTGTAGTTTTTTTTTTTTTAATGTGGGTTTTTTGTTTGTTTGTTTTAATATTTCATCCTGACCTTTTCTTTCTTTCTTTCTTTCTTTCTTCTTTTTTTTTTTTTTTTTTTTTTTTTTTTGTCTGAATTAAAATTTCAAGAACCTTGCAGATACACTTTGTCACAGAAATCTGTGTCATTGCAGGAGGTTCCTTTGGGTGTTTTTGGTCCCATCACATTTCTTGGCTTCTGTCAAGAAGGCTATGAGAATTCATCCATGATACCTGCTCTTTGACCTTCCACCCTTCCCAAGGCAGCCACTGCCACCCTCCACATTTTGCTCTCCTGACTTTTCTTTGCACTCTATTATGAACTGTATTAAAGAATTTCTCCCAGCTGTCTGGCCCTGGCTTCTTTCTGCTCCAACCCCCCCCCCCTCCCCAGTTTCTCTTCTCCCTCCCATAAGTAGCAAAAAGAAAGCCTGCTACACCTTTCACACTTGGCTTAGAAGTATCAGCTTCCTGGCCAGGTGTACGATCACAGCCCTAGGAAAAGAAAGCTAAGGCCATAAGTGTTAGGTCTGCGCTGTAGAAGGTGTTTTGAGAGAGGGAAAAAAATCTCAGCTGAAGATCAAGTTCTCACATAGAAGTCTAGAGACAGGGGGACTAAACGCCTACAGTGCTTCCTGCCTTTAAGGTCTGTGCCCACTGCCCTCTACATTTTTAGGAATTTGTCTCAGCAGCACTCCACATAGCTAGTGACTGAACTGACACAGCTCTGCCCTCTTAGAGTTCTGGGGGTCAGATCTGTAGAGGCATCTCGTGGAGCAGAGCCAGGATGTCCACAGGGTCCTTCAGAAAGTCTGGAGAAAATCTGCTCCATCTTTCCCACCTGTCTGGTCACCCCTGCTTCTCTGTCTAGTTCCTGCTGCTGTGTACAGAGCATTTAGAGCTCAACCTTCCTAACACTGTGTCCCTTTAGTGCAGTTCCTTATGTTGTGGTGACCCCCTGGCTGTAAGATTTTCATTGACACTTCATAACTGTAATTTTACTACTGTTATGAACCTAATGTAAATCTTTGTTTTCTAAAGGTCCTAACTGTTCAACCCCATAAAGGGATCGAGACCTACATGTTGAGAACCACTGATCTAGGGCCTTAGTCCCATCTATTAAGTCTGCCTTACTGTATGAGCTAACATTACAAGCTTTGGAGATTCAAGTACAGCTGTTTCTAGGGCACTATTCTACAGATGGCCAAAAAGTGCATAGCCTTTTCGAAAGGCTGCACACACCAGACCCCTTCTTAGGCCTACCTGATTTCTGTTCTCATCCTGTCATTCTCAAATCCAAACTTGTGATCTCATGCTCAGCCAGTGAAGCTTGGGCTAGTTAGATACGGTTTGGGGTAAAAGATTTGTGCGCTTGGCCAGGCACATTGAATTTCAGTCCCCAGAAAGCTGGTTCCAGTTCTGCAGCCTTTTCCTGTCTTGGCTGAGCACGTCCCTTGCCAGGTCCTTTGTTTGTCTAAGGCCTGTTGTACAGCGTGGGAAAGCCCCCATGTGTTTTGGAAGCAGCCCTTGCTTTCCAGGCTAGCCTCCATCCACACATTATAGTCCTTTGGACTGTATGGCCTTGCTTGCAGGTAGACTAAAGGAAGTTCCCTTCAATGCCAGCTCTGCCAAAGGTACCCTAGGGCTCTGCTGTTACACCAAGTTTTAAACAGAGAAGGTAGCTGGCCATGGTGGCATATTCCTTTAATCAATCCCAGCACTCAGGAGGCGGAGGCAGGCAGTTCTCTGAGTTCAAGGCCAGCCTGGTCTATAAGAAGTATAGGACAGTCAGGGCTATTATTACATAGAGAAACCCTGTCTTGAAAAACCAAACCAAAGTTTATCTTTACTGTCAGCCCAAACACTGCCTTACTGGGTCACTTGGCAAAGGCCTGTGTTTGCTGTCTGTTACCTCTTCTGTAGAGCAGATTCTGCCTGGCAGATACTGAGTGCTTGGCCATCCCCCAGAGAAAGTCGTAGCAAGCCTTCTAGGCTAGGACCTGCATGCAAATATTTTAATCAGAGCCAATAACCTTCCTATGAGTGGGACTAACGTCTGAGAGCATGAAGCAGGAGCCTGGGTTTTCTGCAAGGGGAGCCTGCCCTGTGCCTTCCTGAGCCTTCTGGGGCCACCTCAGGAGCCAGATCACAGGTGCTGGCACCACCTGCATACTCCTTCCTTCTAGCCTCTCAATTGCTTTCCCTCCTGTTTCTAGCTCAAGGTGATGCTGCCCAACTCCCCTGAGGCCCTGGGCCGGGCCACCCCTAGGACTATAAGTCCTGTTACCTTCTCTGTTTGGCTCCCCTGCCCTATACGCTCTGCTTGGCTGAGATGGTCACAGTGCACAGCTGTTCTTGAAGACAGCAGGTCTTCACTGCTCACCCTAAGCAGAAAAGGTGTCTTGTGGTCCCTTACCTTCCTTTGTTGCTTTTCCAGCAGATCCTTAACCAAGTACTGCAGGGTACCCATTAAGACTGACTGAACCTTTGTCAGACTTTGAACTCAGTCTAGGCTCTGCTTCTGAGTGGCTGTAAGGGGATCCTAGAAACAGGCTAAAGGACTAAGGACAGCTTTGTCTTCCCTTAACAGAGTTCAGGTCCTGGAGCCTCCAGTGGACCTGGTGGAGACCACAGTGAGCTCATTGTGCGGATTGCCAGTCTGGAAGTGGAGAACCAGAACCTTCGAGGCGGTGAGGGCTTGGGCCTGCCAGGGGTGGGGGGTTCCTAGCTCCAGCCTCTGCTGTCTGACTGGTGTCCCCCTTGTACCCACAGTGGTGCAAGATTTGCAGCATGCCATTTCCAAGTTGGAGGCTCGGCTGAGCACTCTGGAGAAAAGTTCACCTACTCACAGAGCCACAGCCCCACAAACCCAAGTGAGTCTTCCTACTTGGGAAGGAGCCTTGGACATGTGGTCCTGGCTTCTGTCCCCACCTACTTACTGTCCCAGGCAAGACCGAGCCTCAGGGCAGGCTGAGATCTGAGAATGCCTCTAGAGGGCTGGTTTTCCTGCAAGTTAGCTGGAGTGTAGAGGCCAGATGAGTCTCAGTCTTCCTCCCTTCCTCTGTGGCAGCATGTATCTCCTATGCGTCAAGTGGAGCCCCTGACCAAGAAAGGAGCCACACCAGCAGAGGACGATGAGGACAATGACATTGACCTGTTCGGCAGTGATGAGGAAGAGGAAGATAAGGAGGCCGCCCGACTACGGGAAGAGAGGCTACGCCAGTATGCAGAGAAGAAGGCCAAGAAGCCCACACTGGTGGCCAAATCCTCCATCCTCTTGGATGTTAAACCTGTGAGTGGTCATGTGAGAGGCCTCTCTGGGAGGCTAGGAACAGAACCTTACAGCTAGAGATGGAGGGTGGGGTGTTGAGTGGCCAGCCCGTAAGCTCAAACTCTGACACATCCTCTCGGGTCTTGGTGGAAGTTTAAAGATGTCAACATGAGACAGAAATGTGGAGTGGGATGTGTAAACCTGGGACTGTTTCTAAGGGCTCTCTATAAAGAAACAGTGTGTCCTGTAGTTCAAGGGTGGGGTTCATGGGTTCTAGAGGTTTCTAAGACGGCTCACTCAGCCCCCCACCCCACATTCTCTCACAGTGGGATGATGAGACGGACATGGCCCAGCTAGAGACTTGTGTGCGTTCCATCCAATTGGACGGGCTGGTTTGGGGGGGCTCCAAGCTCGTGCCTGTTGGCTATGGTATCCGGAAGCTGCAGATCCAGTGTGTGGTGGAGGATGACAAAGTGGGCACTGACTTGCTGGAAGAGGAGATCACCAAGTTTGAGGAGCATGTAAGTGGGCATGGGCTCAAGGGGAGGGAAGACAGGTGGACACCCCACATCCGTAGGAACAGCTACCTCAAAACCCCGAGTGGGGCATGAGCAGGCAGTCAGTCTGCAGCTGTGACCTTTGTCTCCATCCACAGGTACAGAGTGTCGACATCGCAGCTTTCAACAAGATCTGAAAGTCCAATAGTGTGTGGTTTCATGTGTGAGGACCTGCTGAGATTAAAGACTGAGACTCTGCACTTTGGCTCTTGTGTTACTTGGTGTACAGTGCTCTGCCGGGCTCTGGTCCATACTTGTCCCATACCTGCCCACCTCTTGCCTCTTGTGTTCAAGCTGTTTGGGCCAGAAATAGAATCTATTGGGTCCTCATTTGTCCACCCTGTGTCTCCTGTCCCCGCCGTTGTGACCATGTGGAGCGCACCTAGGTCCAATCTTAAACACTCCTTCACTCTCCTTACCTCTGGGGCACTGCAGCTGAGGGCTTGAGTGGAAGCACATCTTATGTTCTGGGATGGTTAGGACATGGGCAGCCAGCTGTACTGTCATTTTGCCTGCCCACTCCCCTAAAGTCCCTTGTTAGTGCTTGGGTGTTATCTTGGGACTACAGTGCTGGTGAAATAGTGTGACCATCTAAGTTGAGAAGGTGTGCCAAGTTGTGGCTGCTTCCTGTCTGTTCATGGTTAGTCATCAGGAAACAATGTAGTCCCTTCCCTTCAGCTTTTAGAGACTTTCCTGTGGGACCTGAGCAGAAAGTGACACATGGGGAAGGGTGACAGCAGTTCAGAGCACTGGCTGCTCTTCCTGAAGATGGGGTTCATTCCCAGCACCCACATGGACACTCACAACCAGCTGTAATGTAACCTCAGTTCCAGGGGTGTCTGTTGCCCTCTTCTGGCCTCTGGGCATACATCTATCTACCTGTAGTACATAAGCAATTATTTTTTTAACTTAATCCTTGGCTATTAGAGAAACACCTGCTTCTTCCTTCCCAGTGCTGGGGTTGAAAACACCACGTTCAGCATAAACTGTTCTAGGACGTTGACTTATAACAAACCTGGCTGCTGGGTCGAACAAATATCCCCCTATGTTGGTGCTTGGGCTCCCCTCACACCTGACAGGCAGCACTGCTCGGCCTTAATGTGGCCCGATTGCTCCTTCCTGGTATGGCAAGAGGCCAGGATAAAGTCCAACCTGACCAAGCACTTCAGCCTTGTTCATTTTTAAGTTGCTTTGCCTTTGGTGCCACTAGTTGAACTTCAAAACCTGTAAATCATTCTTGGGCAAGTGGCTAGCTAGCTGGAGTCCAGAAGATGGGAGTGTGTCACTTGCCTAGCTTGCTGGTTTGAGTTCCTGGAAAATCTAGTAGGGTAGGCGGCTCGCTCCGCCCACTTCTACTGGGAAAGGCCCTCCCTCCGCAAGAGTTCTCTGGGCCATTAGGGGGTGGAGTAGGCGCCATTAGCCCGGAGCCTGTGTACACCGCGAAATGGAGATGGAACTGGACGGTGAGGAGGGGCGCTTGGCGGTGCGGCCGCTGCTCACCGACATCTATGAGGTTACCATGGCGCTGGCTTACTGGCATGCAGGCCGGGCACATGAGGCGGCTGAGTTCGAGCTCTTGTTCCGCCACTGCCCATTCGGAGGCTCCTTTGCCTTGACCGCTGGCCTACGGGACTGTATGCGCTTTCTTCGCGCCTTCCGTCTGCGGGATGCAGGTATTTCGGCGACCAGCACCGGTACTCCTCTGTCTGGAAGAGAACCCCCGCTCCCTCAGGAATGAATCTCCCGTCCCCTCTCCCGTGCCCCAGACCTTTGAGGGGACATGCACTTGCCTAGCTAAGTCCTCCCAAAGATTTCATGTATTCTCCATCGCTCCAGAGGTACAGTACCTGGCTTCAGTGCTACCCCCAGACACTGACCCTGCGTTCTTCGACCACCTCCGAACCCTTGACTGCTCTGAAGTGTCGGTGCGGGCCCTGCCAGAGGGTTCCCTCGCCTTCCCCGGTGTGAGTGCCCTGCGCGCTAGGTGTGTAGGGAGAGTGGGATGGCCCAGGAGGTCCCACTGTGGAGCTGATCACTCGCCCTACAGGTGCCGCTGCTGCAAGTGTCCGGGCCACTTCTTCTGGTTCAGCTGCTAGAGACCCCGCTGCTGTGTCTGGTCGGCTATGCTAGGTGAGTGGAGTCCGAGAGGTGCAGGCAATAGAAGCGCTGGGGCTAAGTCCACTGGGGTGGCTTTGTGACCCTCACCTGGGTTCTCCTGGCTTGTTACTCTCCACAGCCTCGTGGCCACCAATGCTGCTCGGTTTCGCTTGATTGCAGGGCCGGATAAGAGACTAATAGAGATGGGCATGCGGCGAGCTCAGGGTCCCGATGGAGGCTTCACAGCCTCAATTTACAGCTACCTGGGTGGTGAGACCTGGAGGAGGCATAGGTTAGGGAAGGGGAGGTACCATCATATCGGGAGTCCCCTAAGCCTACCTGCCTTCTCACCCAGGGTTTGACAGCAGCAGCAACACACTTGCTGGACAACTGAGAGGTGTACCCGTGGCAGGGACTCTGGCCCACTCCTTTGTCACTTCATTTTCGGGTAGTGAGGTACCCCCTGACCCGGTTAGTACTGTTTTGTGTCAGGATCCCATGTAGCCCGATCCTTCCTTCTGCTTCTGTGTGTATTTTCATGCTGGGTCTGCTTCACCTTAGAAGACAAGATCTTAAAACCAATTCTTCCCCCAGCTAGAGTGGGCTGGGCCCCCCCGCTATCTATCCTGGCAGATACTACCCTGGGCACTTGATCCAAGGCTGCATTAGAAAGCATGGCATCACCTTTGCCCTGAGGCCATGGCATTACTGGCTACTCCCAGGCTCTCCAAGAACCATCTGTTACAAATCTCTTTCTATAGCTGTTGGCTCCAGCTTCTAATGAGGGGCCTGCAGTGGACTTGCCTGCCAGTGTGAATTTGTGGCTGAAGCGTGTGTGCCTCCACTTGGGGCTAGAGGAGCGGGAGCCACATCCAGGGGAACGCGCAGCATTTGTGGCCTATGCTCTGGCCTATCCCCGGGCTTTCTATGGCCTGCTAGATTCCTACAGTGTACGCAGGTGAGCTATGAACATTCTATCAGTGTGGCCTCGGTAGAGCAACTGAGCCCCTGACCCCCTTGTTTTACATGCAGGAGTGGTCTTCCTAACTTCCTGGCAGTAGCCCTGGCACTGGGGGAGCTGGGCTACAGGACATTGGGTGTGAGGGTGGACAGCGGTGACCTGCTTCAGCTGGCTAAGGACATCCGTGGGATCTTTCGAACTGCTGCTGCTGAGTGAGTTCCCCACGAGGGGCATGGCGTGCCTGCCTGAAACTTCCTGTGAGTCCCAGAGAAGAGATGGGACTCGACAGGGATGGTCTCTCAAGTAGGATAGGACCACTAGGGGTCCCTAAGGCAAGAGTGGGTATAGGTATATGGCTAACGGGGAGGGAGGGAGCAAAGAAAGAGGGCAGAGTAAATCATGAATATCTGAGGGGTGCTGTCTGTGAATCCATTGCATGCAGGTTCCAGGTGCCCTGGCTGGAGTCTGTTGCCATTATAGTCACCAACAACATTGACGAGAAGGAGCTGGCGAGGCTAGCCCAGAAGGTAGAGTGGAAGAGGAACAGGTGGTGGATAGTCTAGATGGCCCCGGCACCCAACAGGTGGCAGGGTGGCTCAGTGTCACTTCTCTCCACAGGGCAGTGAGGTGAACGTCCTTGGCATTGGCACCAATATGGTCACTTGTCTCACACAGCCTTCTCTGGGCTGTGTCTACAAGGTAAAAACAATGTTTGGCCCCAGGCGGGACAAGTCTAGAAGATCGTGGGTGGTAGGGGATAGGGGTGCAGCTATCCAAACGCTCTGTCATTTGCAGCTGGTGTCTATGGGAGGCCAACCTCGAATGAAGCTGACAGAGGACCCTGAGAAGCAAACACTGCCAGGGAGCAAGGCTGCCTTCCGGTTCCTAGACCCTGATGGTGATTTCCGTCTCCCTCCCCTTTGTCGTTCATCAATTCTCCAGTCCCTCGTTGACATTTTTCTTGCCTCTTGCACAGGGTCTTTGCTACTGGATCTACTGCAGTTAGCAGAAGAGCCCCCACCCAAGGCTGGGCAGGAACTGAAGGTTTGGCCTCAGGGGGCCCAGGAGCCCTGTACTGTGAAGCCAGCCCAAGTGGAACCATTGCTGAGACTCTACCTGCAACAGGGACAGGTGACTGCAACTCACCTGCGCCTTCACTTTTGGCTGAACTCTGATCCGAAGCCGGCATCTCTAACCTTCTCTTTCCCCTCCCCTGCAGTTGCATGAGCCACTTCCATCTCTGGAGGAGTCCAAAGCCTTTGCCCAGCAGTCCCTGAGCCGCCTCCGTCCTGCTCATAAGCAACTGCAGAACCCTGCAGTATATATGGTAGGCCCATGGGTGGCCTGCCCTCTGTGTCCTATGTGCCCCCTGCCTGCTTCCCAGCTCCAGCTGCCAATATCTCCGTCCTCTCTCTGCAGGTCGCATTGTCAGAGAAGCTTCGGGCACTGGTGGACAGTCTGAGGACTGACTGCTCGAGGTCTCCTGTGAAAAATCACAAATAACACAACTCTCTGTTCCCACAGCTTGTCAGCTATTGTGTCATTTGTTTACAAACCTTTGCTACTCACTTGGGACTTCCAGGGCTGGGCTGGAGTCAGGAGTATGAGGAGGCACAGACCGAGTGAATGAAAGAAGGAAGAAAGGAAAGGGAAGGACATGACTGCCCCTAGGTATGGTGGAGGCGTTCATACGGATCTATAGCAGAGCATAGCCAGGGGCAGACACATCTGGGAGAGGCCAGGGCGTCATGACCCCGAACCATATGCAGAGACTGGAGGGAAAGGGAGAGCACAGGAAACACAGCAGCCAGGAGGCCAAAGGTACAAAAGGAGAGCAGTAACCAAAATATGTGGATTATGTAAGGAAAAGCCTTTGCGGGGAGGGCAGCCTTCCCTGGGCTGGAGAGTTCCTGGTAAAGGATGGGATATGCCAGCCATACCCTGTGGGTGGGAACTGGGCGATGCTGGGAGAACCTGGAAGTCAGGTCTGCTTTGATATGTGAAATAGGCACCCCAGCTGCCTGCTCTGGGTTTGAAACTTAACACCCAGCATGTGGGAAGGTAGCCACAAGGACTGGGCTGTGTGAGCCTGGTCTGAATGGAGCCATAGAGCCACAAGACAGAGGGAGAGTTTATCTCTGTTTTGAGGGTGTTATTATGAAAGCCCTCACCCACTACTAGAAGCAGATAGAGAGGTTCTAAAGTTGAGACGGAGTGTCAGTCTAATCATAGCCCCAGGCACTGTATCTGCTAAGGGCAATGTGCCTAGCTCAGGCTTTCCAAGCCAGCCCTGCCTGATCTGATCTATCATCTATTATCAGCCAATCTGGTCTTGGGGTCTCTGTTTAAGACCCAATAACCAAGGAAGGAAGGGAACATTTTAAAAGATTTAAAAAGCTGAGGACCCAAGGAGCTGCCTAGTGAGGGGGCTGCCTGGGTACAAGCTAGGCAAGACTCCAGAAGAACAGCTCTATTGTTGTGAAGAGATACCGTGACCTTGGCAACTCTTGTCCAAAAAAGGCATTTAATTGGGGGCTTTCGTACCAGTTTCAGAGTTTAGTCCATGATCATCATGGTGGGACAAGGGTGGCATAAGTGGGCATTCTGCATACTGAAAGAGACCCTAGCCTCCGCATGGGCTTGTGAAACTCAAAGCCAAGCCCAGCCTCCCCACCCCCAGCCCTTGACACACTTCCTTCAACAAGGCCACACCTCCTGATCCTAATCTTCAAACAGTGCCACTCCTTGGTGACTAAACACTCAAATGTATGAGCCTATGGGGGCCATTCTTATTCCAACCATCACAGGATGTACGTGGCTTGGAAGGAGGCTTGGGTCGCCTGAGGTACAGGAGCAGAAGAGAGTGCATGCCCATTGCTTGGTGTTGCTATCAGGAACTGCTTTCGCCTCCAAACCCAGCCGTGATGTTATGACAGGGACCCACATATCTGTTGCCATTGGCAATGGCCATACATTCCCAGCGTACATTCGGCTCAACTCCCACATTTACCTGGGAGCGGTTATGTCACAGTTTAAATAAAAGGCAGACCCTTCCTGCCCCCTTCCTCTTTTTCTTCTTTCTCTCTTTCCCCCTTTTGTCTCCATTGTCCTCAGTAAACCTCTATCGAGTGGAACCGTATTGGCCCGGTGTGGTCTGCCCGGATGCAAGCCACCATTCTCTCAACATTTGGAAGACTTCCTTATGCACTTCCGATGCTGCCCAAGGAGCTTGTCTGACTAGTTCATCCAGCTCCCCTGGCTTAGTGCTGGGCAGTGCCTATAGTGTGGCTGGGTGGAGAATGGGGATTTAGGGTAGAGGCTGGGTCAGCCCTGGGGAGCATATGACTGGGCATGGGGTATACATACGCACTGCCTATGCAGACACAGGGAAAACAGTCTCAGAGAAGGAGGGGCTGGACATACAGGGCATGAGACATACCACCTCAGGCCTGGCAAGGATGCAGAGGAGCCCACATCAACAATAGTGGGCACTTGCAAATGTACTGAGGAAACATCACCTGCCTCACCTCATCTGCTCCACACCCCGAGTATTTCTAGTTCAGGAATGATGACAGTATCCGGCCACACCCATTCCTAGGATATCTGTCTATGTGGTCTAGCCTCGCCCCTGACCCTACTGAGGCTTCCTCAGAATGATCTAAAACTGCCCTGGACCCCTCCCCCAGGCAAGAGGGGGACAGGCAGTTGGGTTCAAGACCTTCCTCCTCCCAATAGTTGACTGTCTCCATGGGCACTTGTGGGCAGAGCCAGACTACGAATTTGGCTCCGGCAGCCTGGGCAGAAACCCTTCACAAGCCCATGCTAGGCTATCTCTGTGATTGGACAGGCAACCACTGCACTTGCTCAGACACGCATGCGCATATATGCCCACGCCACCACGCCTGTCTGTAGGCCCGCCTGTGGGCCCGCCCGGGGCCTGATTCTAGGTCAGGTCTGGACACAACTTCACTGGAAGAGTGGTGGCCAGGTGCCGCTGGTAGGAACACTATGGCTGGGGGTGTGTGGGGTCGGGGCCGGGATGGCCCTGTGGGCTGTCTAACTCTGACAGCTTTAGCTGAAGGAATCCGGGCTAACCAGGAGCAGCCTGTGGGACCCTCTTCTACAGGCCCCCAGGCTGAGCCCTATATTCAGACATTCACCCCTGCCTTTGAGGCCCAGCGTGGGAATGAAGCGGTTGCCCCCACAGCTGGTAGCGAGATCTGTTCCCCACACAATGCCCAGGAGCCGACCCCTGAGAGACCATACCAGGTGAGTGTGAGGACGGGTGGTGGATGATGAAAGGTTTGGCTGTTCACCTGGGTGCTAGAAAGACGAGGTACATACAGGTGTGTGTGTGTTGGGCATATGGGGGCAGTGGGGAGTACTGAGGGTAAACGGATGGAAAAGATCATAAGGGAGGAGGGGTTGTCGCCATCTGAGGGATGGGAAGACTGGGGGACTAGGGAGGATAGCTGAGATAGGCTTGGGGACTTCAGAAACTACATGTTTCACTCTCCTTTCATAGGCCTCCCAGTATTCCTGGGAGGAAGGAACTCTTGCAGACCTTGCATTGTATACAGCTGCATGTCTGGAGGAGGTTGGCTATGCCGGGACCCAGGCAACAGCGCTCACTCTGTCCTCAGCCCTGGAAGCGCGGGGGCAGCGGTTGGAGGACCAGGTCAGCATCCCCACCACCATCCAGAGAATCCTGCAAGCCTCCCTTCAATGCGGGAGAATAAGATCCTCGACCACACTCCCCCTAAAGGCTGTTCTTACTGAGTGTAGGTGGGTGTGGTGTTGGCAAGAGTTTCCTTTCGAGGTCCAGGGGCTCTAACTACTAACATGTATTCCTTTTACCCAGGTCCACGACCTGGTGCGTGGGCTGCTGGCACAGGTGCCGAGTCTGGCAGAAGGGAGACCCCGGCGGGCTGCCCTACGGGTGCTGAGCGCACTGGCTCTGGAGCATGCGCAGGATGTGGTGTGTGCGCTGCTACCCAGTTCACTACCCCCGGACCGGTAACCCTCCCCCGCCCAGCCGCGCTGCCCCACGCGGCTTCCTTCCCACTTCCCGCTTGATTGCTTGATTATAGAATCTGATTCCTGCAGCACCTGGCAGAAAGGGAACAGGGCCCCAGAAATCCCCTCCCCTCGACTTTTGCTGGTGTCACAAATCATACCTGGGTTTAGTTTAACTCTTACACTCCCCTCCCCCACTTGCTTTTTTACCTGATGATGTGGGCGGGATAAGTAAGCAGGGTGATTTGAGCACGTAGAAGCCTCTGGCTCTTCCAACCTTTTACCCCAGAAGTTATTTTTGGTTAATTCTTTACAATAATTAAAAACCAAAAAAAAAAAAAAAAAAAAAAAATTAGGTCTGTTTCCCAGTAGCTGACTCAACAGGGCTCAGTGTAGTCCAGAGGGCTGATGATCTCTGGTTCTGACTGTGTTGTCTGTCGCCTGAGTGTTTTCTCTGGGACATGGGTTGGTGGAAGGGTCAAGGAGGGTTTACTTCTGGAGCCTTTCCCTAAAGTCATCGCGGTGGGCTTTCCTGAGGATTCCACTTCGGCTCCTCTTCACGACTTGGCCCTTCACCCCCAGGGCAGCCTCTGAGCTGTGGCGAAGCCTAAGCCGGAACCAGCGAGTAAACGGGCAGGTGCTGGTGCAACTGCTGTGGGCATTGAAGGGCGCGGCGGGTCCCGAGTCTGAGGCACTGGCAGTAAGTGGCTTCAGCAAGTGCCATCAGGGGGCGTGGCCTGGCCACCAGCAGCCAAAGAGTAGCCTTGTAGGGGTAGGACTGCAGATTAGCTCCTGGGTCACACTTGTCTGGGATGTCCCTGTATACACCCAAAACTGGCAGAATCCCAAGGGTGGGCTCACTCGATCTGCAGGCCACCCGAGCTCTTGGAGAGATGTTGGCAGTCTCTGGCTGCGTGGGAGCCACTCGAGGTTTCTACCCTCACCTGCTGTTAGCCCTGGTCACACAGCTGCATGAGCTGGCTCAAGGTGCTCATTCCCCCGACAGCCCTAAGGTTTGGGAGCCTTCTCACCCAGGGCCACCCCACAGCCATGCCAGGTGAGGAGGTACCCTTGGATAAGTGATGGGGTTGGGACAGGCCTTCCTCGCACTCACTGTCCACTGCTCAACTCTTCCCACCTCCAGCTGCACAGTGGAGACCTTAAAGGCCCTGCTCACGGGGGATGGTGGCCGGATGGTGGTCACATGTATGGAGCAAGCAGGAGGCTGGAGGAGACTGGTAGGAGCCCACACGCACCTGGAGGGTGTCCTGTTGCTGGCTAGGTGAGGAGCTTCCCCTGCCCCCCCAGGACAGCACAACAGAGGAGCTCCCTGCTGGCCAGGTGCTATGGTGGCACAGGAAAGGTGATGGGAATGAGCCCTTCAAAAACGGAAGACCTCCCTTTTCCCCTACCCCAGTGCCATGGTGGCGCATGCTGATCACCATCTGCGAGGCCTTTTTGCAGACTTGCTCCCTCGGCTAAGAAGCGCCAACAACCGGCAGCGCCTTACAGCTATGGCTTTCTTTATTGGGGTAAGCCTGCTTCCTAGAGGGTAGTGAGGGGTGACTGCCTGCTCAGACACAGAGAGATGCTGACTCTGTGCCCCTTTTCTTAGCTTTTGCAGAGCCAGCCCACTGCACAGCTCTTACGTGAGGAAGTCATCCTGGAGCGCCTTCGGGCTTGGCAGGGTGACCCAGAGCCCACTGTGCGCTGGCTAGGCCTACTTGGCCTTGGCCACCTTGCAATGAATCGTGGGAAGGTGCCGACCTGGTAGTGCCGGGAGAGGTGGGTCCAAGGTCGAGTCTGAAAAGGTCCAGCCACAAGTCCTATCTTTACAGATAAGGCACATGAACACGTTGCTACCAGTCCTCCTAAGAGCACTGGGCGAAGGCGATGTGAGGCTAGTGGGTGCTGCGCTTGGCGCGCTGCGGAGACTTCTGCTGCAGCCGGGAGCACCCGTGAGACTCCTCAGCTCTGAGCTGCGACCACGCCTCCCCCCGCTACTGGATGATGTGAGCAAAATCCTGCCCCCCGTGGTCCCACTCTGTCCCCCTTGGAATTGTCCACAGACACCCAGTCCTACCCACAGGCTCTGCCTGCACTCCCCACCCAGTTGCCTGTGGACCCGCCACCAGATTAAAGCCTAATCTGCAGCCCTGACCAGTCTTGTCCCTCCTGACGATGCACGGATCTCCCCCACTCTCGCATCCTTGAGCTCTGACTGTATTTTCACACGAAGGCTCGGGACTCGGTCCGCGCTTCAGCAGCGGGACTCCTTGGAACATTGGTGCGGCGGGGCCAGAGGGGGCTCCGGTTGGGGCTCCGGGGACCCCTGAAGAAACTGGTGCTGCAGAGTCTGGTGCCTCTGTTGCTCCGCCTACATGACTCCAGTCAGGATGCTGCTGAGGTCAGTGTTCTGTCCCATATCTGTCTCATCCAGTACTTCCTCTCCTACCTTGTGGCCTCTCTGAAGCTAGGGACAAGAACCTCAGGAACCTCAATGTCCGGGTCTTCCCTTGGGCTGCTATACTAAGTGCCTCCCCCCTCCTCCAGGCTTTGCCAACCTTTTTTTTCTGGTCACCTTCCCTTTCTTTCCACTACCTGCCGTCTTCCACCACAAGCCTAACCTGCTTGCTTCCTCTGTTCCAGAGCTCAGAATGGACACTGGCCCGCTGTGATCGGGCCCTTCGATGGGGCCTGCTGGAGGAGATGGTCACTGTGGCTCACTATGACAGCCCTGAGGCCCTAAGCCGCGTCTGCCACCGCCTGGTTAGTAGAGGAAGCATCAGAGTATAGTAGTAGTCAGCTGCTCACTGGTCCTAGGAGCCTATAGTCTACTTTATCTCAACACCGTGTCTAAGCGTTACCACCATGCTCCTATGAGGCCAGTCCATAGACTTTGTTCCTGTTACCTGCTTCAGCCCTTTCTCCACGAAGGTCCTGTCATGAGCATCTGTATTCCTAGGTTCAGCGGTATCCAAGCCGTGTTCAACATTTCCTGAGCCAGACCCAGGGCTACCTTCGGAGCCCACAGGACACCTTGCGCAGGGCAGCCACTGTGTTAATAGGTGAGGTCAACTTCCTCACGGCTCTACGGGCTAGGCCAGCCTTTTATAGGGCTGGGCCAGACCTCCCTGTTTTGCTTTGGTACAGGTTTCCTGGTCTATCATACTAGCCCCAAAGGAGTCAGTCAGGATCTGTTGGACTCTCTGTTCCAGGGTGAGAACCACATGGGGTAGAGTGCTGGAGAGGTGGAGGGTTCTGGAGAGGAGCGGACAGGACAGAATGGGTGAGGGCGGGTCCCAGGCTCTTCTCCCACGCAGCCTTAGTTGCCTTATTCTGTAGACCTAGGACAGCTGCAGGGCGACCCGGAGTCGGCGGTTTCCTCGGCAGCGCACGTGTCTGCCCAGCAGGTGGCGCTGCTTGCCCGGGCGCAGGTCCAAACACGCAGCCACAACCTGTTCCGCTTCATCCGCCACCATTCATACCCTACAAGGCCCCATCCGCTCTACGAAGACAGTCCATTCCTGCGCAGGAGCCTTGCAGGCCGATGGAACTGCCTTGAACCTTGTTGAGCCAGGCCGGGTTTGTGGGCACTATCCATGCTGTTGCCAGTCCCCACTATAGCAGAAGAGACTAAAGGGTCACTGTGGGCTTGGTGCTGGGCACTGGTGCCCCTTGCCCTGTAACTATTTTCTATGGGCCCACGATGTGAAAACTGTTTTGTGAATGGCGCACTCTACCTCAAGTACCTTTTGTAGACTTGGTCCATCTATTTATTTTTTGCCAGGCCAGTCTGTCCACTTCCTGGAGTGTGTCCTTCCTAGGACTCAGTGAGCCTAGCCACAGTCCTATCTGTCATGGCCTTCCTAGTTACAACAGTAATCTGGCACTCCTGATTCTTCCTCCCCACAGTTGTTCTGGTTTATGTGGCTTTGTTCAAGAGGTGCTGACCTGTTCTCCCTACTCCTTTGGATAAACAATCCCTTTCCTATCCCCACTCGTGTCAGAACCCACCCATATAATGGTGTTTTCTAGAAGGTGACTCTAACATCCTTTCATGCTGGAGAACCCAAGCCAGGATTGTACCCCTGGGTTGAAGTAGGAAAGCAAGCCCTCTACACCCACCAGACTGTGAATGGGTATGCTATTACCCAATGCCTTGTACGGGGTTTAACTGGGATGGCATAGCTGGATAGACAGGAAGAGTCAGCCGCAGGTGTGACCCCACCCCTCCAGGTACTTGCATAGGCAGTTTCCTCCACATAGAATGGCTACCATGGAATGTCCTCAGGCTTCAGGGAGACCTCCTCACAAACACAGGGTATGCACAATGTGGTGATGAGTGGGGGGCTGTTTCCCCACACTGGGGTCTCTGGGACAAGCATGAGATCCTATTTATATTTGCTTCCCTAGCACCTGTATGGTAGGTGTTCAATATAAACATGGCTACATGGCAGGGGTTGAACATCTGTCTGAGAAATTGGCTGTGATGAGCTGGGCTTTGTGCAAGCTCTAGCTTGGCTTGAGGTCAAGCTAAACAATATGGAGCAAGACTAATGTCAGGTTAGGGAGATGACTCGGTGATTAAGAGCACCTGTTGCTCTTAGTCGGGGATTCTACTCCCCGTATATATAAACATGGCTGCTAACAATTCTCTGTAACTCTAGTTCTAGGGAACCTGAGGCCCTCTTTTGGCTTCCATAGGCAGAACAGGCACATGGTACATAGACTTCTAGGCAAGATACCTATATACATAAAATAAAAATATGCCCCTCCCCCTTTTAGGGGCTAATGTCAGTCTGGAGGTTGGACTCAAGTTTCAGTAGCTTAGGGCAAAAGCTGATCAGGGCCGGAATGGGTTCACCGTATGGCAGAGAAACTGCCAAATGGTTAGGGTCATAACCCTAACAAAACAAGAGGTGGTGGTGCAGCTGAGACAGGAGGATCATAAGTTCAAGCCAGGCTAGGCAATTTAGTGAGACCTTGTGTGGTAGTTTGAATATGCTTGGCCCAGGGAGTGGCACTATTAGGAGGTGTGGCCTTGTTGGAGTAGATGTGCCTTGCTGAAGGAAGTGTGCCACTGTGGGGGTGGGTTAATACTCTCCTCCTAGCTGTCTGAAAACAGTTTTCTCCTGGCTCTCTTTGGATAAAGATGTAGAGCTCTCAGCTCCTCCAGTGCCATGCCTGCCTGCAGGCTGCCATGCTTCCTGCCATGATGATGGACTGAACCTCTGACCTGTAAGCTGGCCTCAATTAAATGTTGTCCTTATAAGACTTGCCTTGGTCATGGTGTCTGTTCACAGCAATGAAACCCTAAGACAGAAGTTGATACCAGGAACTAGGGTATTGTTGTGATAGCCCTGACCATGTTTTTGTTTGGTGGAATGTGGATTTGGGGACTTTGGGTTCAGGAAGCAGTGGAATGCTTAAAACAGGGTTTAATGGACAATCTTAGTAGAAATATGAAAGACATTAGTGTTGAGGATGATTTTAACTATACAGACATGGCCCAAAAATTTAAATAGAGAAGAATGATAGTATGTGGTCTAGAAACTGTTTCTGAGATATTTTGGTGAAGAATGTGGTATTTTTTTTGTTTTTGTTTGCCATTGTCTGAAGAGTCTGCCTGAGGCTCAGGTGAAGAGATTTAAAATGATTTGCTTTGACAAAGAAAGTCTCAAAACAGCCTGGTATAAATTCTGTTTCGTGGTTACTAAAGTTCACTCTTATAAAGAGCGTCTTAATGAGAGGGAGCAAGCTGAGAAAGGAAAAATACAAAATGTATGGTTCAAGTAATAAAGATGCACCAAGAAATGAAATAGAACTGAATCCTGTGTTCAGTGAGACAAACAGATTAAAGGAGTGGTGATCTCAGGGCAGGATCCCACCTAGATAAGCTTATTGTTTGTGTTTGCAGTTGAACAAGGAATAGTCAAGACACATTAGATGTCATTACCTGGATTGTTTTCATTTGGACTTTTAATCTGGAATGAACTACAAATCCAGAAACAGAGGGTGGAACTGTGATCCAGACCTTTAGACTGGAAGACACAGGATTTTGATCTGGACCTTGAAGAACAGTGGCCATGAAAAGTACAGTATTAATAATTTAATAAACCCTATCACAGGGTTGTTACCTGCCCCAATGGTTTATGTTCCCAAATGAGAAACATACACACAGCCTTTACATTTTAATTATGCCTTAAGTAGCACAATAGCTGGACAACTGCCTAATCTTCATGTTGTTAGAATCTACCTCAGCTGATAATTCCAAGTTACTGTGAGGCTCTTGGCCAGGTCAAGTTGTCTCTGCTCTGAGACTTTTTCAAAACACCCAGTTCCAAGAAACAAAACAGGATGATAGCCAAAGTCCCTGATAAGGCTTGACATATATAATAATTAGCTCATGCTCAATTGCCAATAGATCTAAAATACTATATGCTTAGCCAATAAATCCAAAGGTCACTGTAGCCCACCATTGTGATGCCACTGCCCCATGCTGTTGCTGAAATCTGCCTTCAAGACTGTATAAAAAGTGTGTGCTTTGAAACCTCAGGGTTGCCTCTATTCTGCTTGCAGGACAACCCCAGTGCAATGGACCAGTAAGAATAAAACCTCTTGCTTGTTGCATCAATCTTGGTCTCTGTGTCTTTGTGGGAGTGGACACCCTGGTCATTGGGCCACGCAGGTCCAACATTACTACTTACTAATTTCTATGTTCCATCATGGCTGCTCTAGACCCAGTTGGGCAGCCCTCTGGGCCACATACTCTTAGTCCTTTTACATAGTGGCTCTGCTGCTTTGTCCTGCACTTATCTCCTCCCTGCCTCCTCCTTGAAGTCCCAAGCCCAGGAAAACCTAAAACCCTGCTTCTTTCTCTTCTTCCCTACTATTAGCTGCTGGCATCTTTATTTACTAGTCAGAATTAGCTGGGAGCAGGTTCCCAGAAGGTACATGCGGACCCTCTCTGCAAACAGTTTTGAGGGACACAATTATCATTGGAATAAAGCAGCTACAAAAAAGCTTTGGCCCAGGCATGGTGGCACCCATCATTAATTTCAACATTCAGGAGACAGAGCCATGCAGATCTCTGAGTTCAAGGTCAATCTACAGAGCAAGTTTCAGGACAGCCAAGCTTAGACGGTGGGAGAGTTGGAAAACAGAAAGCTGATGATAATGTCATAGAACAAGGTGTTCCAGTCCCAGCAGCAGTTTCGGCTTTAGAGTGAAAAATAGAAGTAATGCTGGGACAACTGATGCTGGTTAGCTAGAGCTAAAAAATTAGCAGTGATTAAGAAGACACCAGCATCACTGAGGTGAAATCTTCTGGGAGGTATTTTCTGAGAGCAGAAAAAAGCTGTATTCCAGAAGTGGCCAAGGCTGTACCGCATGCTGGTAGTTAGACTTGGTGACTGTATAAGAATCACCCAGGTGGTACTGGTTTTTGAAGGCATGGAGGGTCATGGAGAGCAGCTGAGGCTTGGCACTATGAGAGCTGGGAAGGCCATTGGTAAAAGTGCAGCCTCAGTTGCAGTTAATGGCCCAGGCCTGAAGGGGTCATGCAAAGAAGTTGAAACTTGGCACCATAAAGGGAGCCTATGAGAGTATTGGTGAAGCCTAATTGCAATGAAAAATCCCAGCGTGTTAGAGATGCCAGTGATGTGAAAAAAAAACAAAAAAAACAACAAAAAAACCAGTTTTTAGGGGCTCTGAGAGTTTTCTAAAACATCCCATTCTTAGAATTGAGACCTTAAAGACACAGAAATGGTTAAAGTCAGACTCGGAGATTTTCCAGTCATCCCAAGGCTATGAAATCCCGCCTGTGCCTGACAAATAAAACCAATGGCCCAGAGTAATTCTCAGGAAAACCACAGAATATACTGACTAATAGCCACCTGGCCCTCTAGAAAGCCCTAGACCATGTCATAGTTAACTCATGTTCTAATCACCCATTTTTGAAAAACAAAACAAGGACAAAACCCCTCAAAGTTTTAAAAAAATATAAACAAGGTTCTAAAAATGTAAAAACAAAGTTTTAGTAGACAAAGTTTAGTAAGACAAAACAAAATGACTGCTTTAGAAACAGCTCCCCTACCCCTCCCTATACTGAATTCCAAAGAGAATGCAAATTGTCAACAACCTTACTGCCAAAATTTCCCCCCCTCCCTCCCCACTTCCTCTCCTCTTTCTAAAAATTATACTACTGACCAATGGTAAAATAATAGTTCACCCCCTCACAAAAAAGTATAGAAGGTGTATGCTTTTTGAGTTCAGGGTTGACTTTCCCTTCGAGGATGAGCAACCTCATGTACATGGAATAAGAACCTCCTGTTATTACAGCAGTCTATAGTCTAATTGTGTTCTGTGGGTCACGGTCCTGAGCTAAGACTCCTCAGGGTCTTACAACACCAGCACCTTGGGATGACCACCAGGAACAGCAGCAACAGTGGAGTGCTAGAGTGCTGCGGAGGACAGAGCTGGAGAAGTGACTCAAGCCAGCTGTAATGTTGCCTTGGAGACCCCAAGATGTTAGAGATTCCAGAGCAATGAGATAGCTGCCAAGGAAAGCTGCAAACAGGGAGTAGAACCAGCTCAATGGAAAGAATTGTGTTGCAGTCAACAAAGCTGAAAGAAGTTTTACATCAGCCATTGGGATGCAGAGTTTGGAGTTTGCCCAGATAGTTTTTAGTCTTCCTTTGGTCCAGTATCTCTTCACTGTGTTCCCTAAGTTTTGGAACAATAATGTATATTCTGTGCCATGACATGTTGAAAGTATGTGATCTGCTTATTGTGATTTTATAGGGATTACAGTAAAGAGATTATATGAATCTCGAAAGAGATTTTGAATTTAGGACTTTCTAAATAAAGACATATTTACTACGTATACAGAATTCTACCTGCATGTATGTCTTCAGGCCAGAGGAGAACACCAAATCTCATTATAGATGGTTATGAGTCACCATGTAGTTGCTGGGAATTGAGCTCGGGACCTCCAAAAGAGCAGCCAATGCTCTTAACTTCTGAGCATCTCTCCAGCCTAAACGTTGGACTTTTAAGCATTGTTGAAACTGTGATAGATTATAGGGATTTTTGATAATGGGCAGGGTACACCCATGGAGGGATAGAACAAAGTAAATAAGATAGATTGACTAAAATAAACTTTTCCTACTTTATAGAGTAGAAGATAAAATTATACAGTAAAAGGAGTTATGTATTCATATTTAGTATTCATAAAAGACTGGCTCAGGGGGCCTGGAGAGATGGCCCAGAGGTTAAGAGCACTGACTGCTCTTCCAGAGGTCCTGAGTTCAATTCCCAGCCACCACATGGTGGCTCACAACCTTCTGTAATGGGATCTGATGCCCTGTTCTGATGTGTCTGAAGACAGCGACAATGTACTCATATATAATAAATAAATAAATCCTTACAAAATACATTTAAATGATGTAAAGAATTATCTATTTAAAAAACCTGATTCAGATGTCTGGAGTGCTTTAAAATTGCAAATGCTGCCAGCCTCAAGCAGGCTGTCATATAATAAATATGCGAGACATTCTTTGAAGTTATAGGGCTGATAAAAAAATAAAATCTTTTTTATTTGTACTTTCTAATTATGACTGAACTTGTAACCCCACAGGTGTCCAGAGACAAAATTGATACAATCTGTACTTCTTGGATAATTATTGATCTGTCTTTATTCTATGAAATCTATATAAATAAAGAAGCAACCTGATTTCGAGTCAGTCAGAGCTGAGCACTACACCCGGTTCGCTCCTCCCTTGCTGACCCCTTATCTCTTCTTGGGCCACCCTGCCCACAGCTAGGGGTCTGGATGGGATGTGGGGATGTGGGGGGCAAGGTTTGGTCTGCCTTGCCTCCCTCAGCCAGGGACCTATGCAGATGAAACTGAGCTACGTGTGTTTCTCCGAGAGACACATTTGTACTGCCCCTCCACCATCTTCTTACTTTCGTTGAGGATTTTCAAAGTTTTTTTCTCTATTTCTGACAGTCCCCCACCCATTTTGATTCCTTTTCCTATCAACTCTCCCAGAGCCAGGCACCATTCTGCTGTTGTCTCAGCTCGGGTTACTATTGTTGCAGTGAAATGCTGTGACCAAAGCAACTTGTGGAAGAAAGGGTTTATTTCAGAGAACACTTCCAAGTACTAGTTTCTCGCTGAGGGAAGTCAGAGCTGGAACTCACACAGAACAGAAATCTGGAGGCAGGAGCTGATGCAGAGACCATGGAGGGGGCTAGTTTGCTCATCATGGCTTGCTCAGCCTGCTTTCTTATAGAAGCCAGGACTAAAGAACTAGATCCAGCTATCTGTTTCAAGATGCCCAAGGAAGAGTGTCAAAGGTGGGGAGGTAACCCATCAATTGAAAGGAAGCAGAGCACAGGCTGGCATAACTAATCTCATAAGCTTCAAAACAGAAATATATACAAGGTCACTGAATTTTAATAAATGGAAACACGCATGTAGAAGGCGTAGTAATTGTAAGTATGAATACACCAAATGCTGGGTTTCACAAGACAAACAACAATTGACATATAAGGTCAGATTAGTGCCAGATATATTAATAGTGTGTGATTTTGGGCCTGGAGAGATGGCTCAGCGGTTAAGAGCACTGACTACTCTTCCAGAGGTCCTGAGTTCATTTCCCAGCAACCACATGGTGGCTCACAACCATCTGTAATGGGCTGGAGAGATGGCTCAGTGGTTAGGAGCACTGGCTTCTCTTCCAGAGGTCCTGAGTTCAATTCCCAGCAACCACATGGTGGCTCACAACCATCTGTAATGGGCTGGAGAGATGGCTCAGTGGTTAAGAGCACTGATTGCTCTTCCAGAGGTCCTGAGTTCAATTCTCAGGAGCCACATGGTGGCTCACAACCATCTGAAATGGGATAGAGAGATGAAGAGATGGAAAGACGTTAAGTGCTCTTCCTGCTCTTCCAGAGGACCAGAGTTCAGCTCCCAGCACTTACATCAGGAGGCTTACAACCGCCTATAACCCTAGCTCCAGAGGATCCAACATCCCCTTTGGTACTTGCACACATGCCATATGCATCAGCAAAAACTAATTAATGAACGCTTGTCCTTGTTCATTGCTGCACGGTTCACAACGGCCAGCGAGAGGAACCTACCTAGACCAGTAACAGATGAATAGAGAAAACGTGGCACATACATCACAATGGAATATTACTCAGCCATTCAGGATGAACTCATAGCTCTTGCTGGGAAGGTGCCACTGGAAAGCATTGTTAAGTGAGATAAGTCAGACTCAGAAAGATAAATACATATTTTCTCTCACACGCACGAAAATGTTACTTATTTATTAATGTTATTTTGAGACAAAATCTTACGGTATAGCTCTGCTGGCCAGAAGCTTGATAGGAATTTGACCTCAAACGCACAGAGATCTGTCTGCTTCCTGAGTGCTAGGATTAAAGTCAGGAGCCACCAGCTTTAAATGTGTGTTGCTTTTACTTTTGTTTCATATGTGTGAGTGTTTTGTCTGCATGTATGTCTGTGCACAAATGGTGCAGAAGAAGGTGCTGGGTTCCCTGAAACTGGAGTTACAGACGGTTTTAAGCTGCCATTGGGATGCTGGGAACCAAACCTGGGTCTTCTGCAAGTGGTGCGAGTGCTCGGAAGCACTGAGCTATCTCTCCAGGCCCATGGGACCTTCCTTTGCTGCCGCTATGAATCATAATGCAAATGTCTGTGCGTGTTTTCTGATGGTCTTAGGAGAGCCATGTCTCAGTGGTCGGGAATCACTGGGATAGTGGTTAGCCGGTGGTGGAGAACGGAAGTGGGCTTGGGGAACAAATGAGAACCAAGTTTAATGAATGATACGCTGTATAATGGTGCCATGACAATCCCCATCACTGTGTGCTAACCTGAGAAAGTAACGCGTTTTCAAAGGAGAACGGGGAGCTAGAAAGTTGTTCGCACTGTGTGAGCACGCTAAGGTGAGAGGCCTGTCTGTGACATGGCCCTCAGATATCTGAGGACGTTAGCTATCCTAATGTCGTGGTGGGTTGCATGCGAATGGGCCTCTGGCTCATGTATTTGACCACTTTGTCACCAGGAAGTAGTATTATTTCAAAGGAGCAGGTGATGTGGCCTTGTTGGAGTAGGTTATGGCTTTGTTGGAGGAAGTGTGTCATTGAAGGTGGGCTTTGCAATTTCAAAAGCCAAAGCCAGGCCCACTATCATCTCCTCCACCTCCCATCCCCCAGCTTGTGGACCAGGATGTGCTCTGAACTGCTTCTCCAGCACCAGGTCTGCCATCATACTCCCTGTCATGAAGATAATTGTAAATATGGTGGTTTGAATAGGAATGGTCCTTATAGACGCCTGTGCTTGGCCATAGGGAGTGGCACTATTATGAGGTGTGCCCTTATTGGAGGAAGTGTGTCACCCAGACTCCAGCCTTCTCACCCCGATAATGGCTCAGGAATGCCTAGAGTTAGAGTAAGATAAAGCTTATCAACCCTGGAATTCCAATGTGCTTTAAAACCTCCGAACTCAACTTAATTGTCTGTCTTGGTGATGGGAGATCCCAGCGTGCTGGACTTCTGCAGAATAAAACACTCTGCGTTTACATACTCGTTGAGTCTGGCATATCGTTTTTCGGAGAATCGTGGACCCTTGCACTACCATGATAATGATAGACTAGACCTCTGAAGCTGTGAGCCAGATTCAATTAAATGTTTTCCTTTATAAGAGTTGCCTTGGTCATGATGTCACCTCACAGCAATAGAGCAGTGTCTGTGACAGAAGTTTAGTGCTCCAGCCATAGTGGAATGTTTAGTCCCTTCTAGCTAGTAAGTCCGGAAAGCTGCAGTATCTGTGTTTTCAAGTGTTAGACTGGAACCCCTGCTCATCCCCCACACCCCTGCTTATCTCTCCCCCCTCCCCTACCCCACACAAGCTAGGAACTCCCATATGCTCTTCTCCAAACCAACCTGCAGAGAAAACTCCCCCTCCTGCTTGGGAAAAAGTCTGGGCTTACATTCTCCTTTAGGCCCATGAAGGGCTATTGCGTTCCCCCTCCTACAAACTTCCCCAGCCCCCTGTGAAATGGGTTCCAAAGCTTGTTCCAGCTGCACCACCCCAACAGTCCCACCGCCTGCTCAAAAAAGCCCCTTCTTTCAGCCCAACATGCCTCTCTGACTCCCTTTCTAAAGCTAAATTCTACACTGTTGATAACCAAATAAACTACAATATGATTTATGACCTTGTGATAACAGTTACATCAGCTCAGCTGGCAGCCAAGATCCTTGCCTCTCCCCTGTCCCAACTTATTAACTCTTTCCTGTCCTGACCTGCCTTCAGCTTAAACCTATTCTTATAAACTATTAAAAATAATTTAAAGAGTTAAATTAAAAGTTAACTATCAATTACCTCACAAGTAATCTTATTCTTTAATATGTTCATAGCTATACGTATCGTCATGATTAATTACCCAAATAAGCTTTATTTAGCTTTCTATACACATTTTCAAAGTTAAACAAAGAGTAAATAACTAGAACAAACAATGTTTGTCTATTTGAGTATGCTTTAGATAGACAGGGGGTCCTCAAACACTTCAGAGATCTATAGAATACGGCATTTAAAATGTTTAATAAAAAAGCTTTTCATAATAGAGACACACCGTGGGCTCCTGAGAGCACCCTTGATCTCTTCCAAAAAAGATGGGCACAGAAGAACCTTCACCTGGTGTTTGTTTCAAATATGACAAAGCAGCCCACTGGACTGTAAACTGCCCTCACCCTCGACAGCTGATAACACACTGTCCAACTGTGGTTGGGCAAGATTCTAGGAAGTTGACTCACTTTCCCTAAACAAAGTAGGACTTTCCCCTTAAGTTCCTGTCCCACAGAAATGTCTGTAACATTTTCTGGGCCTGAAGGCCAAAATGGATGCCCCACTGGCCATAGAGAAATCCTGTCCACATGGTTGGTAAGTCTGTGTTATTTTTAATAGACTCGGAAGCTGCTCATTTTTTTACTTCACTTCCTGCTTACTTATGTAAAATTTATTTTTCTCAGGTTTCTTGGGTTTGAGGATCAGTTTAATAAAAAAAGCCAAGGCTTTGGCTGCCTTCTCAGTCCTCCTCATGTGTAAAATTCAGGCCCCAGGCCTCACTCTCCTAAGCTGTGTGTATTCCCGTGTATTAGGTATGCACACAATTTGTCTCGCTACCAGACTCAAAAAACAAAAACAGCACAACACTTCAATCTGAGTTTTAACTATTTCTATATCTAAAGAAACTCACTTTACAGTGACTGCTCCCAAGGATCATTCATCTATGTCTCATGTCAAATAATCGGATAGGAAAAATGTAAAGTTTTAAGTTTAAGGTCTGAGGATACAGAAGCTTCTAAGAAAGCGTTTAAGGATCTAAGAAAACGTTTGAGGGTCTAGGAAGGTGTTTTGAGGTTGGTAACTTGTGAGGTATGAAGGTTGGAGGGTGTAAAAAACCTAGGTGAGATAAAAATTATTTAAGGTGTGTGGGAGAAATGAAAAAAAAAAAGCTTCAGGTTCCGTTCCCTTTCTGTGTTACTGTTGTATTAAGCTTCAAAAGTTCATCTTTTTAACATTAACCAATAGAGTTTTGATACATTATTAGTCTAATTCTGACAAAGCCTTTCACTGTATGACCCACTATTATCCTAGTCACAAGCTCGAGATTTGAAATTTCCTCTGGTTGTTTTCTAAATATAGATTTAAAAAGATGTTTCTCATTAAAGAGTTCTGTCCAGTCTGTATGCGTCCAGCCTTCTGGGTAGAGGAAAAAAGTTCCTCCTTCATAGTTTCTAATCATCCTACAAATCATGATCAAGGGAGCTTTTGTCCCTTCTGTTTCGAGAAAGGTTTGTCTTCCCTGAGCTCACCTTAAAGACTGTTCATGCTTTTAACATAAAATCATTTTCTAAGCCTCTACTATGACTCAAAGGTATAAGTCTACTGACTTTTCTACAATGTGAGTTTCAGTATAGATGACAAACAATGATGTCTTAGTCAGTTTCTATTCCTGCACAAAACATCATGAGCAAGAAGCAAGTTGAGGAGGAAAGGGTTTAGTCAGCTTACACTTCCATATTGCTGACCAAAGGAAGTCAGGACAGGAATTCACACAGGGCAAGGACTTGGAGGCAGGAGCTGATGCAGAGGCCATGGAGGGGTGCTGCTTACTGGCTTGTTTCCCCTGACTTACTCAGCTTGTTTTCTTATAGAACCCAAGACTACCACCTCAGGGATGGCACCACCCACAATAAGCTGGGCCTTCCCTAATTGAGGAAATGCCTTACAGCTGGATCTCAAGGAGACATTTCCTCAAGGGAGGTTCCTTTCCCTGTGATAACTCCAGCTTGTGCCAAGTTGACACACGAAAACCAGCCAGTACAAATGATAATGCTAACATGTCTAAAACTTACCTCTTTTTGTAAACTTATAAGAACTTTATCAGCTTCAGTGGTCCTACAAAATTAAAGGATCTTAACCTCCTCATGACTGATAAGGGTGAGACCTGCATGCTCCTGGAAAAAACAAGCCTGATGGAGACCCTTATTAAATCACTCCACAAATTGTCTAAAGAACTCTGCCCATACAACCAGGACACATTTCCACCCTCTCTTCTGGCAGCCTTTGCTTTTCACACAAGGCTATCCCCTTCACAGGGCTGAGAATACATATCTAGTTTTTCTTCTAGCCCCACACCTTCTCTTCCATAAATGGAATTGTGAAGTCTCCAGAATGACAGTCAAACAATTGCTTCTCCACCCATACCTCCCCCAGAACACGAACCCACCAACTCCTGACCCTCCCACCCCATGCTATCCCTCTTCATCAGGAAGTAGCCAGATCTGAACGGGAGCCTCTAGACCTAAAGAGGTTAGGATGTTAGGCTGGATTCCCTGTTCATCTTTGGAATAAGCCAGGAAACCCCATATGCTTCTCCTTTCCCTAACTCTGCCTGCCTGGAGAAAACTCTGGGCTACCTTATCATCACTGCACATCTCAGAGTTTCTGGCCAGGGGCTCAGTTTTTGACCATGGATGGACACAATCCCAGCTCCTAGATCACACGCCCTCACCCCACATCCTAGAACCACAAAACCTCTTTGCTTTAGCCTGGATGTGTAACTTCACTGACCTCCACCTGTGAGATCGGTGAACCCACCGGAGAGCTGCCTCCTAATAAACCTACCTTTACCTACTTTTAATCTGCTCTAATCTTCCCTATGTTCGAATCACTGAGAAAGAGAAAAAAAACATCTGGGAGAAACAATAGCTAAGGCTGAGATGCACTATGGAGGTGGTGTGGTCCCCAGCAAGTACCAAACACTTCTAGCTGTACAAGCTTCCAAGAGTGGTTATGACCCCTTGGCCACATCAGTTAGGGACATCTCTCCCTAGACACAGAACCCATGACTCCTCTGTGCCATGAGTCCTGCCTGTCTGCAGGTCATACTTGTATACCTGTGGTACGATACTGTTGCAGAGCAGTATTAGCTACGTGCCCTATGTCCTATGTACCCTAAAGCAAAAGGTCATCCTGTCTCACACACAGACTTACCCCTAAACTGTTCTGCACACCTTTTCTGGGAAAGTATGCGTGGGCATGTTGGGGTATGGCCAAGTCCACACACAGGTGTTGTGTAGCAGTTTCCGTCTTTCCAGAACATTCCTTAAGACAGGAAATAAGCCATATTCACTAGCCTGCTCCCTCCCCAAGATTATATGGAAAATAAAGATGCAAACAGTCGCTTCCCAGTCAAGCCCAGTTGGCAAACAAAGGACAAAGAGCTTCCTAGAAGAAACAAATCAACTGAGCCACCGGGAGGACATTTAGACCAGGCAATTGGTAAGGACACACTCCAAACTGTTGAGCTACCAGCAGGCTGTGCGGTGTGCTCAGGGTTTCCAGCTTCCATGAGCCGTCGCCCATGCTGGTGAGACCCTTTGGTGATGCAGCTGTCTGAGTCATTTCTGCTCCTGTAAATGATCCCTCACCCATATTCCTGCTAGAAATCCCAATATAATCAGTTAACTCACCAAGTTGGACTTTGGTCATATTCCTGCTCTGAGGTGGCCCTGGTTCCCTAACTGGGGTGTGGTGGTTTGAACAGATAAAACCTCCACAGACTTTATTTGAATGCTTGGCCCACAGGAAGTGGCACCATTAGGAGCTGTTAGAGTGGGAGTGGCCTCGTTCTGGAAAGTATATCACTGTACGCCCAGTGTGGCACGCAGGCCTGTTCTGCTGCCTGAGGATCAAGATGTAGAAGTCTAAACTCCGTTCCAGCACCCTGTCTTCCTGCAGGCTGCTGGGCTTCCCACCATAAAGATAACAGACTGAACCACTGAAACTGCAAGCCAGCCCCAATGATATGAGTTGCCTTCCTCATGGTGGCACTTCATAACAATAGAAACCCTAACTAAGACATGGGGTAAGCAGACATTTGTTTGTGTCCCTCCTGGAAAAGTCTGTCAGCATGCCCACTTCGACCTCGCAGGGAGACAGAGGGAGGCGAAAGCCATCCTAATCTATCTTGATTCCATGTGGGCAGATCCCTCTCTTCCCCATCCTACTGATGATCCAGTACCCCCCAAAACAAACAAACAAACAAACAAACAAAAACCACAGCACAGTGGTTTTCTTTGTACATTTATTGAGTTTTCCCAACTCCTGGGTCTCAATGCATTCTAACCCAGTGACTGAGTTGGGGTTCTTGGCTTTCCTGGAAGCTGGGCTTGGCAAGTTTCTGCCATGGCTGGAGGGTAGGACATGAAGATGTGGGAAGGAAGGCCTGTTGGCTAACAAGGTTTCTGGCCTAGACTTGACAATAGGGCCAGGGAAGCATAGAGTGCACATGTGGAGCCCTGAGAGGTTGGCTCCCAGTGCACCTTGGGGGGTTCCGCCTGCACCCTTAGGCCACACTCTTCTAGCAAGACCCAGGTGGGAGCCTCCTCATCCCAGCTGTCCCCAAGGAGCCTGGAGGGCAGGGACACAGAACTCTGCTCCTGCCACGGGGTGGTCTGTTCCAAGATGTGCTTTACCTACCAACAGAGGGGGGGGGGGCAAGTGGTTATAGATGGGGCCTGCAGTTTATAGAAGGGATTCAGCACCTACCCATGTCAACCTTTCTCGATGTACCCAGGGCCCCAGTGCACCCCAAGGCCATGTCCTCTCACCAACTCCATCTGCTTTGACAGCACCGTTGTCTCCAGAGCCTTAGTTAGTAGCTGCCGCTGGGTTTCACTCAGCACTGGGGAGAGATCTGGGCTGAGAGAGGGTTCCAGAATGCCCAATATAGAGCCTAGTCCTCTCTCTCTTCCTGTCCCCTACTAATCCCTCCACGGGATGCTCACCAGACAGTGCTCCCAACAGGTAGAAGACAGGGGCTGCAAGTTCCAGCACCAGTTCTCCAGAATCAAACACCAGGTACTCAAGGATGCAGCCTGCTGGGCCGTCCAGAGGCTCCACCTGCCCACCGCCCAACAGGCCCTGCTCTAGCTGAGGAAGGATTAGGGTAAGTGAGGCTGAGCAGGCTCGGGCAGGCCCTGTCCACCTCCAACATTCTCACTCACCGAGGCCTCTAAGGCTTCCATGCTGGGCTGGTCCTGTAAAATCCTTCCGATGTTCACTAGTAGCTGTTGTCTCAACTCCCTTTCTAAGCTCCTCAGTTGTGAGGAGCCAGCCTTCACTTCTTCATGCAGGACTTGGAAGCCTTCCCCGATTACTTCTTCCTCATGGATTCCGTCTGAAGGGACAGAGAGTGGCACTGACGGATGCCCATGAGGTCTTGGGGGAACACTAGTTAGGAGGGGGTAGATCCAGGGAGCAGAGGCAGAACCCATGGAGTCCCAGGGTGGCCAAATGGGTACTGACCTGACATGAGTTTGAGCTGCTCACCGATGGACTGTAGCGCAGCAAGCAGGCTAAAGCCACGGCGCCTCTGGTCTACTGCTCTTCCATGGCCTAGGCAGCACATGAGGATGGCGGAAGGGGAAGAGCTGTTTTGTACAGTGACCCAGGGACCATTATCTCATATCAAAGAGGGCTGAGATTTTCCCTGGACCCTCCCACATCCATCCCTCCTGCTAATAGCAGCCCAGGGCAGATGGAAAGCAAAGCTCAACATCACCTGAGTTGAGCCTCACCCGTTGTGTATACATGTGTATGTGTGGCATGCGCCCATCACATGCCCTGAGCGCAGAACGCCTCAAAGCTAAGGGGGTCTGTAGGCTCAGAGGGTCTGGGGCCTCACCTGAGGAGGGCGGCTCAAAGGTTCTCTGTTTCTCATCTGGGACGAGAAGAATATCTGGCAGCAGGTAGAAGCAAGAAGGTCAACAACTCCCTTATCTCCAGGGGCTCCTGGGACCCCATGAGATCCCACCCATCACCCACATATCAGTTCCTGGCACACTTGACCTTCCTGTCTGGGAGATCACGCAGCCAGATGCCCACAGCATCCCCTGGCTAGCTGAAGCCTTCCAGATTTCCTGCTTCTCTGCCACAATCCCTTGCCACTCACCCCATTTAGAGCCAATGAGCAGTTGGGCCACTCGGAATGCAAGGATGCTGCCTGCAGGAATGGTCACTATCTTCTTCCGGCTTTGGTGGCCCTTGCCTTCACCCTGAAGAATAGATCTGGGCTCAGGGGTGTAGAGTGAATAGCTGAGTGGGGTGCTTGTGACAGGCTTGTCATTGGTAATGGCCAATCCAGCTTTTAGCAGCTCCAGCTAACTGAGCAAGTAGGGTTATGGCTTGCTTCTGAAGGGGTCTTAGAAGAGTCTTCCACCACTGCCTGGGATGTTGCCCATGGCTTCTAAGATTCCTGCGATTGCTAAGTGCCAGTTGTTAGGGCCGGCCACACACCTGCAAGCATGAGGCTACAGGCAGTGTGAACTGGCCTGAGCCCTCCTGGCTGTGCGTCTGGGTGATCTGCATCTCCTCCTTTATCTGCAGCACCTCGGTCACCACAAACACGTCATCCCCACGACTCCGAAGCTGTTGCAAGATTTTGTTTTCAGGCTGCTGCAGGTGCCTACAGAAAGATTGCCGGGGCTAGCTTCCCTCCCTCCCGTCCTGCTGACAGGTGAGATGGAAAGGCTAGGGAGTCCAGGAGTCTTCGGATACCAGGCTTGGGAACCCTCTCGGGGTGCTCCCAACAGTGTCTAGGTGGTCGTGGGGACATGATAAATTCAAACACGGAGAAGTGGACATGTATGCCTGTGGAGGGACTCCATTACATATGATCCATAAATACTCCAAGTTCACGTCATTCCCTTTCCATAGCAACCAGGAGCTCAGCCTGATTCCAAAGGTCTTGGGTCCTGCCTCCACATCCTGATCTTCAGGATACAGTCCTGGCAACCCAGCCTTAACATCCTTCCTAACCTGCCATTACTTACACTGCTTCCTTCCTTTGGGGCTTTCCTTGTTCAGCGCCAAGAGATACTGCCTCAGAACCCTTCCAGAGCCCAGACCAGCAACCTTCCCAAGAAGTGTGGCTTCTCAAGGTAAGAGAGCTGTCATCCCTTCAGGGGCTCACCTTTCACGCTGCATGGTCTCCCAGGTCTGCTGAGTCACACGCAGCATACACACATTCATGGAGGCATTGGAACTGCCAGACACTTTAGCCTCACCAGAAATCCTCCCTTGTCCCGTGCCTGACAACGTCACACTGCCCTGAACGTTCCCATCGATGACATCTGAGACTTGGAATTGGCCAAAACACTCCGGTTCTAAAAACAAGACCAGCTCTAAGGTCCTATTCCAGTAGCCACTGCCTTGTCTTTTCTCTGTAGCAATGGGGCCTTTTAAGAAATCCCTACTCTGGAAATAGGGCCAGAGGAGTAAAGCTGAACGTGCCCAGTAAGATTCGCCTACTCCCTTCTTCTATTCAATCTGGGGACTCAGGATGGGGAAAGAGGAGTGGGAAAGCCAACCTGGCTCTGGAGCATCGGGTTCCAGGATGTCCTTGATTGACAGGTTGACACACGTATAAGGGCGTTTCCAGAACCATGAGCTTGAGAGTTTTCTGCTCAGGAGGCAGTAGGGCTTGAAGCTGGTAGAGTTTCGAAGGCAGTCCACCGGGATGAGCTCTCCTCTGCTGCCGGCCACTTCTTTGATCACACTCTTGACCACTCCCTTAAAGGCTGATGGCATGATCCTGGAGGCAGATGGCAGAGGTCCATACTTAGTTGGTTCCAGCACTCAGGAACCCCATCCCTTCAAAGCAGCCTTGTTAGTCCTGGCACATCCTGCCTGGACTACTAACCCAACACAGACAGTGTTCACTCTGTGGCTCACGCAGGCAATTGATGGAGGAGGAGGAGGAGGAGGAGGAGGAGGAGGAGGAGGAGGAGGAGGAGGAGGAGGAGGAGGAGGAGGTAGCCTATAGCAGGTCCTGCACTATCTGCACCACTGATACTGTGTGTACCCTTGGCCACCTGCTGAAGTCTAAGATACCCTGTTGCCCTCCCTGGCTGAGGGCCAGGGCTGGGTAAGGAACTCAAGCCCACACTTCTGGGGGACTTAGCACAGGGGCCCACAGCATAGCCAGTGTTCCAGAGTTCAGCGGTGTTTCCTCTAGGGCTCTCATGTACAGCACTGTGAGCCACCTGACCTGGTTGAACCTTCATGGGTCAGAGGCCAAAACAGGCCCGGGATAGACAACTTGTGCAGTGTGGAGGAACACTTCTACCCCTAGGAAACTGGGCCTCTGAGCTAATGTTGGGGAGTGAGGCAGGAAGGCCGTTGGGAATCAGGAAGGGACTTAAGCGCCAGGGAATCAACATTCAGCCCAGAAGTCTCGAGCCCCTCCTCCGCCGCCCCTGCCCCCCCCCGGCGCCCCCCCCCCCCCCCCCCGGCGCCCCTCCTCGCCCTGGCCCCCTAGTGTCAAGCCCAAACCAGGCTGGTCCCACTGCTAGTGGGTGGCCTCCACAGATGCTAGGCCCTAGCTGCTAGGGTCTCTTCAAGCTGTCTGGTATAGGAGGGCTTCTTGGAAAGGGCTGAATCCCCAGCTCAACGAGCAAGCATCCAGGCCATAGAGTAGAACAAACCGGGTAGGGGCGGCTGGGCTCTGGGAGGGCTGAAAAGCAGGATGGCTCACCACGATCTCACCCCTGCCGAGGTATCTGGGGCCCACCAAGCGAAGCAAGGACGCGCTGGGGTGCCGGGGAGGGGGTCTCTTGTCTGCTCACCCCAGGAGCAACAGGAGCCAGGAGCAAGAGTGTTTCTTGAGGCGTCAGGACCCAAAAGTGAAACTGTGAAGCTGCAGCCCGACGTAGCGCGTTCAAGGAGCCCTCCCTCCCGGAACAGCGGCACAGCCTGCCCTAGCCTCCTCCTCCTCCCGGGAGCCCGCCTGGGCTTCGGGAAACCCCTGGGTTTCTCGTGGTCCGGGTTCCTACAACTTCTCAGCGCCTATTCATTCTTAAATACCTGGGCCATATATAGTAAAAGATCTGAATGAACTTTCCTAGAGATACACAACTGTACCAGTTGTCAGCAAGCACACCATTAGTTATCAGGAAAATGCAAATCAAAACTAGATAGCATCAAGACCAGACCGCTAGGCTGGCTGTCATCCTAAGTAAATAGTAGTAAGACTGTAGGAAAACAAACCGGCAGCCCTTGCAGACAGGGAACTGAAAGCGGGGGAGCTGCTCTAGAATACACTGGTAAGTTTTCAAACCTGCGAATGTAGAGTGAGTTACCAGGTGACCTAGCAATTGGGCTTTAGGTGCATGTCAAAAGTCAGAGGTCATCTTGGGGTTGTGGCTATACACGGTGAAGTGTTGCTTAAAAAGAAAACAGGTCAAACAGATATGCATACACCAATGTTTAAGGTAGCATTTGATTTTTTTTTTTTGAGATTTAAACATGTTTTACTTTATGTGTGTGGCTGTTTTTGTCTGCATGTATGAATGTGCACCATATGTGGGTGGCAGGAACTGAGTCCTGGTCCTCTGGAAGAGCAGCAAGTGCTCTTAGCCCCTGAACCATCCCCAGGTCTCCATGGTAACATTTTAAGGAGTCAAGCGGATAACTCTTAAGTGGCCTGAATGTCCAACTACTCATACATAGATTTAAAAAATAGTAGATCTGTACAGTATTTTGTCCAGTTCTGGGCCCTGCACACACTAGGCGAGAAAGCGCCCTATGACCAAACTCTGTCATCAACCCACTATAGGGTGCTTGCATGGCAACTGGGAGACATGAATACACTTCTACATATATATATACATACATACATATATATATATACAGATATACTGCAGAGTGTGGACGAATCCTGAAAACACGGCCACAAGCAGAAGCCAACCCACAGCTAAACCAAACCAACCAACCAACCAACCAACCAAAAAACAAACAAAAACCCTCATATTACTGTGCAAGTTATTTTGTATGAAATTCCCCAAATAAGCCAATCTGTTAGTGGTTGCCAATGGCTAAAGGATGAAGAAACAAAGAAACTCCTAATGGTTTTAGAGTGTTCCCCCCCCCCCTTTCTGGGGTGTGGGCACTAGTCACACACATTTATTTGCACATGCATTTGTTTATTTAATTTAATTTTGAGACAGTGTCTCTTTATGTATCCCCTGTTGGCCTGGAGCGCACTAGATAAACAAGACTGGCTTTGGACTCACAGAGATTCACCTGCTTCTGCCTCTTGACTGCTGGAATTAAAGGTATGAGCCACCCTGCCTACACATGTTCGAATATACTAGACTCACAGGATTATGCACTTTTAAATGGCTGGAGTATATAGTATATGAATTGCTTCTCAATAACGGCGTTTATTTTAAAAGCTCTGGACTCTCGGGAGAGGCCCAGCAGCTAAGAGCATGTGCAGTTTTACAGAGGATTCCAGTTCAGTTCCTAGCACTCACATGGTAGCTAGTAACCAAGTTCCAGAGGATCCAGTGAGTTCTTCTGGCCTTCACGGGCGCTACACACACGGTGCCCAGACATACAAGAAGATAAAGCATAAAATAAAGATAAAGAAAAAATTTTAAATAAATCTGGAGTTTAGTAGAAGCATTCAATCTAGTCACAGGTTCCTCAGGGCCATAGTGTTCGAGTGTCAGATGCTGTGGACCTGCCCCCACAACACATTTCCTTACAACCAGCCCTCCCAGGCCTCTCTTAGGCTGTGGATTGGAACACTGTGGCTTGAGCCCCAGATTTAACGTAGGGCTCTTGAGAGTGTCCCCTCTCCCAGGCTTGGCCACAGTAGGAACAGGCTGCTGTCAGGTTCCTTCCTTGACATCTCCTAGCTCTTCAGGGGTGTTTGCAGCCCATCCAACATTTCAAGACATATTGCTGGACAGAGATGTCCTCTACCAGGACCTCAGAACTCAGGCAGCTCATTTATATTCTGACTCTAGAGTCTTGTAGGCCCTCTCTATTGGAGGGGCCCATACATGTGCTAACCTCATGTGGTTTCTCCATGATGAAGATCGGCACTGGTCGGGATGGGAGCTTGGCTGGTGCAATTCCTTGCTCACATTTTCGGTACTTGAAAAATAATCTGAAATGAAAAGTTCTGGGTTTGTTGGCTCCTGACTCTAGGTATTGGAGGCTTATCTTCTTTGCCTTGTTCCTTCCTGAGGAACAAGGGGGCAAAGGGGATGTAAACCAAGCTCTGGCCTCTGCTCATCTGCTGAGGCAGACCTTGCAACCTGACCTTGGATCTGGCTAGAGGTACCCAGGGCGGAGATGCCTCGGCAATGGATTCCTTTATCCATTCTTCTTGAGTTACTTACTCCAGCTGCTGCTTCTAGGATTTTACTATAAAGACAAGTTCTCTCCTCCTCCTCCTCCTCTTCTTCTTTCTTCCTTTCTCTCCCTCCCTCTCTCTCTCTCTCCCCTCCCTCACCTCTCTCTGCTCTCTCTCTCTCTCTCTCTGTAAGTGTGTGTGTGTGTGTGTGTGTGTGTGTGTGTGTGTGTGTGTGTGCGCGCACACACACACCTATGCACGCCTCCCTGTGCCTGGCCTAGAACTTGTCCTGAAGGCTCTGCAGTAAGTATGAATTAGCATACTCACTATGGTAAGGACACCAGCTGTGACTATGTGTTTTCTGGTAGCAGGTTCTAGTGATGAAGAGGTCCCTGCCCTACCTTGCAGGTGATTTCTAGTGTCCCTGGAATGTTGCCATTGCACACAAATAGAAAGTTAGATCCAGACAAAAGGGAAACATTATCTTGTGCTGACAAAACCCCAGAACCAGTTCTTCAGGTAGAGGGTCTGTGGGGCTTGGGTGCACTTTGAGCTCTGATTGAACTCATTTGCTGGTCATGAGTCCATCTCCTTGCTGGTTCAGTAGGAAGCTCCAAGGTGTACAGGGCTGAGTATAGATTTCTGTGTCCTACTTTGTTTCACCTGTCAACTTGATCACACCTAGATTCCACCTGGGATGGGGAACCTCCAGAATTGCCTAGATTAGATTGGCCTGTGGGCATGTCTGTGGGGCTATCATCTTTGATGATGATTCACGTGGGAAGGGCCAGCCCTGTGTGGGTGGTATCCTCCCTAGGCATCCCTAAACGTGCTTGGGCTGTATAAGAAAATGATGGAAGTATAGGCCTGGGAGTGAGCCAGGAGACAAGCCAGCCAGCAGCTTTCCTCCATGGTACCTGCTACAGCTTGAGTTCCTGTGCTGATTTCCTTCAAAGATGAACCGAGACATATAAACCAAATAAATCCTTTCCTTCCCAGAGTGTTTTAGCGCAGCAACAAGAATTGAACCCAAACAATATGTGTATGTTGTACGTGCATGTCTTTATATCTGTGTGTATTATGTGGACAGATGTGTTTCCTTGTTTGTGTGCTTGTACCTGTGATATGTTCATAAAAAGATAAAGAGAGAGGGGATATGTTCTATGGAGGTGTGGTGAGGTGTGGGGGAAGGGGGTGCCTCTGGTGGGCCCATGTTGAGGCATCTCTTCTCCCAAAGGGACCAGCCATATAATGGTATAGTATAGAATAGAGTTTATTCAGGGCATGGGGAGGAGATTTAAGAGGGTAGTAGGGGCAGAGGGAGAGGGGGGGAGGAGTAGAGAAGAGGCTGGCTGGCCATGAGCGTGTGGAGAGAAAGTGGGGGCAGAAAGGGAAAAACAAGAGTGGAACAAGAGAGCAAGAGATCAAGAGAGCAAGGAGGGGGCAAGCAGCCCCTTTTATAGTGTCAGGCATACCTGGCTGTTGCCAGTTAACTGTGGAGTGGAGCTTAGACAGAATGCTAGTGGTAAGTGTATGTGTTCATGTTCCAATATGAGCCTGTGCAAGCATGTGTATTTGGAGGTATATTTTCCCAGTGCATGTGTTTGAGTGTATCTGTGGGGCTTGTGCCAGGCCAGGGCTGTCCACTGCAGGAAGTGACTCCATCTGACATATCCAGTCTTCAATCCCCACCCCCCGCCCTTACCTAAGCAGTACTGACTCTCATGAGCTCTGCCCAGCCTTCCTCCTCATTTCTCTCTCTCCAGTAAGGCCAGCTCTAGTCCAGGGACAGTGGCAAGCAGTCTTTGTTTTGAGACAAGGTCTTTTTATGTGTCCCTGGCTGTCCTGGAGCTCACTGTGTAGATCAGTCTGGCCTCAAACTCATGGAGATCCTCCTGCCTGGAGTCCTGGGATTAGGTGCATGAGCCACAGAGCCTTGCTGGAAATGGCTTTTGAGTGCAGGGTGGTTTGTCTTGTGGGTTTTCAGCAGGATGTGATAAGCCCTGCTTTACTTCTGTTTTTATTTTTTTTGACTTTCAAGAATTTGTACTACATTTGATGTATTTGTGTGTGTGCATTCACACTTGTGTGCACACACACGTGTATGGGTGTGCGAGTATGTACACATGAACTACAGTGGGTTTGTTAAGGTTAGAGGATGACCTTCCAGAGTTGGCCATGGCGATCAAGTACAGGTCCTCCGGCTTGTGACTGGGTGCCTTATTCACTGAGCCACCTTGCTGGTCTCTGGTCAACTTTTTTAGAACCCCAGTGTGTGGAGTCAGGATTCTCCTGAGGCATGGGGGCCGGGTAGGTAGGTGCCTACCATCCACAGGGAGGGGAAAACAGGTCGTGCCCCATTGTGTCTGCCCTCTGCAGACAGTGGTCTGAGGTAGCTTGGATGCATGCACTGCTGCACGTTTCTTCTTCTTCTTCACATTTTCAGTTCTTTAATAATGACCCCAAACCAAAAATGCCGGTGCTCCAGACAGCTGGTCAGAGGGGACAGAGTGTGAAGAGGCACAGCAGGAAGCATTTGTTTATGTGTGGGGTGGGGCAGTCTTCATTCCCTATCTGGCCCCATTCACAGGCTGAGGGCCCCTAGTTCCTCTTGAGTGTCAAGGAGTCTAGGACACATTGCTGCAAGGACACATTGCTGCAACTTCCAGACATCCTGTGTGACAGGGCTTCTTCTTTCTGATTAGGTTATAGGGTTTGGGAGTCCATGGGGGTGACCAAGGCCACTCTGGGCAAAATCTGGACAGGCCTTTGTGGTGGAACTGTGACCAGGGCCTGGAACCCTTGGACTGGAGGGCGAGTGGGAGAAGGGTCATTTAGATGAGGTGTGCCTGTCTGTGTACGGTCCTGCTAAAGAGGAAGCATACTGCTCAGCTTCCTGCCAGAATTGTCACTGGGTCGAGAACGGTGGCCCTGGGCCAATAACAGCAATGAACCTAAGGGACTAACTGACCCTGGCCACAGAGACAGGCTGTGGAACACAAGAAGACCAAAGACAAGGGAATCAGGACTAGTACAGCCGCCTGCTTTGGGGTGGGGGTGGGGGAGCATAGTCCTGACTGTAACCTGAGGATCTAGGAATGTGAGGGAGGAGGTAGGGAGGAGCTTCTGTCTAGTTCCTAAGCGCTTGGTTAGGCTGCCTGGTGGGCCCCGGAGGGAGGGAGGCATCAGTTTAGCTCCTCCTCCAGCCCTTCAGCTTTCAGCCCATCGTGCGGGCTGAAGCGGAACCTGAGCAGACAGCGGCCAATGGGAGCAATGGGTTAGGCCTTTGGATTCAGATGGGATGGAAGGGGTTTGGAGAGGCTGCAGAAAGACCGGGGTACTGAGGGAATGAATGAGCGCAGGGAAAGTAGCAGAGCAACATTTAAAGGGACATAGTGGTCTGAGTCTCGCACCTCCACCGATCCACTGCTTTGGGAGTTGGGCTTGTTTTTCATCTGCTGGTGATCTCTGAAGGACTTAGATGGAAAACTGGACGGCGAGGCTGAAGCAGGATAGCAACATTTATGAGGGCAACAGGAAGGGAAAGAACCCCCTCACCCATCCTGGGGTCGGATTGAAATCTCTCAGCAGTGGGAGAAGCAAGATTAGCGTTTGCAGAAAAGGCTGCTGACATCGAGATAATATTCTCATATATAGATTGTTGTTGTTGTTGAAAGTCGTGTGGCCAGGTCTAAGGCTAGGGCCTCACCTTACTGACAGTCAAAGGAGGGAAAAGTTCGGAGGGATGAGAATGAGGACCCAGTGCAGACTGACTTGTCAACCTGGATCCGACTTCTGGGACTGTAATGCCTGGCAGTTCATTGTCAGCAGATTTAAAACACAGCACGATCTAGAGAAAGGTTTTCAGGTAACAACCAGTCCAATTCCAGATGAACAATAAAGCTTAAGGTGTGTGCCCACATATAAATGCCTTTACAAAGTCCATGTGATCATGTGACCGTGAGGGTGAGTTCTATAGCTCAAAGCTCAGTATGTAGTGTAGAGGACAGCAGGTCATAGAGTACATGTGATGGCCCACCTATGGATGAATGGTCCAGGGAGGAAGGATTCTGGGATACTCATTTTGAGGAGTTTGGGTGAGCTCTGCCTCTACAGATACGTCATCAGGCTGTTAAGGAAATCCATTCCCAGCCTTCTGGATGGGAAAATGGGTATTTTGTATCTTCCATTGAGAAGAGGCTCCTGTGTGTTTAATATTTAACATTGTGCCCCAGTGATCTGTAGGCACAAGGACTTTTGTGCCCCCAACAAATTGTCCCTGAGGAACCACCTGGTGGCCTCATTTAGATTTCTTAGCAGCTTTTTGAAGAAAATTTCAAACCCCACCAAAATCAAATATATGATTATTGTAAAACACCCAGCTACGGCTATCCTGAGAGATGAGTATGTCTTACTTTGAGTAATTTCTCTTTGAGAACCTCAGGCCCATCTGAGCACCTCTCATTCTCTTAATTCTGGTGCTTAAGCCTATATTAAATATGTTTATTACACTCCCAACTCTGCTTTGTATTGGCTAGTCCTGACATTTTTTTTTTAATGTGTCAAAGGTATAAAGTCAAATTTGGTCTGAGTTGAGGTCCCTAAAAGTCCAAGGGAACTCTTCAGACAGTTGAGGGTGACACTGGGGAGCTATACCTTCCGTCTGTACTAAATTCATACCATCCACATAGCCCCCAAGAGCCTGGTGGAATGCCTGTTCTAGGGTCAAGGATGCCAAATTCAACCTAAACCACACAAATTCTCCAAAGAGGAAAGGTGTTTGTTGGCAGAAGTTTTTGATGTTGTGTTTTGCTCTTCCAGAAAGGGTTTCTCTGTGTAGCCCCTAGCTGTCCTGGAACTCAATCTGTAGACCAGATCCACCTGCCTCTGCCTCCTGAATGTTGGAATAAAGGTGTGTGTCTCTACTGCTGGCTTGGTAAGATGGGTTTTAAGAGGGGGAAAGAAGAAATGTGGATAGGCTGCTTAGACCCAACTTGACTGGTTTTGGAAACCTAGGGTATGGCTTGACAGCAGCAAGTGGTGGAGAAGACTCCGTTTTACTGTTTAAGGCACTTTGTCTGAATCATTTCAGTTACAAAAGTCCACGCACCAGACATGGTAATGCACACCCTTCATCCCAGCACTTGGGAGGCAGAGGTGGATCTCTGAGTTTGAGGCCAGTCTGGTCTACAAAGTAAGTTCCAGGACAGCGGAGCTCTACACAGAGAAACCCTGTCTCAAAAAACAAAACAAAACAAATCAACAACAACAACAAAATGGAGACTAGAGAGATGCCTCAGTGGTTAGGTTAAAAGCACTATTTTTCCAGTGGTCCTGAGTTCAATTCCCAGTAGCCACATGGTGGCTCATAACCATTTGTAATGGGATCTAATGCCCTCTTCTTCTGGTGTGTCTGAAGACAGTGTACTCACATACATACAAGTAATTCTTTAAAACACACACACACACACACACACACACACACACACATACACACACACACACACACACACACACACACACACGTTGTGAACCTGGCCTGCAAAGCACAGGTACATGTAGAATAAAGACTCTGGGAGGGCTCCTGAGAAAGCCATTGTCTCAGACACATGGGGCTGAAGCCTCACTGTCTAGTTTTACTGAGTCTAACAAGAGGGAGCTCATCCTGAGATTATCCACTTTCACACTAACAAAATAAGCCAGGAGTAGCTCTGTGGGGCTGAGGAGCTTTGCAGTGGGGGTTGGAGCGATGTATGCTGGGTCCTGGCTCTCTTTGCCCACTTCTCTTTTCCTCACTTCCTGCTTTCTTTTCTCTGGGAGGTGCAGGACAGCCTGCCAAGGGCCTTTTCCACTGCCGCGTTCAGTGTCACGCTCGTCTGATGGCCCCCGCTTGCTGACCAGAGTTGAGTTGGCCAGGAAGGAGGCTGAGTAGCCACACCCTGAAAATGGAATGGAAAAAATTTCCAAACCGAGTGCAGGCTGAGTCGGTGGAGGGGGAGTAGATGCTTTTGAAGGAAGACAAAGTGTGTGTGGCTGCAGATAACGTGTACACAGTGGGTCTGACTTTCTGTCCAGGTTCTCCAGATAAAAACACTTAAAAATTGATTTTTAAATATTCACTTTCCATCCCAGCCCCTCTTTCCCTCCCTCCTTTTTCCTCCTACAAATCCATCCTCCATACTGCTCACTCCCCCCACTACTCCCTCCCCTTCTCCTCAGAGAAGGGGGAGCCCTCCTTGGGTACCGCCCCACCTTGAGACATCTAGTTCCAACAATGCTAGGCACATCCTCTCCCACTGAGGCCCAACCAGGAAGTCCAGTGGCCACACTTTCCCCTTAGACTAGCGCCAGGACACACTTCACTGAGGCAGTATCTGGGAGGTCTTGGGAGTTGAGCCTGGGAAGATACATATGGCCAGGACTAGGGCACACTTAAGGTGACCTGGGGCCAGATCAGGATGAAGTTGGGAAGATCAGAGGAAGCCCTTGCATTATAAGAGAATGCAGGAGGTGGTGCATAACAGCAGAGGGGATGGAGAGGGACCAGAGACAAACGTTCCTTGGGGAAGGAAAAGAAGGAGCCTGCCACAGCATTGGACAACATGGATGTGTGACTCTGGTCTTCACTGCAACTTGCATATGGGCTTCTCTGCAAGCAGGTATGCTTCATGGAGAGAAAACGCAGGCAGAGCAGGGTGGTGGAGGTACACGCCCTTAATCCCAGCACTTGGGAGGCAGAGGCAGGTGGATCTCTGAGTTCAAGGCTATAATGGTCTACAGAGTGAGTTCTAGAACAGTCAGGGCTACACAGAGGAACACTGTCTAGAAAAACAAAACGGAGGTGTGGGGGGGGGACAGAAAAACCCAGAGACAGAGCAAGCCACAGCTGGCTCAGGGTAGGCAAGACAAGAGATGGTAGAGCTGTCCTTTGAGCTGGTGGACAGGAAGCTGAGCCAGTTTGGTGGGTGGGTGCTGAACCGGACCAGTATTCTGAAGTGCTGGCTTCAGGTGTTGACTCCAGCTCTGTATGAGATAGGGCTGTTGTGGAGACTGAACCTGTCACACCCAGGGATGTCGCTTTGAGCCTGCTGAGCACAAGGGTTAGCCAATTTGCATTTTTAAAATAAATTTTTGGCTTTTATGTATATGGGTGTTTTGTCTGCGTGTTTTGCCGTGTAGTGCCTGTGGAGGTTAGAAGAGGGCGGGCATCAGATCATGTAGGACTAGAGTTACAGAGGGTTAGGAGTGGCCATGTGGGTTCTAGGGATGGAACCGGGGTTCTCTGGAAGAGCAGCTAATCCTCTCAACCACTGAGCCATCTCTCCTGTCCCCATATAAGTGCTTTTCAATCTTTTATGATGGAGGATTCCAACACAGTCATTCTCGGATATCTTCCCTTCACATGCACCCATCATGTTAATTTTCTGTAAAGTGTTATAAACATGTTACATGGTTTCAGAATTCATAAGCAACGTGGCACTGATTTTTTTTTATTTTAATCCCTGAATATGCTTGTTTCCTAAGAATAAAATATTCAAAAGGTATCATTGGGCCAGAGACACGGCTCAACAGTTGCTCTTATAGAAGACCCCAGTTTGTTTCCTAGCATCCACACTGGGGGACTAGACACCAGTTATAACTCCATCTCTAGGGATATCCCATGCCTCTGGCCTCCAGAAGCACCTTTGCTTATGTGCATACACCCCACTCACATACATACACTCCAATAATCAATTTTTTTTTTCTTTTTAAAGGTAGCTATGGTCTTGACTCACATGGCAAACTACCCTTCAGAAACATGACATGGCTCTCCAGGTGACTGGACCACACACTTCTACTCCCGTTGCCAACAGTAGAAGTGGAGTTAAAACAAATAAAACCAACTTAATTTAGTGTGCCTGTATGTGTGTGTATGTGTGTATGCCACAGAGTGCCTATGAAGGTCAATTTTCAGGAGTTGGTTCTCCCTTCCACCACATGGGATCCAGACAGTGAACTCAGGTTGTCAGGCTTGGTGGCAACTGCCTTTACCCACTGAGCTATCTTTCTGGTCTGTCCTTAATATGACAAGTATAACTGCCAAGACAAGTGTCCGTAAAATAATTCTGACAGTGCCCATCTCATTGACAGTTGCCCATCCTTGGATAAATCCACAAGCCCTGTCCCCTTAGCAAGTGCCCATTGGCTCTGCTGCGATCTCTGTACCGAATCCTAGGAGTTGAGAATTTAGCCAGCACAGATGAGAACACACCTTAGTGCTGGCTGGACCTGTGAGCCCATCAGTTTTTGCTGCAAATAAATCAAAACTAAACTTAGTTGCTTAACAAACAAAAAAAAAAAAAATCAGAGAACAGAAAGTAAGGGCTGGTAAGATGGCTCAGTGGTTAAGAATGCTGGCTACTCTTCTAGAAGTCCCGAGTTCAATTCCCAGCAACTGCACGGTGGCTCACAACCATCTATAAAGGGATCTTCTGGCATGTAGGTGTACATGTAGACAGAGCTCTCCTACACTTAAAAATTAATAACAGATTAAAAATAATTTAAAAATTTGCCACTAATTCTGGAAGTTGGTAGTTTGGGCAGGGCTCAGCAGAGATGGCTTCGTCTGTCTACTGAGGCATTAACTCCTGTGCTCAGAAGACAAGCAGTGGTTTCACATGTGGCAGATGGCTGTCAGTAGGGTCAGTGCTATTAAACTGGCCAGCCAGCTGAGACTGCTCTAGAGACTTAGACTAAGTATCTCTCTGTCCATAGTTCAAGAACAGATGCTGTGTCTATGGAACAGGACCCGGGGGATTCCTGGACAGCTGCTGGTCTGCTCTTGTCTACCTGGGGGGCCCAAGGAAATTAGTTCTAATATCAGTGAAAGATGCTGCAGCAACAGGTTGGATGAACTCGCCAGGGAGAGAGAAAGGAGGCAAGAGACTGTCTTCTACTTCATTTTATCTGGCTGCCACCAGAAGGAGCCACCTAAGCTCAGAAAGACTCTACCTGCTCAAATCTGATCAGAAGCCCCCATAGCAGTGCTCTGATGCTTGTGTTTTCGCTGATTCTAGATGCTGTCAAGTTGTCAACTAAGATTAGCCACCACAGGTTCTTACATGATCGGGCAGTTTATAAAGGGCAGTCTTCTTGCTGTATCGGTATGTGGTGGTCAATGAGCTAGCTCTCTAGCCTTTCCATTTCTGGTTCTTTTAGGATAACCATTTATCATCAGAATTTTACCCTGATGACCTCTTTACCTACCAAAGGTTCTACTTGTTAATGCATCACAAAGGACCAGCATATGAATTTGGAGGAGGAACAGAAACACACATAACTGAGTTTGTGCTGTCTGTCTTCCAGGAGGCCAACTTTAACTTATTTACAAGATGGCAGTTGTGGGAGACTTATGGGAAGTAAGACTGGGCTAGGCCAATGGACGAGTGCTTAAGAAAAATAAAAGTCTGCAGGGAGAGGTCTGAAGAGATAGCCCAGAGATTAAGAGCACTTGTTGCTCATGGAGAGAACCTGTGTTTGATTCCGAGCACCCACATGGCAGCTCATAAACACCTGTAACCAGAGGTCCAGGTGATCCAATGCCCTTTTCCTGCTTCCTTAGGCACTGAACAGATGTGCATAGACACATGCACAAAAAACAAACACATCACAACAAATCTTAAAAAAAAAAAAAAAAGACTGCAAGTGGAGATTTCATCTCACACAATTTGGGGGTTTTTCTTCTTTCTTTGAGTCTTCCAAGACCTAAGTGTTGAGGAATGGGCAGGGCCAATCCACGGTCACCACTCTTGGCACATAAGTCTCTCATGGGCTTGTATCCTTAGCTACTCCCTGGGTATATCTGGCTGAAATTACTGGAAAGAACCAGAAACATTCCAAAGTTCAGCTGAGAGTATGACAGTGAGGAGGTCTAGAGGTAGACAGACAGGATCGAGTGTTGCAGTAAATATTAAAAAATAAAAAAGGTTTATCTCTTTTCCAGTTCTGAGGTCTCACTCCTCAGGCCCAACCCTGATACAGAGCCTCACAGACCCCACGCACCTGCCTGAGCCACTACAGCCCAACTTGTCCCTGAAACTCCCTTCCCTTGGCAGTTTACTACTACCTGTTCCCTGCCTCTGTCCTGGGGTGTTTCTGTATCCCAAAATCCCACAAACACAACTCTACAGCCTGATAGCTTTTCATACAGGTTTATATATTCAACTCTCAATCCACAAACCCTCTACACAAGAAGATTGCATCAAATAGACAAAGATACAAACTGCCCTTCTATATGAGATACTAGACCTGTAAAATCCTTAATGTTCATAGGTTTTTAACACTAATCAATCCCACCTGAGTCCAGCTGGTCCTTGGGAAGCTCCATGTTGCCATGATCTTCCCCCTCTGTCGTCTGACCTCCTCTGACCTCCTCAGACCTTTCAGCCCTCTCTACTTCCCTCGCCCTGCCCAGTCGCTGGCTTTCTTTTATTTTACTAATTAAAATTGGAAGGTTCAGTTGGAGTTGTGTGACTAGGCAGCCCCTCTTGGGGAAGTGAAATTAACATTAAAATACAAATAGCTTCTGGACAATCTACAATTGGGTAAAGAAGGAAGCAGGAAGCAAAGATGGTTCTGATAGATTAGCCCTTTCCATAGAGGTGCTCCATATGAGAGCAGCTTCTGACCTTCCTTCCTAAAGCCTCTGTGTGGGCCATCCTCCTGCCAAGTCTCCCCAGCCTTGGTTTGTTCTTCAGATCTGGAAAGCCGGGTGTTTTTGTCTTGCATACAGACTTCCACCTGCAGTCTTTCATTTGTTTTTTGTTTTCTTCAAGACAGGGTTTCTCTGTGTTGTCCTGGAACTCATTCTGTAGACTGGGCTAGTCTGGAACTCATGAGTTCCACCTATCTCTGCCTCCTGAGTGCTAAGACCGAAGGCATGTGTGTAAGGAAAAGATGATGGGGCACCAATGAAAGGAAAAGTCACGGAAAGGAAAATTCACGGGGCACCAATGTTGTGAAAAGATGACCTCCCGAGTTTCAGCACCAATGTTAGGGGAAGGATGAAGAGAGTGGGGGGGGGGGGAGAATATGGCTCATGGAGGTGCGGCAAGGCCTGAGGGCAAGGGAGATGCCTCTGAGGGGCCCATGTTGGGAATCCCTTCCCCCTGAGGGACCAGCCACACAATGGTATAGTACAGAATAGAGTTTATTCAGGTCATGGGAGAGTTAAGAAGGCGGTAGAGGCAGAGAGAGAGAGAGGGAGAGAGAGAGAGAGAGAGAGAGAGAGAGAGAGAGAGAGAGAGAGAGAGAGAAGAGGCCTGCTGTGAGCATGTGGAGGGAGAGGGGGGAAGGGAAGGGAAGAGGAGAGGTAGGGGCACTGGGGTGGAGCATACCTGGCTACTGCTGGGTAATTGAGGGGTGGGCTATACCTGGCTGTTGCTGAGGGATGGGGTTTACAGAATCCCAACAATGTGTCACCACTGTGTAGCTACCTGCAGTTTCTATCATTATCACAGAGGTCTTCAAAGTTCCTGTCATTGCATGTAGGTGCCATGGAAGCTTCAATGGGTGGGGCTCAGGCCATGGGTTATATCCTTGCCTGTGTGAGCAGATCCTTCATTAGAAGCACAATTCATGTGAATCCTTGACATTGTGGGCATTTTACTCATATGGAAATTTATAGAAAGATGAGTTTATTTGTGTATGTGTATTTGGTTGCACACCCATGCTATGGCATATGCCTGGAGGTCAGATGAATCTTTAAGGAATTAGTTTTCTCCTTCCACCATGTAGATTCTAGGGGTCAAACTGAGATCATTAGGTTTGATGGTAAATATCTGTACCCACGGAGTCAATATATACATTTTTACATTTATACATTTTATATATCCCTTTATACATAAAATGTTTTGCTGAAGATATTTGTTTTTGAGTAAGATGTTTACATTTAACTAGAACATTTCTACTCCCTGTACTTTTTATTACTGCAGAACTGAGTTCCCATAGTCAGTCTGAAGAACTTTCCCTTACTTTTACTTATTGTGAAGGTTTGTGGTAGATGTGTAAGAAATACATTGTTATGGTTCGTTTTCAGTATGAGGTGAGCTTATAGCTCACCACAGAGTCACAGCTAAGCAGGAAGCAACAGGTCTCCCTCTCCCCTGAGCTGCTGGCTGGTGTTGGCTTCTCTCAGAAATCTGAGGGCTGGAAAGTTGCAGCTGTCTGTGTCTTAGGTTTCCATTGGTGTGAAGAGACACCACGATGAAGGCAACTCTAATAAAGGACAACACTTACTTGGGGCTGGCTGACAGTCAGTATTATAATGGCAGAAAGAAGGGCAGTGGCTAGGCAGGCACAGTGCTGGAGGAGCTGAGAGTTCTATTGTCTTCACCCAAAGGAAGCCAGGAGCAGGCAGTTTCCTGGCAGCTAGGAGGAAGGTCTTAAAGCCCGCCCCAACAGTGACACACTTCCTCTAACAAGGCTACACCTACACCAACAAGGTCGCACCTCCTAGTAGGGCCACTCCCTGAGCCAAGCAAATTTAAACCACCACATTCCACTCCCTGGCCCCCACAGGCTTGGTCAAACACAAGAGTCTTTGGGGCAACAACTAGCTATAGCATAATGCAAACATACATTCAGTCTAACTTCCCATAGTCTATAACAGTTTCAACATGGTTTAAAGTCCAAAGTTCAAAGTCTCTTCTGGAATTCATCCAAATACTTAAAGCCCTTATAAATCAATTTAAAAAAAAGCAGATTACATACTTCTAACATCACAGGATATACATTACCATTCCAAAACGTCAGCGTGAGGAAATCCTGAACAAAAGACCAAAAGCCAGGTGGAAACCTCCAAACTCTGCATCTCCATATCTGATTCCAACATATTTATGCTTTCTTGACAATTCTCTTTGGCTGGTTCCACTCCCTGTTATCAGCTTTCCTCAGCAGGAATCCCACAACTCTGGCCTCTGGAATATCTTGGTGTCTCCAAGGCAACTTCAGTGCTGTAGCTTCTTGTTTCAATGAGAGGGATCCACACACAATCTTCTGGGATCCTCCAAAAGACTTGGTCACTTCTCCAGCTCTGTCCTTTGTAGCACTCTAGGCTCTGGTTGACTCCACTTCACTGCTGCTGCTGTTCTTGGTGGCCATTTCATGGTGCTGGCATCTCTAACACACTGGGATTTCTCACTGCAATTAGGCTTCATCAATAGCCTCTCATAGGTTGCTTTTAAGGTGTCCAACCTCAACCTCTTTGCATGACCCCTTCAGGCCTGGGTCACCAACTGCAACTGAGGTTGCACTTTTACCAATGGCCTTCCGTGGCCTCTCAAAGTGCCAAGCCTCAGCTGCACTCCATGACCCTTTATGCCTTCAAAAACCAGTACCACCTGGGTGATTCTTATACATTCCCAAGTCTGGTTACCAGCAGGACATACAACCTTGGCTATCTATTCTTGACTCTAAAGCCAGAGTCACATGGCCAAAGCTGCTGATGGAGCTAGAAGATGGACTCCTTGTTCTATTACGTTATCTCTAATCTTTTGTTTCCCAACTCTTTCAGTGCTTAACTTGGCTATCCTGGAACTTACTCTGTAAATTAGGCTGGCCTCAAACTCAGAAATCCTCCAGAGTGCCTGCCTGTGTCTCTAGAGTGCTGGGATTAAAGATGTGTGCCACCACTGTCCTGCTATCTACCCCAACTTCTTAATGCTGGTCTTACAGGTGTGCATTACCAAACACAGCTTCTAGAATTTTTCTTTCTAACAATAGACAGTGCAGATGTAGCTCGCTGGTAGAGACTTGGTTGGATTTGAGACCTTAGTGCTACAAACAAAAGATACTGCACATCCTCATGTAGTGGTGCACTGTTTTAATCCTAGCACTTGGGAGGCAGAGGCAGGCAGATTTCTTAGAATTCAAGGCCAGCTTGGTCTACATAGTGAATTCCAGGACAATCAGGACTCTAATAAAACAAAACTATACATAAAATAAATAAACAAATCTTTAAAAACAAAACAAAACAAAACAAACAAACAAACAAAACGGGCTGAAGAGATGGCTCAGCGGTTAAGAGCACTGACTGCTCTTCCAGAGGTCCTGAGTTCAATCTCCAGCAACCACATGGTGGCTCTCAACCATCTGTAATGGGATCTGATGCCTTCTTCTGGTGTGTCTGAAGACAGCTACAGTGTACTCATATACATAAAATAAATAAATGAATCTTAAAATAAAACAAAACACTGGATAATACCCCATTTCCATGTGAACAGTCATTTGGGTTGCTTCAAGTTAGCTATTATAAATAATGACATAGAAGTATGTTAGAATCAGTGTTTTCCATTCATTGGTTATACACCTATACGTAAGATTGTTTGATCACGTGGTAACTTTCATGAGTTTTTTTCCTCTATTTTCTTTTAAGATCTTGTCTTTTTTATATTTTACTTATTTTATGTATGTGAGTACTTTGTAGCTATCGTCAGACACACATATCAGGACCCATTACAGATGGTTGTGAGCCACCATTGGTTGCTGGGAATTGAACTCGGGATCTCTGGAAGAAGAGCCAGTGCTCTTAACAGTTGAGCCATCTCTCCAGCCCTCTATTTTCTAGAGGCTGCAGCTTTTCCTACTAAATGCCCTCAAGAATTTTCTCGTCTTAACACCTGTAACTATCTGCAAAAAGTAGCCTCCGATTCTTTTCCGCTGTTCTCGTGCTACGGCAGCAAAGGCGTTAAAGGGGCATCCCTTTAATTCTTGGTCCGGAGTCAGACCAAAGTGAACCTCCTTAAGTTCGAGGCCAGCCTAGTCTACATAAGGAGTTTACCATTTATGTTTCTCCTTAGCCAGGAATATATAGTGAGACCCTGTCTCAAACAATAAACTGATAAAAGAAATTCCTGCGTCTAGGGGGAACTGTTATCAATCCATCTCTTCCAAGTCTTCCATGGAACCCCCAGAAGTGGAAACGAGGCGCAGGAATTAGTATAGAAGCCAGATTGCCGCCACTTCCGGGTGCGTCAAGATAACGAGTTTTCTCATTCTGCGCATGCGCTATCCCAGGGTTGCCGGGGCAACGGTGCCTTTTTAACCTCAAGTCTACGCGTAGTGAAGTTCCGCGTTCTCTCGGCCCCGCCTGCGGGAAACAGTCGCACAGTGATGACGTCCAGGGGGTCTGGCTAGGCGTCGCGGACTCCGGAGATGGAGGAAAAGGAGCAGCTACGACGGCAGATACGCCTCCTGCAGGGTGAGCGGGCCGTGGTCGGGGCGTGTGTTCACTTATTTCTTGTGATCGCCGTAGACCCTCTTAGAAGCGGGTGATGTCGGTTGCGGTCTCCTGATGGTCGTCATGGTGGGCATCGCAGCGGCGGAGTCGGGTGCGGCCCACGGGTGACAGACCCGCCAGGCTTCGGGGAGAGTGAGTGGGCCGGATCTCCGAGGGCTGTCAGGAGACCGCAGCACGTTGGTCTACCCGCGGTGGTCGCGTCAGCGGACCTCCAGGTTTGGCTGGCTCGGAAGCGTTTCTCTTCCGCTGCCTTGAGTGCTTTTGGCTCGATTCAGGCACAGCCCCCTTGTACTTAGGGCTGACTACTCAGGCACCAGCTTTTATAGCTTCAGATTTTTAGACCCAAGTTGGCCTTTATAAGCGTTCATATCGTTTCCAAAGTTTTCCCCACAGAAAATACTTAGGGGGTGGGAAGGAGGGTCCAGGTGGCCTGCCTATTTGGGTTTTTCTAACACCCAACCGGAGGTGTCTTGACAGGGTTCGAGGTTGAGGCAGGCTGTGTGTGTGTGTGTGTGTGTGTGTGTGTGTCTGTCTGTCTGTCTGTCTGTGTATGTGTGTGTGTGTGTGTGTGTCTGTGTCTGTCTGTCTGTCTGTGTGTCTGTCTGTCTGTCTGTCTGTCTGTCTGTGTCTGTGTGGTTGGTTATTGGGGACCCAGTGAACCTGCTAGCGTTCTTCTCTCTTCCTCCAGGGCTCCATGAGTCACTTCATTGGAAAATGCTGGTGGTGGTGGTATCAGGTGTTTTCTGTAGAAGATGTTAGCTGTTGGGTCGTCAGTGGGTGTATTGTGTTGTTTTTTTCTTCTGTCAAGTACTGGGTTAGAGAAGCATCAGTTCTGAGATTACTAAGGTGGAGTCCAGCATTTTTCCCATGAGTGGGTAAACCACAGGGCCTCGATGGAAGACTTGTCCTGTTCTTACCCAGGCACCACAGGTTTCTGGCCCCTCATGGTTTTTTGTTTAGGGAGCGACACTTGCTGTCAAAACATTGTAGACCTAGTAGGCCAGTGAATAGAAGCAGCCCTCCTATAGAAGCTGTCATCGTCAGGATATGCAGGCAAAATGGTAATGAAGTAATATTGATGAAGAAGATGTGGTTTCCAGTCACTTAGGGCTGCTCTCAAGTCAGCAAGGGGCTCAGGAAGGTGAGTGGGTCTGGGGTATTAGGGTAGGGGTAGTAGTCTTGATTGTTGCTGTTTTTATTCACATCTCCTAGGTAACTGAGCCTGTGATTCTGCCTTCTCAGGTCTAATTGATGACTATAAAACCCTCCACGGCAATGGCCCTGCCCTGGGCAACTCATCAACTACTCGGTGGCAGCCACCTGTGTTCCAGGGTGGCAGGACCTTTGGCGCCCGCTACTCCCGTCCAAGTCGGAGGGGCTTCTCACACCATGGCCATTCGTGGCGCAAGAAATACTCCCTTGTGAACCAGCCTCTGGAATTGCCTGACCCAGCCAGTGATCATGGTTTGCAGGCATCCCTCAGGTTTGAGGATAGCCAGCATGCTGAACCCCAGCAGTACGTACTGGAGAGACAGGTCCAGCTCAGTCCAGATCAGAATATGGTTATTAAAATCAAGCCACCCTCAAAGTCAGGCTCCATCAATGCTTCAGGGGTCCAGCGGGGGTCCTTGGAATACTGTGATGACCCCTCTTGGAGTGACCAAAGACCCCAAGGAAGTGAGGTTGAGGTCCCTGGTGGACAACTGCAGCCTGCAAGGCCAGGAAGAACCAAGGTGGGTTACAGTGTGGATGATCCTCTCTTGGTCTGCCAGAAGGAGCCTGGCAAGCCTCGGGTCGTGAAGTCTGTGGGCAGGGTTAGTGACAGCACTCCTGAGTATCGGCGGACAGTCAGTGAAGGTGAAATTGCCATGAAGGCACACTTCTCATCCTCTGCCCTATCCCAACGCACTGGTGTGGCTCTGTGCCGGAAGGTAGTCCCTCATTCTACCAGCTATTCTGAACAGCTCATTGGAGATCAAAGAGCAAATACTGGCCACGCAGAACAGCCAGCTTTCTTGGGGTCAGTGGGGGCTCCAGTCAGACCAGCAACGGGAACCAGGCAGGTCAGGGAGGCCTCACTGCTAGTGTCTTGTCGAACCAGCAAGTTTCGGAAAAACAACTACAAATGGGTAGCTGCCTCAGAAAAGAACCCACGCGCCACTCGGAGAGCCCTCAGTCCCAGAACAACTATGGAGAGTGTGAACAAGGCTGCTTTTGGTACAGTTGTAAAGACAGAGAAGCCACAGCTTAAAGGTGACCCAGAGGCGAGACCTGAGAAGCTGGCCACACCATCCAAGCCTGGACCCTCTCCCAGCAAGTACAAGTGGAAGGCTTCCAGCCCCTCTGCTTCCTCCTCTTCCTCTTTCCGTTGGCAGTCTGAGGCTGGTAGCAAGGACCATACTTCTCAGCTCTCCCCAGTTCCATCTAGGTCCCCATCAGGGGACAGACCAGCAGGGGGACCCAGCAGCTCGAAGCCCCTCTTTGGAGAGTCACAGGTCTCAGCTTACAAAGTGAAGAGCCGTACCAAGATTATCCGGAGGAGGGGTAATACCAGGTGTGCTATCTTGCAATGTCCTGTCTAGGTGGCTGGGGGTGGGGCTTATTAAGTGGTTTTGGTTCCTGAATTAGGGAATTTGGACCTTAGCTTGTGCTCCCTTCCTGGTTTTCAGGTTGGGGAAAAAGAAGGCCCATGTTGGGTTTATTCAGCACCACTGATGTGTGACCTAACGGAGTTTTGAGTGTGATTTTGGGTCATGCTTCTAATAGGAGTGAGACTGGAATACTGTTGTCATATAAAGATATGTCAGGTAAAGACTGAATGATTCAGGGGCTTGCATGGGGCCCCACTAGAGTTGGGGAGGCAAGAGCTCTGGGTACTGGTGATGCTGACAGACCCATCCTTTCTTCTTTTGGAGAGAAACTAGGTCATTTCCCTTCTTGGTGGGCAGGGTTCAAAAACGTGTTATGCCAGGTTAGGTGCTTGGGGAGCTGCACCCTGGGCCTGTCCAGTGTGTAGCAGTCAGTGAATGCTGCATGGCTGTTCTGGCCAGCGCAGTGGGTTATGTGTCTGAGCTGTGGGTGATGGACTAGGGTGCTGGGCTCTGCCAGGTGTGCCTGGACTTTTCCTGCACAGGTTTTGCTTGAGGGCTTTAGGTTCTAGGAGTCAGGCTTGGTGGGGCACTCTGCCCTTGTCCACACAGCAGGATGCACTGCCTGTGCTGTGTGGGGTGTCTGTAAGGATTGCAGCACTGCTGTCCCAGGCTTTTCCTGCTTTGTGCTCAGTTGCCACCTTCCAAGTGTGCTGAGCTGTTGGGTGTTCATTGCTCCAGAGGAAGCAGATTGGTTTTACATCCCAGCTGGCCCTTTGCTGGTGGCCAAGTGACTAGGCCAAGCTACTGGTTTATGAAGACATATTACTGAGATCCGCACCCTTACATGCTTACAGGAGACTGAAGGTTGGCATCATAGCCCGGAATATATGGTCAGGGGTCAGGAGCCACTGATGGCAAAGGTATTGTCTACTTACCAGGCAGAGGGCCTGCCTATGCCATAAGACATTTATGTTCTTCCAGAAGACATTTACTGTCCTTGTTATAAATCCCCAAAGGAAGTTCTTCCTGTTGTCTTAATTTGGTCTTTGGCTCTCTCTGTGCTCACTTCTTCTGGCTCTGTGCTTCAGACATATACTGTCTGTAGTTATGTCAGCCTGAGTGTCGTGCTTACCCTGTCTAGAGAATAGATTTCTTCTATACTGGTGCCTTCCTCTATTGTGGGGACCTCAGAGAGGGAATTATGTGGCATCTTTGAAGTTGTGCTTGGGAGATGGCATGCAAGCTGATGACAGCTCCGTTGTAGGAATGCGGTCCTTCTCCATCACCTTTTCCTGCAGTCTTGTACTAAAATCTTGTACTAAAGCCCATCTGGCTTGGAGAAGGGCTGGGACAAGGGCAGGGTCTGAAGCCACTCTGCTCTGCTTTACTTGGAGAACATTGCAACCTGTGCTGTCTCCAGATGACGAAGGTGCTTGGGTAGCTCTACCTAGTGAGCTTGTTGGTAGCTTTTGTGTTTTATCTTCATAGCCTTCCTGGGGACAAGAAGAGCAGCCCCTCAGCTGCCACCGCCAACAAAAACCATCTTACCCAGCGACGGAGACAGGTCCTCCGGGGGAAGAATAGCCCCATTCTAAGGAAGACTCCCCATAAGGGTCTGATGCAGGTCAACAGACATCGGCTGTGCTGCATGCCATCCAGCCGGACCCACCTCTCCAGCAAGGAAGGTATGACAAGGAGGGAAGCTCTAGGTACTGACTGAGAATGGGCTGCACTCCACTGGGTGGTTAGGAACCATGTTAGGAGGGTGGGGTATGGGACCGAGTGAAAGGCTAGAGAGAGGGGTGGGCTGGACATGGCTGGGTTCCCCATGGCCATTTGAGAAGGATGGGTTGAGAGGCTTCCAGCTTTGGGTGAAGATGAATAGTCTGCTAGTGTTCTGCCTGGCAGAGTGTGAGGAAGAGCTGTGGGGTCCTTACTGGAATTTTCTAGGACAGCACCACTTGCTTGTGTCTGTGAGAACCGACTGGGAACAGCAAAGATTGTCTCCTGCTGGTGGCTGTCACAGTGTCCCCTGCCCTACAGTTGGCCAGGGAACAGTGAAGGGTGATGGGTTTTGAGTTCAATGGCTGTACCCGTGGTGCCTTGGGTGTATTAGGGAGCTATTGAAACTGTTAGTGGTGCCTCCACCACGAGTGGAGGAATGGATAGCCTTTAATTATAGACAGATGTGATGACTGCATAGTGTTCCTGTTTCAGGAAGGGCTCTGGGGGGTCTTTCTATCCATTATTCACCTGCTTACCCACCATGCATGCGATGGCCACTTTGAGGCCAAGAATCGTCATGCTGGTTCCTGGGGATACTGAGCCACATTCTGTAGAAGACGAATGGCTGCCTGAGCCCATGTCAACAGGTTGGACAGTTGGCTTTGGGTGGTAAAGGTGTCCTGAGAACAAGAAAGCAGAAGCATACAGTTATGGGCTGCAGGTAGAGTGTAAACACTACGCAGGCATTAGGAGTACATCTTGAGACTTGGGTGAGGAGAGGAAATAGAAGGTGAAGGCACTGTTTGGAACACAGAGCAGAAGGAAGACCATATAGCCAGTGTGCTCTTCAGGATCAGAAAAGGGGATTACCCCAGTGGAAAGGGTACTAGGCAATGGGGGAAGCTCTTTTATACCACTGCAAGGCAAGGAATAGGTTCTGTGATTTCAGGGAAGGGTAGAAGAGGGAGCCAGGAGACAGCTTGTGTTGCTGCTCTCGGAAATATCAGGTGACAGGGTTGGGCTAGCAGGCTGGAGTAGACAGTGAGTCAGGATGGCTAACATGCAAAGCCTTGTGTGTGAGCTCAAGGGAGGATCCTCATCTAAGCAGATGAGCTGTGAAAACAGATCTGAGCCTGTACTACTCAGGTACAGTAGTTCAGAAACTACTCTGTACAACTCTAGACAGACGGAGACGACAGGGTGGCTGTGTACAGGACGGGAAGGAGATGGGAGTGGCAGTAGTAATTCGTCTGGAGCCTGGATGGATTTGGCTTTAGGAACTGGCTGTGGTTTCCTCAGCTTCCTCTAGCAAGGCTTACTGGCCGCCTCTTTCCTTGTTTGTCCAAGTATCCCAGCCTGAATTATGTGCAAAACTCTGGCCATCTGTTTGATTCCCTGGGCTGCAGTCTTTGCCATAGTGCTGATTGGAGCTTTTCTATCTCCAAACTGGTGTAGCCCCCAAGCTTATGTGGCTGTTCAAGTTAGTGTATCCCAGTACATAGTGTCAGTGAATAGGGGCTGCCCCTTAAGCTAGCGCTTAAAGTCTTTTCTTTCTGCTTCCCTCCAAAAAAAAAAAAAAAAAAAAACAAAAAAACAAAAAAACAAAAAACAAACAAAAAAAACCACTTAGCCCTAGTTCCAGATTTTTTTCTTGGTGCCAGTACTGTGGTGTCTAGGGAGGAACCTGATTGCTCAGTAGATTTTGTGTGCCAAGGGTAGCTAGCCTAGCTGCTCTGGCTAGCCCCTCCTCCAGGTCCCTACTCGCCCTACTTTGTGGCCTAGTAGCCAGCAGAGGGCGCACTTGCCCCTTTTATCCCTCCATCCACCTTTTTCTGGTAATTGATTGCCTAATTTCCTCTTTATGTGAAAGAAAGCAGATATCAAGTAATTTGCAGCAATAACCTGCTAATGCTGGGCCAGTATCGAAACTCCCCTGTTCATTTCAAGTGGCAGATAAAACACTAATACATAATTATCCTTGCAAATTGGATTGTTTTAAATAACCAAAAGGCTACGGCCAGAAGAAAGCGATCCCATCTCCCTCGAGTTACTCTTGCAGTGTAATTGCCGCGTTCAATCAATTTCCCTGGCATTAGAAATTCCATCACAATCAACATTAAGCTTTATTCATTGTGATGGCTAAGAGCCGGGCCATTTCTCCTCTTTTTCTTAACTGGCAAAATTAATCAGGGAAAAGATTTTAAACATTTACCCGTGCGAAAGAGGTCAGCGCTGCCACTATATTGCTCAGCAGATAAGGGGGCTAATAAAAAGAAAATTGAATTACTAATGATCACCAGGAACCGAGTATATAAAACCTGGCAATCGCCAGTTCAGGAGAAGGAGAATCAATTTTCTTGGGACAAGGTGCGCTCATTTTTTATTTTGGCGCGTATTATCAGCAATTTAATTTGAGAGCGCATAAACAGGAGGAAACAGTTAGGAAATAATGAGCCTGGAGGTGTGAAGTGCCGCAGGATATATGCTGTACACAATTTATTTGGCACAACAGATAATCGCTTTAATTGAATTCAAAACTGCATTGTTCAGCAGCCATGGGGCTGCTCAGGCCTGGGGACTGAGAGTATCAGGAAGGTTCCAGTCTGATGTAGTGTGTCTCTTCTGGTCAGCCTTTGGTTATGGGGTGGGATGGATGCCCCAAGAGAGCCCTGAGGTGGTCAAGGAGGCAGTGTGTGCTTGGTCTGCTGCTGAGACCTTGGTCTGCCTCCCATGGACAAACGTTAGCAAAGGCATTCAGGGAGAGGAGATGAAACTTTAGGGATGTGATTGGTAGTTACCTTGTGATACTCTTCTGGTCAGTATGGGGATATGGGGCCTGGCATGCTTGGAGTGAGCTCCCATACTTACTACTCACATAAGGTGTGGCCTACCTAGGCCTAATATGTGGCTTGGCTCCCTGAGCTGTGTGCATGGGTGCTGTTTAATCTGATATAGCACCTGCTGCTCTAGCTTAGTACCAGTAAATCATGGGCTTCTAACCAATAGCCTCTTGGAAGCATTAGCTGTCCACTGCCAAGAAAGAGCCATTGTGGGTAGACAGGCTCTGTATCATCACCTCTCAGAGGTAGGCTTAGATAGGAAGACCCTCCTCTTTTATCTGCCCATAGTGGATATGTGGTCATTTCCTGTCCTTTTCTTCCTATAACTATGTTAAAATTTTGGTCTTAGGGCTTAATTAAAAACATTACTGCTTTGGCAGAGGAATCAAATTCAGTTCACAACTGCTTATAACTTTGTCTCCAGAAGAGCTGTCACCTTCTTCCATATGTGCATGGATGTACACTTACCTACATATGGACACACAGAGATCACTTAAAATGTTTTTAAAAACAGGGCTGGGACAATGGCTTAGCAGTTAAGAGGTTATACTGCTCTTTTAGAGTTTGATTCCCAGCACCGACTTCAGGTGGCTCACAACTGCCTGTCACTCCTGTTCTTAGGGAATCTTGACACCCCCAGCTTCCATGGACACCCATACTCAAGTGCACGCGTGTGCGCGCACACACACACACACACAGAGTTAAAAATAAAATGAATGCAGAGTGTGGTGGTACACACCTTTAGTCCTAGAACTCTAGAGGCAAAGGCAGGTGGGTGGATCTCTGAGTTTAAGCTCATCCTCTTCTACAGAGTGAGTTCTATGACAGCCAGGGCTTTACAGAGAAACCCTGTCTTGGAAAACCAAAATAAATAAATAATATAAAAATAAACAATAAAATAAAAATTAAAAATCTTTTTGACAAACCTTGGCCTAGCCCTGGAAATAGAGCCTTCTTGGTAAAGGGTTAATTCAGCAGGTTCTGGGTTAGGGATTGCTAGAGGGCTGGATAATAAGGACTAGGTGAATTTTCAGTTTGATTTCATTCAGACTGAGACCTACCAGCCTCCTAGGTTTTCACACGAGCCTCCTGGGGATAGTTACCTACCTCTAGTGCAGAGTGCTTTGGCTTGTGGCAGGAACCATTCCTCAGTTCACTGTAGTGGCTTTGTGGTATGAAGGAACCACTGTTAATACTTTTAGGTTAAAAAAAACAGAGTGACCACTCATTTTGGACATAAAAGTAAGTAAGGGTCTTAGCCCCTTGTCTGGCCACAGATCACTCAGTGAAGTTGTCCTGCCTATGGTGAGAGTGTGCTGGGATGGTCGTTTGTTCCCACGTCCAATGGTTTCTGAGGAAAGTGCTCAGGGAGTCTTCCTAGTTTAAGATCTATTAGCTTCACTCATCCTGCTACAGATTGGGTAGCTCTCTTGCCATCCTCAGCCTAGGACTGGTACTAATCTGAGGGCTGGGAACCCCTCAAGATGTTCAGTGTTCTCTGAGAGCTGACCCTACCCTCCACTTCTAGCCATCCTGAAGGCAGCCTCCCCAGAGCTCCAAGTCTGTCTCAGTGTCTGGGTGAGGCCTGCCTTTATACTGTGGTAGGACAGCTTCTCCATTGTTCCTCCTGGCCCTGTAAATGTTTTCAAGCCTGCTGACATGATTTTGTGTGCCTTTAGGCCCTGCCCATTCAGTTTCATTCAGAGTTCCCAAGCAGGTCCTTTTGGTGTATATGGATCATGGGTCATTTCAAAATCATGCCTGTTTTTTGTTTTTTTATTTAAGCTACTCTGAGGGAAGGGGCTGTTTGCCAGGTGGTTTTGGGCATGAGAGGAAACCTACCCATACTCTTCCTGTACTCATAGCTTCCCACTTAGTTTGTCCACTCATCTGTGGTACTGGGGATTGAACTCAGAGCCTTGAACATACAAGCACATGCTCTTCCACTGAGCTCTATCTTCAGTTCTCTTTTTTACTTTTTATTTTTAGACAGAGTGTTACTAAGTTTTTCAGTGTGGCCTTGGACCCACACTGTAACTCAGAGAGGCCTTGAATTGTGAGCTGCTTCAGCTTTTTGGGTAGCTGGGATTAGTTACCCTTCTACTTCATCACATTTATTTTTAAAGCCTAGGCTATGTATGCAGCCTAGAGTAAATATAAAGTTAAGAATGTTCTTGAATCTCCTGCCTCTGCCTCCCAGGGCTGGAATTGTAGGCAAAGTACTATGTCAAAGTACTATGGGAATTTTGCCTGTGATTAAGCCTGCCTTCTTTCTGCCTAGGTTTTGTCCTTTAAAAGCCTGCCCCCTTTTGAAATCCTCACTCCTTGGCCAGGACTCGTTCATTCATGGGCTAGATTCTACTCCTCTCAGCCAAGCCCCACCTATTCTGGTCAGACACTAGACTTTGCCCCTTCAATAGGACCTGCCTCTGAAGGCTTTTCCCATCTCCAGCCAGATGTTTCTTTTCTGTGAGTAGGCCCTACCCACTCTGTAGCCATACCTCCACACTCTACATCTGCCTACTTTTTGCAGTGTGATCCTCTTCCTTCAGAATCTAGGGCTTCTCTGCCTTCATTCAGGCAACTACGAAGCCTTACAAGCCTGTCTGCTTTAAGATTGCCATAGCATTCCCACTTCCTGCTTCATTTTCTGCACTATGTGATTTCTGTGTTAATTGTCTGTATTGCCTCACAAGAAAGGTCCTGTATGAGGGCTTTGTCCTACTCTTGGCACATAGATGTGAGTCTCTTGGTGCAGAGCAAGAGGAAGGTGGCTTATTTCATTGCAGAAGTACTGTTTGGGACAGGGTTCCCTTCTGCAGCATGTTCTCTGAGAAGGTTGTTCTCACTAATTTTGTCACCACATATGTTAGAAACCAATTCCTGGCTTCAACCCAAAGCTTTTATTTTGTGAGCAAGCCCTGATGGTTGGGGGATACCTACCTGTTTCATCTGACTTAAGATGGATAGGGTGTGGCTATTATGTGGGCAGAATGGAGTGCATCGTGGTGTGTTTTATTATATCAGGTTCTTCCAAGGCCCAGACCTATTGGAGCATCATTATATTCAGCATCTGAGGCTGAGAGTCAGAAAGGGACTGACCTGGGAGGAGAAACAACAGCCTGCCTGTTGCCCAAGGGTTCCTGGTGGGTGAGAGCCAGTGGCATGTTAGAAGGGTTCATGAACATCCCACAACACTGGCTGGCTATGGGATGGTGTTGTCTCACCACTAGTGTCAGCAAGGGAAGTTGGGGGAAATCTGGGAATAGGAGGGTTGGCAGATGAAAATGCTCACAGGCTGACTATATAGCAGCAGTGTGATCTACAGTCTCTCAGGTACCCAGTCCTCTGCTTGGCCCTGAGCCTTGTGGCCTCTGGGGAGCTGACTTCCAACAGAGTTGAGCCAGGGATCAGAAACTAGTGGCACAGCGTTAGGAGTGGCAGTTTGGTTGTGACAACATTCTTCCCTACCTGACCTAGGCTTGAGCAATAGCTATTGGTGGTCTTGGCTGGCTGCCTTCTTCACTGCAGCCCAAGGCAGGGAAGCAGAGAGCTTCAATCAGGACCCCAAGTTTAGAGCAAGAATGCACGCTGCTTTTTCTCTAGTCATAACTAATGCTGAGGCAGCAGATGCTGTGGAGCCTCAGGTACGTGTTGGGGTACACAGGGTGGCTTGTTGCACCTGGTGGGGAAGGGCTCAGGGCAAGGGATCTGGTAAGAGGCCAGGCTTGATGGACATCCTTTAATGGTGGGTGCTGGGAGCAGCTATGTCTGATGTTCAAGTTCTAGAATTTGCCTGAGATATTGTACACAGGAAGTACACACCCTCTCTAGGCTGGTTGGTGCCATTGTCTTGCTGAGGGAGTTCCGATCTTCTGTGTTCTTTGCACTACTGTCTGATTTTTCTTTTTTAAAATATATCTGTAAAATTACAGGGTTTCTATGCAGATCAAGGAGCTGGAGCCTTCGGGTGTTTCAGTCCAGTGTGGTGTTGCTCTGTGCTATGTGGTGGCTGCTGCCACTGCCTGGGAAGTCCTACCCAGTGCCCCAGGGCCCACCATCCATTGTTGCTCACTGGCATGCAGCTGGACTGTACGACTTTACTATGGCTACGGCAAACACTGTTAAAGGGCATGAGAACAGTTAAATCTGGAGTCCTGCTTTCATAAGGGAAAAAAGAAAATGCTGAATTAGGCTCTGAGAAAGGCATCTGCAGCGATCCTTGGATCTTGCATAAATTATCAGGCACGCTGGAGGCCTCCAATTTTACGTTTGTTGCAACCATGCTAATTAATTATTCCACCAGAATTGGCATGAACACACATGTGTGTGCTACTCCTGGTGAGCTTGCCCCTTCTGACTCCTGGCTTGGGAATGGTGGTGGTATCAGGGTGGCTGGAGCTTGTATCTTCAAGACAGCAGGCCTTCCCCTCTGGCTTAGGTCAGTTTTGGTAGCTCCTCTGTAAATCTAAGTGTGAGTAGTCTTCTCTTGTCACTTTCCTTCTGGTCAAAGAATCGCCTATCTTCTCTATTCCTGACTGACTTTTAATCAAATACTGCAAACTTGGCCACTGAGCATGGACTGGCTTAAGGGTCTCAAGAGATTACCTTCATACTAGGTTTCAGGCTGCCGAGTTAAGCTTTGTCCAACTGTTTCTTGCTGGGCTGTCAGGGCCCACAAAAGCTGATGACTCCCTTGAGGTTACATTACTGAGTACCCAGGAGTTTTCTCAGAGAACATGGCATAAGATCTGTCCTAGACGCTGTCCCCATGGCCTGGTTTGTCCTCAAGCAGTCAGCAAGGCCTACTGCAGCATGTGGATATGATTTAGTATACTCACCCTGTTTTACAGCTGGCAGTGGGTGGATGCCAGCTGTAGGCAGATGCCCTTCATGTGGAGTTAGAAGTAGTTTGTGGTGGGTTGCAGGAAGTTGCACATAGTGACAGGGTTTTAGGTGGGCCAGGAAAGGAGCCCATACCCAAACCTGTGTTATTAGTGTGGGATAGAGTCGGGGGGCCAGTACACAGCCTATGAGCCAGCCTTAGTGTATGGCTTTCCTGTGCTGGGCTGTGCCCTGGTAGTGGGTTTTTCAAGAGCCTCTTTTTGTTGGCTAGTCCTCAGGTGGTTGGTGGTCTTAGGAATGTACTCAATCTCACTGTAATGGGGCAGGTTACAGAACTCTGAGCGCACAGCACATTCCTCTGGTGGGGAGAGGCACTTATGAGCTCCACCCAGCTTGTTCCTGTGAGTGAGTGCTGCTGTCTGCAGCACTGTGTTGACAGTAGATCCCTGCTCAGCATTGCTTCTTAGTGCATTTGGGGATAGAACCTAGCATGGGTATTCTGCATGGATTTGGCAGACTGTGATGTGTGGATTCAGGCAACCCTTCCAAATCCTCAAGTCAAGATGTTTCTTTCATATGATAGACAACAATGATGGCACAGTGTGCCAGAGAACCTGGTTTGGGTCACCAGTTCATGACTTAGGCTACTCAAGGGCTCATCTCAAGTCTACTTTTTCATAGGTGAAGAGAACCTTCCCTCTAGTACCATGCAGAGCCAGGGGCAGCAGTACTGTGATTGGTGCTAGACATGAGCCCAATGGAATGATGCTGGAAGATGCCTGGCTTGGAAGGGTATGCTCATGGTGGGCTTGAGACATTCCATGAGACAGCTGGGCATGGACGGCAGCTGGGACACAGTGTTCTAGGATGGCAGGGTTTCCTCTTGTCCTCTTGGCAAGAGGCTGCCTGGGTTCCCTCCACTCAGTGAAAGGACCTGACCTGGTCCCTCTGGTCAAGGAAACTAAATAGAAAGGGTGTTACTCCTGCAGAATTCTACTGGGAACTCCAGGGCAGCACCCCAGCCAGGGATGTCTGAGGAAGACAAGCAGGACAAGTGGGGCATAGGAGATGCCTGCTGAGGGTTCTGGGATAGTTATCTGAATGGGGAGCCAATTCCCTCCATGGGCTGGCCTTGTAGAAGGCAGCATGGTATGGCTGCTTAAGATGAGGCTGCCATTGCTGCTTGAGGGATGCACAGAGACCTTGTTTGACACCTGGGCTAGAATGAAATTTAGACAGGGCGTGTCTGAGGTTGACATGAGCAGTCAGCTGGCTAGGCCTTGGGACTGACAGCTGTGCCTAAGGTCTCTAATAATATGCTTTGCTCAAAAAGATTATTCTTTTTTTTTTTTTTAAAAAAAGATTTATTTATTATATATAAGTACAGACACACCAGAAGAGGGCATCAGATTCCATTACAGATGGTTGTGAGCCACCATGTGGTTGCTGGGAATTGAACTCAGGACCTCTGGGAGAGCAGTCAGTGCCCTTAACCACTGAGCCATCTGTCCAGCCCCCAAAAAGATTATTCTTAAAAACAAACCAAAAACAAAAAACCCCAAAAGCTCTAAAACCGTTCTTTGACCCTTTCTTTCATGCAGGGGTGTTCTTAATTTCTAAGGGAAACACATGCCTGGGTGGGGTTCATCTGGTTTTAGTTCAGGATGGTTTCCTATACCCATAACTTGATCTGGGCATTGGGGCTGCTGGGCGTGGTTGGTGAGCGCCTGAAGGCAAGGGGTTATAGTGCTTACAAGTGAGCAAGCAAGGAGAATGGACAGGGAGGGGCTCATGGTAGAACCCCACCTACCACAGAAGCCAGTCAGTGGTCTGAGGAGGCACTACAGGACCCAGGCTTTATAGATGTCTAAAAGTAGGTCTGTTATTTCATTCTAAGTATAGCTTTCCACAATTATTACATTTCTTATATCTGGTATATGTATGTGTGTGTGTTTGTATAGTGTGTGCATAGTGTGTGCACATGTGCCACACCATGCATGTGGTGGTCAGAGGACACCTTCCACCATGTGGGCCCTGGAGATTAAACTCAGGTCACCCGGCTTGGTGGCAAGAGCTTTTATATGCTAAGGCATCTTGCTGGCTTGCTTGCTTTAGCTGTTTTCTGTAAGTTAATTATTTTTGTTTTTCTCCAGATTCTTTATAGTTTTTATGTGACTCTTCCCCCTTTGACCCGTGGGTTATAAAAGGTACTTTTAAATTTGCAGACATGGGGATTTGAAGTTATTTTAACGAATGGTTTTCAGGCCATTGGTTATTTCTGCAGGTTTGTAGCTCAACTTGTTAAGTTGGATCTGAAAAGAATGTTGCTCTGGCCTGATCCTCAGAGAGAGGTCTACCTGGCTCTGCCTTCTGGGTACTGAGTGCCTGGGTCAAAGGTGTGTACAACTCACTGGCTTTCAGCTAGTAAGTTTTTCAGGTCCAAGTCTGGACTTCAGCCCTTTGTGCTGCAGACTGACCCTAGGGCCTCCCAGGTGTTTTATGCTCTATTGCACTGAGCTAGTGTTCACCTACCACTGTACTTTTATTTTACTTATTTTTATTTTTTAAGGAAAACACTTTGCAGTCCGGGTTCTTTATTTCTGTTTGCACATTAGGCCATGAATGTATAGGAATGGGCTCCAGCAGCTCAGGCTCTTCCCTTACTCCTCACAAAGTGCGCTTCTCTGGGTGGCGCAGGCTGGCGCTTCAGCTGAACCCAGGTGTGATTCTCTTTGGCTCCCTTTTCTTCTGGTTGTTCTCCTTCACCCACTTCAGGAAGCTGTCTCTGCTCTTCAAGTGTTTGATGTGCTCAATCTGCACACTGATCCTCTTAGCCAGAATCTTGCCCTTAGCTTGCTTGTTTACAAAGATGCTGGGTGACATTGTAGGCTCTTCTGGCTTTGCCGTGGTAACACTTATGGGACATTTCTTTCTGAACAGTGCCTATTCCCTTGATGTCTACATTATCACCCTTCTTGTAGATTTGCATGTATGTGGCCAAAGGAACAACTCCATGTTTCCTAAAAGGCCTGGAGAACATATAGTACCTCTCCTCTTTCCCTTTGTGTTCATCATTTTGGTAAGTTACTGGAAGATGGCTGCCATGGCCCAAGTGCCATTGTACTTTTAAAGATTATTTATTATTAAGATATCTGGTTGTCTTGCTGTCTGTTGTGTTTTTCTTAGTTTTGAGTCAAATCTGACTTGCTCACATGTTTGCTTATTTCTAGAGAGTAGTAGACAATGTGTATAAGAGACCTGAAGAAACTTGAGGATGGACAGTCTTCTTTCAGTTGTATGACAGGACCTACAGAGTCAGTCTTCTGGGCCAGTGGACGGACGATTGTCCTGACCAGGGAGGGACTCTTTGTTGGGCAGTTCTGGCTGGACCTATATCTCTATAAGCCCTAGGAAGAATTGGGGCATAGGTCCAAGGATGCCTTGTGAGCTTCTAGCTCTTTGCTGCTAGCACCCCCTTAAGCCCAAGAGTTCACTGTGCTTGATGGTTTGGTTTAGTTGAGCAAAGTCTATCTTAGACTTTCTGTTGCTACAATGAAACACCACAACCAAGAGCAACTTTAGGAGGGAAGGGTTTATTTTGCTTAAACTTCAACATAATTGCAAGAAATCATTAAAGGAAATCAGCACAAGACCTTAAGGAGACCTTCTGGAGAAGGGCACTGAAGCAGAGGCATGGAGGCATGCTGCTTACTGGTTTCTTCCTCATGGCTTGCTCAGCTTGCTTTCTCATAGCACCAAAAGTGGTACCACTCACAGTGAGCTGGACCCTCTTACACCAGTCACCAGTCAAGAAAATGACCTACAGCCTTGCTCCAGGTCACTCTGGGCAGGGAGGGTGTTTTTTTTTTTTCAATTTAGGTTCCTGCTTCTCAAATGACTCTAGCTTGTGTCAAGTTTACATCAAACCAGAAAGCAGAGTCTATGCCGGAAGAGGGAGGATAGTGAGCAATAGGAACCCACTTAGTCAAGCTATATAGCTTTTTAAGCCTTGGACTCACTTTCTCATCAGCAAGCTGGGTGTGTGAGCTGCTCTCCCCAAACTGTCACTAACAGAATAAGGCTTACTGTGTCTTGGTGATCTGTGTGTAGCTCACTGACCTGTGGCTTCTAAGAGTTTCTGGAGCAGAGTGGTGGGAGGGTAAGGCAGCTTTTGGGGTCCTGGAGGCAACCTTCTTCCTGCAGCTTTCTCCTTGTTCCACCTCTAGGCCACTGGAAGAAGTCCATCCTGGTTAGAATTCTGAACCCACTTTAGCTGAATTGAGGTGTGAGACTTCAGAGTTTAGTCCAAGTGGAAACTAATGATTAAGCCATTTTTGGGTGAGAAATTTCTGTGTTTGTGCATTGATCATAGAGTGGGCTGCTGGATGAGACTGTGTACTAGTTGCAGGATAGTAATGGGTACTGACAGCCTCTGAGGGAACTACAGGGAGAGTAGGACTTTTGAGGCCTAGGGCAGACCTGGGAGGGAGTGGTGATAACCCATAGCAAGCAAGGCCTAAGTAGGTTGGGTCTTGGGTTTCCTGAACAGTTCACTCCTTGATCTTGTAGCCCATTATAGGCTAGTGTTGTTGTCAAGAAGATAGCCAGAGAAAAGAGCTGAGGGGCTGAGGCCAGGAAACCCAGCAGGACCTTTTCTTTGTACTTGCTCTCATTGAGTTACCAAAATCAGAGTCTAGTTCAGGCCAGAAGGGCATTTGTTATGCTCTTCTTTGGAACCCCCCCAGACCTAGCCCCTTGCTGGTCTTCCTTTTGACATTTGCAGTCTTCCTGGCTTACATCCTCCTTGGGAGCATGTGACCCAGATGGAGCTTCACCCTCTCATGATTTAGTACCCACTGGAATCTGGAGCTGAGTGCCTTCCTTTCCCTTAATGCTGGGGTCCCTCTGGTGATTCTGCCAAAGGAAGATCTTTAGATAAAGGATCTGTCTTGGCGCCAGGCTGTGTGTGTCTCTTGCTGTCAGAGTATCTCGGTAGCATAGGAATCACTGGAGAGGAGACTGCTTTCACGGTGGCCTTCTGCTTGTTGTGGATTTTCTGATCACTCATCCCTCCCCTTGTGGCCATGGGCATGGTGGTGGCTTAGTATTGCCAATAAGAACTTGCTTACTGTAAAGGGCCCTTGTTCTTTGTGTGAGGCTAGTGTCTTGTTAGGAGAAAGAGGAGGAGGAAAAAGAGAAAGAAGAGGAGGAGGAAGAGACAGCATGCATTAGGCTGAGCCTGCTAGATAGGAAGTCTTCAAGGTCAGGAGTAGCCAAGAAAGCACCACAGTTATATAGCTGGGGGTTTTAGGGCTCATGCCTTCCAAATTAAAGATTTAGTCTAAATGCATGGAAATTGATGGAATTTGCAAAGAAAATCTATAGCTGGGTCTGATGACTGTAAATCCAGCAGCTTGTGATCATTAAATGTCCAGTTATTTGTGGCTTTGTTTGAGTGTCTATCTCTTAGGCCTGGCAGGAAGGAACCCTGGTCTTGGAGATAAGCCCCTGGGTCCCAATCTTTGTTTTGATACTTTTGATCCGTGAGTCTTCTCGGGCTTCTTCAGAGAAGAAGCACCTGGTCATGACCTGCATGCTTATTCCCACTGGTGCCTGGCCCTGCAGAGTCAGGACAAAGGATCTAGTTTAGGTAGACTGATAGTCACTGCTGTGGGGGAGTCTTCTGACTAGAAGCCAACCACTGTCTTCTCCATTATCTCCCACAGTACTGAGTCCCAGAGCCATCTAGCCCCAAGCAAGGGAATGAAGCTTCTCCCCTTTGTTCTGAAGGTGATGCCTAGTTGGAGATGTTGGCTGGATGCACATACTGGGAGTGTGTGTGTGTGTGTGTGTGTAGTTTTTTCTCCTGGGGCTAATGCACAGGCTACCTTGGGCACCTGTCATATAACCAGTCACAGGCTGTCAGGCTTTCTTCTGGTATGAGGTGGTGGAGTAGGCTTAGGGGCACAGCTGGCTCTGAGCCTCCTATCTCAGTTGGGTATATCAGCCAGGTAGATTTGACTAGTGTAGTTCAACATAGGGCCATACTAGAATCTTCCCTGTGTTCTTTCTAACTTGTGAGTGTGGTATCTGATTAGGACACACAAGTTTAAAAAAGTAGCCCAGAGGCAGGCTGCTGTTTGTCCTGCTGTGGGTTTGTATTACCTACAGAGGATAAATCCTGGGTTGTGACCTTGACAATTTTTTGAGCCCTAACCACCTGAGAAGAAAGGTTTGGGAAAGAGTTGAACCATCTAGCAGCTGGTAGCAGAATCCTCATGTGTGTTTTGCAGATTACTTGGAATTCTGAGTAGGTCACATGAGGATAGCGCCAGGTAGCTCTTGAGACTGTGATAGCCAAGTATCAGGAAGCTCAGTGGATGACAGGTTTTGGGATTTTTGCCCCTTTACTTGCCAAAGCTGCCCTGGGAGGAGTAGATTTCAGAGCCTCCCTGCTCCATGTCAGCCACCCTGCTGGGACATGCTTAGGGAACCCAGTGCTACATATTCATAGGATAAAGAGTAGTGCCCAAAGATCTGTGTCCTTGGTACATACCTTTCTCAGCTTGTTAAAGTGTGTGTGTGTGTGTGTGTGTGTGCGCGCGTGAGAGAGAGAGAGAGAAAGAGAGAGAGAGAGAGAGAGAGATATTGAGAAGGAGTTGAGAAGGAGGGAGAGGGAGGAGATGCTGCTGTTCTGGATGACTTTCCTGGATAATTATCTAGAGCTCAGGCTTTTATAGCCAGGGCTGTGAAGGTTTGGCAGGCTGCAGAAGGTGCTGTGGTTAGGCCTCCAGCTTCTCTCTTGTCATTCTTTGGGCGCTTCTCTTCTAAATTAGTCCTAAAGCTGTGGTTTTGCTCTTTACAGTGTATTCAGAGCTTCATGGGCTGGGCTGGGATCTGGTGACCTTTCTCCTCATTGCCCTCTCTGTCAGTAGCAGAGTGTGTAAGTGGCAAGGCACACATCTGTGGAAACCTGGGCAGAAGTTCTAGCTCCTGTGATGGGTTGGTGTTACTTACAGAGGGTAAGTCTTGGGTGGTGACATTGGCCACTTTCTGGAACCCTAGTCACCTGAGAGGAAGGTTTGGGAAAGGGTAGGGCAGACTAGCAGCTGGCAGCAGAATCCTCATGTGTGTCTCTCAGGATGCCCTGGAATTCTGAGTAGCTCACAGGAGGACACCAAGCCCTTCTGAGCTATGGCCACACCACAAGTCTAGTCCTGTGCACAGTTGTCAGCATATGTTTAGAAGGTTGAAATTAGACTAGTGTTTTGGAAATCGTCTCCTAAGACTTGTTTTCCAGGCTCAGACCATCTGTTTGCCCCTCTCTCCACTCAGAGTAGTGCTGTGAGCTGAAGAGCCCATGCTGGGCTTGCCATCCTGGCAGGTAGAGTTCTAGAGCACTCATCCCACTCATCCCTTTCATTCTTTTCAGGACCCTACCTGTCCCAACTCCAGAGGCCTATTTAACATCTGACTGTCTCCTGCAAGCTCCCGCCTTGGGTCTTGGAGAAGCCCACCTGGCTTCTGACTGTGCTGTCTAGACAGCAGGAGCAGCAGGAGTTGTTTTGCCCTTATATCTAGGCTTCAGATCCTAGGCTCCTTCTTTAGTTCTCATGGTGGGTCACAGGAGCAGGTTTGGGTTGTTGATGTTGTTTGGGATGACTCAGGATTACTGCTACTGTGTGAAGCTTCCCTGTGCTGCCATTAATGCAGAGGAGGCATCACCCTGGCATCCTCAGTTCTTGGGCACTGTAAGTGAATTAGAGGACTGTACCTGGAGCGGGGAGGTCAGTACTGTTTGAAGATCCACTCAGCCGTCTGTCACTGCAGCTGTCTGTCTAATTTTAGTTGACTACCACTTGGTGGGCTTTGTACCCCTCAGCCCTTCTCCAGACCACATCACAGTTCTTCTGTTTCTTCCTTCCCTCCTTGTTCCTACCTCGTTGGAGGATCCTGTGGTCTTAAGTGTTTGCTTGCTGTGTTGTGGTGAGGACTCTTCCTCTCCAGGACACCCTTTGCCTAGCTTCACGTAACATTTGCTGCTTCCTGGCCTTAGGATCTTTATTCCAGGCCGGGGGTGGGGTGTTACCAGGAGTTGTTGAACAGATTGTGTCATTGCTACTGGCTGGGAAACTCTAGAGGAAAAGGATGTATTTTTCACAGTTTGAGGGTGATGGTGCCTATCCTACCAGTGGGATTCATTTGAGGCCAGGGAGGGAGCCCTGCTGCCTGTTGGGATCTACACTGGGCTAGGGGTTGGGGAGGTTTTTGCTCATTTCTCAAGGCCCTTATCTGTACTGACAACTCTGTAGGCAGTGTGTGTGCTCGTGCTCGTGCACACACACACACACACACACACACACACACACACACATCCACAAGTGTGATGTGCAGAGGCACAGGTGAACATGTTTTCTGAAGCTGTGATATCAATTCGATCTTTTCCAAGAGTGTGTAGTTCACAGTACAGACTCAGAGACATATTTCCGAAGGCTTAGCATACTTCGTATCTAGCTCAAAGGGTTTCCTTCTGCAGCTGGCTCTCTGCTCTGTAGTAGAAGGCCAGGGTGGCCCAGGAGGGCCTGATAACCCAGTTAACAAGAGGAATACAGCTTCCTCTCACTTGTGCCTGTTTTTAGAGTGTGGTTTTGAGGCTTCTTTTCAGAGCATCTTTTCTTGGCTCTAACTCAGGTAGTAAGAAGAGGAGGGATGTCAAGAAAAGGCCAAGCAGTGGTGAGCAGGATGTTTGTGTTCTCAGGGGAAGTTTACAAGATGGAGTTAGGCCCTCAGGCCATTTGGCAGCCACTCAGCTTTGTGATCCCTCCTCTTGACTTCTGAGTCTAGCCAGGTTCCACTGGTAGGAAGGCTACATGCAGCTCACTGCTATGGGCAGGAAGGAATTAGCCCTATGATGGCTCAATCTATGACTTTTTAGGGTAAGCTGAGACTGATTCCTGAGATTTCCAATGAAAACATTTAGTGACTTTAGCAGCTCAGGTTCTGCGGGCCTCAGATGCAGCCTGTCCTTTGCCCTGTCCTGTTACTTTGCCTTACATAGCAGGTCTGGAGTTCTGGGAATTTAGCTAGCTATGACCAACAGAAATTGAGGGGACCTGAATCTGAATTAAAAGGTCACTATGGCCTGTCCCCTGAAATTGAGTGAGGAGGGCCTGGGCATTCTGCCTGTGCCTTACTCAGAGCTTGGAGGGGCAGTGTTGACACACGCTGGCCCTGTCCTCTGATACTGTGCTTCTGCCCATTCATGTCTGTGAGTTTGACGAGCTTCCATGTGAGGGCATGGTCTCTAGAGGACTTGGGGACATAAGCATTTCAAGGAAGAGGGTCACAGGGTCCCTAGGTCACAGCGATAATGGATTAAGGATGAACCCACTTGGGTGAGCTGGTGCTAAACCTATCTTCAGGGATTGGAGCATCAGGTTTAGGAGCAGGTTTCCACCTTTGGTGTATGCTACATAATAGTTTGGGGGGTTATAGGTGGTCCTATAGCAACAGAAGGAGCACTGTGCCTCTGCATACTTGGAGCTAGTGTCACAGCAGATCAACAAGGTGAAGCCATCATGATCCATTATCTAGCCAGGACTCACAGTACCAAGGAAGTTCCTTTCCCATATGCTGTCCATATGCCTAAGTCCCTACAGAATATTGAAGTGGAACGAGCTACCTTCTAGCTGCCCAGGATCTGAAGTTGACTGGGTGCAGCTGCAAGCCAGTTCAGGGCTACCTGAGTGGCCCCCTGAAGTGCTGTGCAGGCCCATCTCCACTCTGTTGGTGGCAGCTCTCTGATGTTGGTGGCACTATCTTTTCTTCTTCTCTCAATAGCCTTTAAGGTCGGGTAGAGTGATGGTTAGAAGGGGAGGGGAGATCTACCCCTATAATCTATAGCGACTGTCACATAGCAAACTACTCCCATTTCATACAGGCGGGTCAGGTGTCGTGCACGATCGATGGCTACCGCACAATAATTACAGGAACTAGCAGCTTGTGTTGCTTGAGTGACTTTAGGAAGAGTAGGGTCTCAATCTTCCCTCTAATAGGGCTCTGACAGTCTGAGGCGGCAGCGGCTTTGGTGGCTGAGTGTTGGGCTGACAGTGTTGTCATTAAACACCAGGTAGTGTGGAACAACAGAGAACACGGATCTTGCACAGGGGACGGGGTGGCTGACAGCAGTTATTTGTCATCACCGAGCTGCCCGAAGTCCTCAGACTGCAGTGCGAATGGCTGCTTAGGGTGACTTATGGCTCTGTCTGGGGCTGCTGTTGTGATTTGATAATCTGTAAATGTTTGTCAAAGATAGATTCCTTGTTTCCATGGCGCTGCAGTGAAGGCTAACGACAAGCCAGCTGTGGGTTAGGAGATGTGGACAGTCTCTTGACCATGTACACTTGAGAAAGAATGGCTGAAGTTCCTGGGTCTTAAGGAACCTGAGCTGGGCCTGGGATATGACAGCCAAGAGACTCTTCCTCATAGGACTGGCTTTTCCTGCTATTTCTGTGTTAGGTGAACATATGTGTTTGTGTGTGTACACATGTGTCACTGTCCTTTGTGAAGCTAGGAACTAGAAGACCTGTTTCTGTAGCTGCCTATATGACTATAAGTCCTACCTGCTGAAAAGAACTTGAGGTATGTTTTTCTACCATTTGGGGATTATGGCAGGGCCTTTCTAAAGCTAATGAACTTCCACCTGCCTCTTGCTTTGCTGCTGTTCCAAAGGGGTTTTCTAGACATACTGGCCTTGTCCTTAGAGTACAGAGCTAAGGAAGGGCTTGAGATGCCCCATTAATGCTGCCTGTGCCCACCTGCAGACCCAAGGACCTGGCTGCTTGTGGCATGTCTTTTCCCTTTTGATTTGCTGAGAACTATCAAGCACAGGAAAAGTAGAGTGATTTATTAGACTCATAAAAATTCATACTTTGTGATTTCAGTCATCCCACATCTGAAGCTTGTTAGAGCACGGTCCCTGGCAGCTCCTGCCGCGCCAGTGTGGCGGTGGGGAGGGTTCACCAGTCGCTCCCTGCCTTAGCTGCCATCCTGCCTTATTTAGAAAAACAGACGGACAGGCTCTGGAAGCACATGAATGATTCTTCCTCAAAGGAGGGTGGTGGGAGGGCAGAAATTTTGTTGCAATAATGCAGCTGTAATTTGGGCTGTGTCCTTACGGGTGAGAGCAGGTGGGTAGAGTTCTTGCGCTAAAGACCCGGGCTGGGTCAGGTGTTGGAGCACTAAGTATGAGTGGTCTCTGGGGCTCATTCAGGTTGGCGTTATACCTATGTGCAGACAGGCAGCTTCTGTAGTCTGTGCAAAGGTGAAGACATGGGCATAGGAAGAGCTGTGGACAGGTAGAGAAGGCCAAGTTCAAGCGGGCAGTCATGATTCTAGCAGTTGCCATGATGAGGATGCAGTGCCTCTGTACTGACTGCCAGGCTGGTGAGAGTAGGAGTTAAGCCCATGTGTCTTTTAGAGACTCCCATAAAGGCTGTGTGACCTGGTGCCCACATGGCCTGAGCTAGACCCTGTGCTAGGTAGTATGGGCAGGCTGCTCTCAGTTCCTGTAAGTCTTGCTGTCTTCTCATCAGTATATTGAGGGGCTGCCATGACCTTCAGTTCTGCCATATGATTTGCATTGTTTTATGTTAGAGTGTGAGAGACAGATAACTTTTTCCTTCTAATGGCAGGATGTCTGATCATCTGGCTGTTGCCTTCCTAAATGGTTGAGGGTCTAGGGCACCTAGGCAGACAGGGGACAGGGTCAGACCTTTAGCTTTTTCTGCTTTGATTTTGCTTCTTCTTACAGCCATTTGTTCCCATAGCCTGCAAGTGCCACCAGCAGGGAGGCAGGTGTCATGCACGAGCAGACTGGGATGCAGCACTCGTCAGCACTGATTATCTCTTGCACTCTGAGGGGCCTTGCTGTTGACTGCCCGGCTGCCATGACTGAGGGCTGGAGATAGCACATATTCCATCCTTGGTGTCTGGAAATGAAAAACAGAACTTCTTAGCTAGGTAGGGTCAGGATCCAATGGACACTCTTGGGACTCTACCAAGGGCTGGTCCTTATGTTGTCTGGATATATAGAGGTGTGAACTGAAAACTAGGAGGCAGAAGGAGAGGAAGCCATGCCAGCTGTATGCACCCATGGTCCAGTGGAGGAATTATTGCTGGGTGGAGTGAGTGGGACCTAGTAACATGCCTCATCTCTCTAGAAGCAGAAGGCACACACTGAGACAGCCAAGCCTGGCTGCACTTTTTTTTTTTTTTTAAATTTACTTTACATCCTGAAAGTAGCTTCCTCTCCCTCCTTCTCCTTGTCCCCCCTCCCCATCTTACCTCCTTTCTCTCAACCCCTCCTTTCTTACATAGAGGAGAGGTGATGGTAGAGATGGTCAGGGATCAGAAAGATTGGAGAAAGACATACAAAGGAGCCTCTGTGCTTCTGGCCTGGGAGACTGTGCTCAGTTTTTGACTTTCCCTGGTGTCAGTAGGAACCTGGCTATTGATGCCGTGCTCAGATATTCCTGCCCAGGCATACTCCTAAGCATGAGCTCAGGGCTTCAGAGCTAGGCTCTGTAGGAGCTGTTCTTTCCTTTGTAGCCTCAGAGCAGGATGTCCCATCTCTAGAACAGTAACTTGGTGGCACAGAAACTGAAGAAGCTGGTAGGATGAAAACTGGAGCTTTAGTTTTGCCTTGTACAGGAGCTATAGGTATCATAGTACTGAGGTGTGAAAAAAGAAAATTTGTGTGTGTGTGTGTGTGTGTGTGTGTGTGTTGCATGTCTGTGCTGATACATCTATATGGTACATCCAGAATTTGGCACTGAGAGATGAGGAGCTGAGGCAGAGCCTGAGATAGGGGTGATTGATCCTGGGCTTTGGTTCTAAGCATGTATTGTTATGACAGAAACAGGAGAGAAATGGTCTTGAGCCAGAGAAGGTCCCAAGTCTTATGGGGATGGATTTAGATGGCTTAGGGATCCCCAAGGAGTCTCTTGTGGATCCTTTCTCTCTATTATGACACAGGAGTGCCAAAGCCTACCTTGTTTGACCTTCAGCTACCTCAGGGACTAAAACTTGCACACATATATGGTCCTGGTTTCGGATTTCCCAAGAATGATGAGCTGAGGTGATTTTCTTTGGTCAGGAAGTGGCTGGTTTTCCAGTCCTCACTTTGGTTGAGTCTTGCTATGTCCCCAAGCTCTGGTCACTGACTATGCCACCTGGCTACAGTGTGGACTACAGTGTTCTATATCTCAGGTCCCAACCCCAGGTCTTACAGGGTAGGGTATGCCTATTTAAGCCAGGAAGAGCCTTCTCACTCCAGAGCAGCTCTTGCCTGCCCTGCTTTCCATGAGAGAGAAAGTCCTGCTGACACTGTCTCTGCTCCCTCCAGCTGCACTAGTGGGCACTGTGCAGGCTCCTGGGGTTTGCAGACAGCTCAGATATATGTCACGGTTTTAAATGTAGGAGCAGAGGCCTTTCAGAAATGTGTGCTGCATGTTCTGTTTAGAATTTTGTGGTCATTTTCCCAAGAGTGCAATTCAGCAGTTGTTGGAGGAGAGGCTGTCTGACAGGGCCCTGTGCTGGCAGGGTGCACTATACTGGCTCTACAGAGTCGGACCTGAGTGCTGGCCTCTTATGCCTGTCTATGTGTAACATGTAGCCTTTCTGTAGGAGTTGTTAGAGAGGACTGTTGTCCCCCAGGGGACCTGCTGACTGCAGCAGAAGAGAATTGGATGGGATAAGACGATGTCCCTTTCCCACCATGCTGTCTCAGCTGCTGAGAGTCTGCTCAGATGACTTCTCACTACCACTGCTCTCTGGATCTTGCTCATCCCAGACAGGCAAGAGATCCATTTCTGCCCCCTCCACTGCTGGACTTTGCCCTTTAGCCATTTCCTAGCCCACAGCAGGAGGGACAGGACACTCACATGAGCTGGACTTCAGGCTTAAGAAAGGGTCCTGACTTGTCAGATATTGCTGAGTACCCAGCCAGTATGCTCTTGTTTTTGGCAATCTCTAGTTTATCTCTGTCTTTCTGTATGTCTCTTTCTGCCTCTCTGTCTCTTTTCTCTCTTTTAACCAGGAATTAGGGTACCACTGTCCAGGACTGTCCCTGCTTCTTGAAGCCCTGGCCCTTTTTTTAGTCCTGGACTGTGACTTTAATCAATGGCTATTCCTGCTCCTTCAGAACCAGGTTCAAAAGTTGCTCTGTAATGTCTGTTTTGCCTGCTGTGTGTACACGAGGCACCGGGATACCATCTATTGTAACACAACTAATTAGACAATTAATTGTGAGAAGTCTGCTCTCATGGGAGAGTGCCTCTGCCTTAGTTGGAGCCCTTCAGTAGTTGTGGGGACTCAGGTACAGCTCTTGAACTATAGGATGGCAAGAACAATGCATACGGGAGAAGAAAAGGACTTACAGGAAGATGGATGGGCATGAAGGCCTGTGCTAGTCTTGGGTCACATTATTAGGGACCACTTTCCAGGCCAAGGTGATAGGTATAGCCCCATCTTTGTCAACATGTTCCTGAAGGCTCTTGTAGCTCACTGTCTATGCTAGAGAAGGGGTCAGACTGGTTCCTGCTGACTGCTCCCCTCTGCCTCATGCTCTTGTTTGTTCTCTCAGGCCAGGTGCACCAGGACAGATCCTGAGCTAGCCTCGAGCTTATACCTCATCAGAAACTACAATAAGACAACTGTCACTGACAAAAGAGAGTTAGATGTATAAATTTAGCTAGTGCCACTGGGAGCTGGTTAGGGAATGCCCATGCTGATCCTGAGGTGGAGACCATGGAAGAAGATGCTGTTGATGGACAGACAGTACATGTAGCCTGTGAGCTGAATGGGAAGGGAGCACGGTTTATGGAGCAGAGTAGAAATCAATGTGGCTTCTGGAAGGGCTAATCCATGATGACTTCTTAGAGTTGTCATCAGCCAGTGAAGAGTATAGGCAGTTTGAAGATATTGAAGAAGTGTCAGTGTAGCAGTTGATAAAAAGCAGATTAGGCAATATAGGAAGAAAGTTGAATCATACAGAATTAGGGGCAGAGAGCCTAACTAGGCAGATACTCTCAGTCCTGTAGGCATCCCTGTGGCCTGGTCCCTGTCCTCTACCATGAAGGGTCCTTAACCTGGGCAGGAATGAGAAGCCAACCCCAGGAAACCTTGTGTCTCTGCCTTCTCCTCACTCATCCTGGAGTGTTGCTATCTTCCATTGGATCTGCCCCCTGCCTGCCTGTTCCCAAGGGTCTCTGCTGCCAAGAACTTGGAGAAATTTCAGAGTTCTGTCAACAAGGTCATATACTTCTTTGTAGGCCCTCCTTCTATTCCACTGGCCTGTCTGCCTCACTGCTGACTCTGGCACATTCTGTGTTTAGGACCAATCTCTGGCCTCCTCCTTAGCTGACCCCATCACCTGACTGGAGTGGGAGGAGTTTTTCTGCTCTGCTGATGATGCCTACTGTCCTGTGTTAGCCACCTCCACAGAAGCTGCTGAAGTTTTACCTGCCTCTTTTGGGGGCCTCAGCTAAGGGGTTGGAGGATACTACTCTTGAACATGCTCAGTAATCTTTTGCTCTCTGCTTTTCTGAGGACAAGGTTCCACTTAAGTGTCCTCCCTTTTCCTGAAAGGAGTTTGTGTGGGGTTTGTGGTGAGAATACTCACCTTGACTCTTCAGGTTGCTAGAGCAAGAGGTGGGGAAGCAGCTTTTCCCTGGGTTGCCTTAGGCATTTCTTTGCACAAAATGCTGCTACTTATATGATCTATGTATTAGCTGGTTGTGAAATTAGCAACTTATTTTCTTCCTAGTCATTTCCCTTTGAAGTTCCATAAAAGTCTGAACTACTTCTCAACTCCTGCCTTATGACATCCATCAGAGGATTCTGCCATCTGTGGTGGAGCTGCCTAGAATGAGGGCAGTGCTACTGGACTCCTAGGCCCTCTGGTCATCCACTTAGGGACTGTCCAAACTTCCTGGGCTGAGTGGTCTCACTTCTTCCCTCCTGACAGTATGTCTCTGAATGAGGGTACAAACTAAGCTCTTGAGGGTACCCTTGAGCTGCCCTGACCAGCCCCCAGCCTGGGAGTGAGGGTGTTGAACCTCACAGCCAGAGGTTCAGTCTTGGACAGGAGCTGGAGCCCTGCTGATAGATGGGGCTCATATCCCATTCAAATATGATGCCAGCAGTTTTTTTGTAGTTTGTCTTCCATTGCGGTAGTAAAGTTTTTAATTAGGAAAGCTAATGAGTTCGATTAGTCATTAGAAGTGACCTCTGGACGGCGGGCGGAGAGGGCTGCATGTGTGGGCCTGATAACACAGCTAGGGCAGCGTAGGCAATAAAGGCGCAAGGGGCTTGATTTGAGTGAAGCGTGCCACAGGGGATACATCATGCGGAGAAAAAAAATTACAGCCCTGGGAGTCTGTAATGAAGGGAATTAAACCAACATCCTATCTAAATAACATGATTATCTACACAAAACCCTTCAGCCAGCAAGGAGGCGTGGGCTGCCCCCACCTGTGTCCTCTGGGAGGAAGGCTGAGGCTGTTCCTGACAGTCAGTCTGGCTGCCCAGTAGCTCTAAGTCTTTATCCCTTGTCCACCAGGGAGGGAGGCCTATCCTCTTTGAAGCCTGTCTGGTCCCTGTGTGCTAAGCATAGTCTTAGAAACTTTCTCCTGCTGCTTTGGCATCTGAGGTTTCTTCTTCCTATAGCTCATCTGACAATTTACCCTATGTCCCCAGGGTCATTGTTATGAATATATCTAAGCTGTTCATCTGGAAAAGGCCAGGGACTGTGAGTAGTTTGGGGCCAGACTAGGGGGATGCCACCCAACTAACTATTGGGTGACATGGGTTTCATAATCCTCTTTGTGAACCCCTCAAATAATTTCACTGTCCTGGGAGGGCTGTCCCTTGGGACCATGGTAGGTGTAGGTTGTGAGAAAATATCCCACCTTGCTTTACAGTGATCCAAGGTCAGTGAGTCAGCGATGTTCCCTTGTATTTTCTTGGTGTGATAGTTGGGCACTACTAAGTGAAATGCAGGAAGTTAGTGAAGAAATTTGACCCTAGGTTTGGTAGCAGGAGGGAAGAGAACAGCAGAAGCTACTGCCACTCAAGTGCTGACTGCTCTGAGCTGGAAATCCATTCTAGAATTCAGTTATATGGGCAGTGGGGTGTAAAGCTTCCTAGAGGAAACTGGATAAGAGACTTATTTTATTTTTTCCAAAAAGATGGCTAGGGAATACGAGCAGAACTAGGCTGTCAAGGGAATATTATAGGAGCAGAGCTAGGCTGTCAGAGGGAATATTGGGCTCTGGAACAGCCCAACCCAGGCTGCTGCTGTGGAATACACTGGGCTATAGAACTAAGCATTGGGGCTCTACGCTGTAGTAGTGTTTTAGAATTTGTATCGCAGTAGCTATGCAGACTCGGGAGCAGGATTTGAACAGAAGTTGCTAGCTACTAATTGGGAGCCCTGTAGTGTGTTTGTATGGAGAACCTTAGCATGGGGAGCAAACACGTTGAATCTGACCATGGCTCTTGTTGACTTACCCCTGTCTACTGGGAATACTGACATCAGGTAGCCCAACTGTCCCATGTAAGGAAGGAATGATCCAGTAGGCCACATTCTCATCTCAGGAAGAAGCAGGGAGCCTTGGGCTGGGCTTGCAGGCAGTGAAGTCATGTTGGGGTTATTGACAGTGAGGATGCCTGTATTCTTGAGCTCTTAGTTGAAACAAGCTTGTATTGATTAATTGTTGGCCTCTCCTTGCTTCTAAGACCTTGAAAATTCAATTCAACAAACAATTTTTATTGATACCCATTATACACCAGGCCCTCCCCTGCGTCTTAAAACATGTTGAGTTACAGGACAGTGTTCAGAGTTGCAGATTCACTTTGGTAACTCAGAGAGGATCATAGAATTCCAGGTAATGCAACTTCTCTTGGATGTTTTATTTATTTAGGTTTTTTAGAGATGGCCTCATATATATAGTTCTGACTAATCTAGAACTCAATATTAGACCAGGGTGGCCTTGAACTCAGAGATCTGGGATTAAAGTGTTGTAGTATGTTTGTGTGTATCTGTGTGTTTGTCTGTCTCTGTTTGGGAATGTACATTTTGTGTGTGTGTGTGTGTGTGTGTGTGTGTGTGTGTGTGTGTGTGTGTGAGTGTGTCTGTATGTGATTGTCTCTGGGTATATACATTGTGTGTGTGTGTGTGTGTGTGTGTGTGTGTGTGTGTGATTGTGTATGGGTACGTACATTGTGTGGGTGTGTGATTGTCTATGTCTGGATATGTATATTGTGTATGTGTCTGTATGTGATTATCTGTGTCTGGATGGAGGACAGGAAAGGGCATCAGATTCTCTGGAGCTGGTATCCTAGGTTGTTGTGAGTTGCCTGAAGTAGGTGCTGGAGACCAAACATAGGTCCTCTAAAAGAGTAGTATACGCTGTTAACTGCTGAATCATCTTCCCACTCTAATGCCTTGGTTCCTGAATTCCTGTTTTCCCCTTGGGAACAGAGAGAATCAGAAGGGGAAGAGAAAAAGAGAAAGTCAGAAAGAAGGCTGGTGAGATGCATCAGTGGGTAAAGTGCTGCCAAATTTGTGGAGCTGAATTTGATCCCTGGGTCCACATAGTATAAGGAGACTACCACCAGTTGTTTTCTGACCACTGTATGGGTGATGTGGCACATGTGCACGTGTGCAGTCACCTACATAAGTAAATAAATACAATACACTCTTACTGATACTTTAATGGAAAAGAGAAGAGAAACTGTTGATGAGGACATGATGGCAGGTAGAAGATGTGTTTGGGATGAGTCTCTAGATGCTGCAATGGCATTGTTTTGGCTAGTATCTTCCTCTGTTCTCTGGAACCAGATAGCTTTTGAACTGTCACTCTGAGGGCCACTCAACCTCAACACAACCCAGAGGGCTTTGACCAAGTGACTGGAGACATTCAGTAAGCCCTGGTTGAAGCTGTAATTCTTGTGCAAGTGGGGCAATCAGTGTCTGAGGTGGTGGTGGTGGGGCTTTTGTTCACATCTAAATGAAAGACAGTTATGTGGGCACAGTGGGCATGTGAGCTCTTCTTCTTCCTGGCTTTCCCAGAGGCTATGTGGCTGAGGTGCTGCCTCAGGAGGGTGAAATGTGGGAGCTCTGCTGACTTTCAGCACGTTACTCTCAGGAACTGTCACAGTTGCTGCTGGGTCACTCAGAGCTACTCATGGCCTGAGCACTCATAGTCTGAGCAGGGACAGACTATGAGGGTTCCTGGGGCAGGAGGAGTTAGGAACAGACCAGGGAGTCAGACCACCTGGCTGTGTTTGGCTTGGCTCTGTTTAGGGCCCTGTGCCTCATGTCAGAGGGGAGCAGCCATGAGAGGCGGCCGTGTTAGCTTTAATTATCTGGGCAGTTAGAGCTGTACATTATGAAAGTCGGGCAATTAGGCGTGTTCCTTGAAGCTATGGAGAAATTGCTGGCTATCAAGTGGAAGGGAACTCGGGCAAAACAGATCCCTGCTAATTGCAAGAAACATTCAGCAAGAAAAAGCTATTGTGGATATCACTCCACAGAATGTTATGAAAACAGTGATTAAGTACATAAATCTGTTTGGGCATGTTGTTGGGAGGTGTGGAAAGGAAGCCCCCTCCCATGCAGGACTTTGTCTGCTCTGTCCTCTGGGACCAACCCTGGAGTTTGGAGTCTGGGGGTTCCTGGTATGGGCTTTTCACTTGTGAGGCCTCCCTGTTGCCCAGGGCTCACTGGCTGGGCTTCTGCTCTCACTGGGAGCAGACATGCAGTGTTACCACAAACCACCTCCTAAAACCTTCTCTGTTTTAGGCTAAGGGGGCATCTATGTGTGTGAGGAGTGAGGCTAGAGGCAGGGTGTGATAGAAATTTCTTTAACTCAGAGGATAGCCTTGGCCCTCTAGGGTGCTGCTAACTTGCCGATCTATGCTAAACCTGGGTTTTCCTTGCAGCTTCCAGTGTGCACATGCGGATCCCATCCTCCAATAAGGTGATCAAGACCCGCTACCGCATTGTCAAGAAGACCCCAAGTTCTTCCTTTGGTGCTCCATCCTTCCCCTCATCTCTACCCTCCTGGCGGGCCCGGCGCATCTCATTATCGAGGTAGGGAAGACCTTGTGTAGGCTTCAGCAAACCTGTGTACTGTTCTCACTGTCTGGATATTGAGGACTGAAGATGAGGCCTTTGGGCTACAGGATCTCAGCTTCTCTTAAGGAACTGCTTGGGGGCAACATCTTGGGTAGCAAATGGCTTAATTTTTTTTTTTTCATTTGTTTAGCAGTTTATATACCATATAATGGCCAACTTGTTTATAGTGCATGTTTACAAAGGTACATGTGTGCATATGTCTACTGCTAATATCAGCATGCTAACTGAGATTGGTGGGATCTCAGGCACCATGGAAACAGCTGCCCCCAAGATATTTGGGTTCTTTATATAAGCTGCCCATGGGTATCCTGCTGTGAGAAGCCAGGCCCTGAGCACCCTGTCTGAACACTACCAACATGTTAACTGTCAAAAATGGTGATGTAGATTCCTCATTACCCTACCTAGGCCATCTCACACAGTCTTCCCTCAGAGTGCACTGGGCCTTCTATAGCTACTATGTCAGACAGCAGCAATGTATCTGGCATTATTGGGGCTCCCTCCAGGTCCCAGGAGAAGGCTGAGTCTTTTGGAACATTGCTCTCCACCCCTCTTTTTATTTTAGGTAGCAGTGTCCTACCTTCAGACACAGGGGTGGCATCCCAGTGGGTAGGTAGGGAGCAAGAAGTGACAGAGTGTGGCCCTGGGGAAATGTGGGACTGGAGACTCTGGATAGGCCTACTTGCAGAACAGTGTAGTTCACGACCTGCAGCCCTCCATTGTTCCTGCCGCTACCCAGAGGATTTTGGGGCTGAGGCCAACACCAGAGGCACATCATGCTGTGTAGACAGTCCTGCCTGACTCTAGAGCCTATGGTGGGTAAACCTACTTAGCTTGTATGTATGTCCAAGGCCTACCAGCCTCTTCCCTTACCACTGGCCACACCAGGTTTGGTCCTATTGCTGACTTTTCTGGAGGCAATAGCTGGAAGTATATTTTAAATTAATTTTACTGCACTTTTTGTAATATTTTTGTTTTAAATAGATTTATATGCATCTTGGGGCTATTTCTACAAATTTATGAAGATAATTTTTACTCTCTCGATAAGGTTAAATTTACACCTGCTATTTCCATATTAATTCACATTGCTAAGTGGATCTAATTTTCTTCCGTTCCTCTATCTGGTGAGCATGGCCTTTCCTAATGCAATTTCCCCCTCACTAAATCACTGTGATCGGGAGTCATGATCGAGCTAAATTAACTTAAATTAATTTACTTAATAAGAGCCCCAGATCATCATGAATGAGGTTCAGATTTATTGATTCTCAGCTAGTGAGAACCTCCCCCTCCTGCAGCCAGTATTAGGCCTGCATCCCTCCTCTTGTAGGGCATGGATAGGGGCCCAAGGTAATGCTCTTTGGGGACCCAGCCATCTTTTCTCTCCAACCTTGAAGAGCCAAGCGGGCTCCAAGTTTCAGTTCAGTAGGGCCTCCTAGGCGGGTTCTAAAGGAGTTCCTATGTAGAAACTTGTGCCTTGGCTCCAGTGGGCTGAGTCCTGGAAAAGGGAGGTGTTTGTTGAGGCAAGGGGTGCACAGTCAGCAGGCATGTCACACAGTCTTTTGTGGAGTCTAGGAGGTAAAGAACACCAAGTCAACTGGGCCCTTCTCTCTAACTTCCGATCCTGCCAAGGTGGTACCTGGTGTGGTTCAACTGTATGGGTGGGCAGGAGGTGGGGTGGATATTATTGCCTTTTGATGGCTCAGGTCTCACAGCTATGGGGGCTTGTCTGGAATGAATTGATGTGTTTGCTGTGCTGGCTAGCTGTTGTGAACTCCAGGCCTCAATGCTTTCCCTTTACTCAGAGGACCAGTTCAGCTTGGATACAGTTGTTGAGGATATGTAAAGAGGCCCCAACACTTTTTCCTGACCACTCACCCTGGTTATTTTTAATCCTCTGCCAGATATTTGAAACTCTTGGGGTGTCATGACTTCTGTGCCTAGGGGTGGGAAAGGGACTAAGATTAGGGGTATAATTCTCAGGAGACCCTAAAGAGAGTGGTGGTCAGCAGGTTAGGCCTCCCTTACCCAAGGTCACCCATTCCCTGGTGTAGCTGCCTGCTCAGCAGAGTGGCTGCCAGCCAGTTGCCGACCTGCTATTGTCGGCTGCATACACTTGGGCTTGGCTTATTGAAGCAGCAGAAAGAGCCTGTCTTTAAAGCTGGTGGTAGAGTTGATACCTGCCTCCCTGCTGCCTGCGCCCTATCAGAGCCAGGGGCCACAGGGAGTTTTTGGCAGGCTTGCTTCCATGCAGCTCACCCTGAAGGCTTCTCAGGTCTCCTTGTGTAATAGGAATTGGGTTGGTGCTGGATTCAAGCCACTGCAGACTAAGGACTGCTGCAGTGCCATTTACTGGGCCCATAACTGTCCATTACCCTGGGAGGGAGGGCATCTTCCCTACTCAGATAGGTAGCCCTAGAAGTCTTAGAAGTTTTGATGAGCAGAGTTGGAGCCTGGTAAGCACATGTGGTGGGGTGGCTAAGCATGGGCATGAGATGGCATCTTCTCATTCTTTGCAGATAACTGTGGTTAAAGATTTAGCCATTCCTGATCATTGTTAAATGACCTTGACTGGGTAAGCCAGTTCTTACTTGAAGCCTCAGGTTCTAATCTGCCCTTGAACTGGCATTATTTATTCTGAAGTATAAGAAATGGGATAGTAGGTAGTGGGTATAGAAGATATGGATAGTGAGTGGCAAGAAGGCTCCAGGGTTCAGGCAGGTCTTCAAAGGCCCATCTGAAGCAGGACTTCTCAGTGACTGGGCTGAGCACTGTGCCACCTGACAGGTAGCTTGGTTACATCTCTGCCCTCCTTAGGTCACCAGGATGATGGAGTGGGCAAACTGGCAATGCTATGATTTATTTGTGTGAGGCCTCCCCCTACATCCTGGGGTTTCCTGTCTATGCTCTTCCCTCCCTGTGATCCTGGGAAGGCAGGAAGTATCTGGCACCATGGGCTGTTAGCAATGCCGTTTTTGGGAAAGAGCAGGAGTGACCATCTTCCCTTCTGGGAAGTTTTATACTTCCTTTCTTTGGAGCCTAAGGTGGCAGTGTAGGGGACCTGCCATCACCTATTATCTCTGAACACATTTTATGGTATGAGGTCACCTTACTGTAAGGCCATGAGAAACTGGCAGGCATATACTTATACAGAATAGTCACAGGAGGGGAAATGGGTCTTCCTTCTGCTGCTGGCACACTCTGGGTTGGACATGTTGACAGTCAGCTCATGGCCTCAGATTCTTTTGTTTGTTTGGTGCTTGTCTCTGTCCAAACAGAAGGCTGGGAGACTGCTGAGCATAGCCCTTAGAACTTTGAGGTATTCCCATTCAGGGTCTATGGAGGATGGCCATGTCCATTGATGCTGAGGTTGGCAAGCTCACCTGTTGTCCTGGCCAGGTGAATGCATAGAGGCCTATAACAGAAGGTCCCTTCTGGTACAAGACTCTGACTTTGAGGGTAGTGTCTGTGGTACTGGACACTGTTTTCTTTGGGTATTTGGCAGTGGCTATTGGCTTAGTTTTGAGGCTTTCTGTTGAATGTGCTGTTCAGCTCATACCCAGGGGAGCTAGCAGGATGGAGCTCCTGTTCAGTTAGTTCAGTCCAGGGCCCTGGCACACTATCTTGGCCCCATGTCAGCCTCCTAAAGCCATCCTTAAGCCATGCAGAACACTGATGTCTTGGCATAGGGCTTGTCCCCAGGGGTTTCAGGCCCAGAACCAGCCCAAGTCACACAAAGGATGCTGTTCAGGCCTAGGGTCTAAGATGTGGGGGCAGAAATTGAATGGGGCCTCAGAGAGAAGCCATCCCAGAACAGAGGCACACATCTGCATGGCCGGTGGATTTTTTTTTTCTCTCTCTAAGATTTGTGGATTTGCCTGTGTCCTTGTGGCTTTCAGCAAGTTCATTAATCTGAACTGAAGCTGATGTGACTTATATCCCTAAACTGCCTGTCACTTTTTTTCTTTCACCAAATTCATTTGACATGAAAGTGCGAAATAAACAGAAGCCACTGTGCTTAAGCAGATGAATCGAGAGGCTTTTCCAGCCCTACTACAAATGGTCCTGTCACAGAGCTGCTGCTTGCTGGGTTGCCTTATTTTATTTTATTTTGTGCCTGTGCGGTAAATCTTAAGTAATCTCTGTGCAGTTTGATGAGGTTTAGGCCAAGATTTTGAAAGGCTCTGAAACGCTTCTCCAAAGTGACGTCTCATTAAAGAGGATTCAGCCAAGAATGGGAGGCATCTCTAACTGCACGGCTGGTTCCTATGCTCTGTCTTCATGTGTTTCCTTAATGAGCAGTTGCACCCACTAGCCTGGTTACCAGCAAACGCCCTGTTCTGCCTCCTACTTGCTCTCTGTGCAGGGTACTGTCTTGTGACTGCCAGGGCTGCCACAACAAACTGTCACCATGTGTATGGCTTAGAAGTGTGTATTTGCCTCTCTCTTCTGGAGGTCAAAGTCTGAGATCAGGGTGAAGGCAGATTGTGGGGGCTAATAAGGGCTTGCTGTTGGCTTCCTGGGGGAATATCTTCATATAAGGGAGAAGAGGAGATCTCATGAACATTTATTTGGTTTTTTTCACTTAGAGGACCCTTATCCCATCCCGAGGGCCTTGATCCTTAGTTCTTGAGGACTCTGAATAGGCTCCCAACAGCCCTACCTCCACGTGACATTTCTTCAAGCTAGGGCTGCAGCATGGAAGTTAGAAGGGCACATTATTCCATCCATGGCAGGGATGGGCCACCATCAGCTACAACTGGAGCTTCCCGACACTCCCAGGGCGTGCAGTAGAGAGAAGGAAGGTGTTTGGAGTGACTCCTTATGAGACCAGTGCTCACTTCTCCAGATTGCTTTCATCCTCATCCTCTGCCTGGTCTTGAACCTCTCTGGGAGTTTACGAAGGCCCACGTTTAGCTCAGTATGGGGTCATACTGATAATCTTAGTTGCCAAGGAGCTAATGGTATATCAGGTTAGGGGCCTGTTGGGACTCAGGTCCTTTGGAGATGGCAGTCAAGAAGCATATGGACAAATGAGGCATGCGGTTTTGTGAGTAGCTACTGAGGCTCTGAAATCTGCCCAAAATGGCAGGTTGGGGTTGGTTTTAGGGAAGACCTATCTGGAAGTAAGGCTTCCAGGAGTTAGGGCAAGGGCAGCACAGGCCACAGCAGCAGGGCCTTTCTGTGGCCTGGAGAAGAATCTAGAGTGCTAAGAGGAAAGAGGCTGAACCTGGAGAGTCTGCTCCTGGGTCAACTCAGTGTTGGATATCATGGGATATCAGAATAGGCATTATTCTTGACACAGATGAGGAACAACTTGCCAATGAGGCAGCACTGTTGCAAGCTTTCCCTGGAGATTGTCCTTGGCTCTGTAGGTGGACCGTGTAATGGAGAAAAAGGTAGGACCACTCAAGATAGCCCTTCTCCTCCTTCCCCCTAGGGCAGAGCTGGTCTCCTCTGACTGTTCTTTCAGCCTAGGCCATGCTTTGGCCCTAGAGAATGATGTCAGTACAGTGCTGCTGATCTTGGACCACCAGCATTTGCAGCTTTGAGCTTGAATGTCTGATTGTGAGGCCCTCATCCAGGTCCTTGCATGTTGTCAGTAAGACAAGTCTCTTCCATTTGAGTCACAGCTCTAAGACTCACTCTTAGAGCTCTCAGAGTACCTGATACTGCTGCATGAGTGCTCAGTCCCTACAGCATGGGTGTGAAGAGAGGTGGTAACAAAAGAAGATCTCTAGGGTGGTGCTGCAGATAGTGGGTACAGTAGTTAGAAGGATTACCGTTTATCCTAGAAACCTCTGCACCCAACTGTAATTCCCTTTTCTTACCTTAGTGTCAGTATTGGGGATGATTGAGAGGCATTGGATTACATATATGCAAAGACTGTTACCTCAAGTCAGGAGATCCTAAGTACAGGTAACCCTAAGCCTAGAGGTTTCCTGATTCACTCAAGGCCAGGATGGCAGGAGTGTCCAATACTGTGGTTCTCAGGGAACTAGCTTTCTGGTCAGTAGAATAGAATGGTGATCATGTGGGTTGGGGTTATTTACTTGACTGGCACCCATATTTTACTTGTTGACTGTGTGGGTGTTGTGGTCAGAGTCTTCCCGACTTTTCTTCTCAGCTTCCTTAAGAGTGGGTATTGCAGGCAGGCCACAGTTGGGTGACTCCTCTCTGCTTAGGAACTATATTGGAAGCGACTGACAGCCTGACTTAAAGTCCAGGTAGTTTCTGCCTTGCTCTTTTTTATTACTGCTTGTGCGTTCTCTCACTCAGTAATCACTGAAGGCCCCCACCTACCTGGAAGCTTCAGCCCAGCAGAAGCCAGCCCGAACAGGTCATTATTCCTGGGCTGAGAGGAACAGCTAGGCTATAGCTCTCAGAACCATGGTACCTGTTGATGAATGGAAGGTCAAAGACATAGCAGAGGCTTCATATGGGAAATGGCACAGGCTGGTTGGCGCCCATATGGAGGCCAGTGAAGTACCAATGCAGATGCTCAGTTGCGTCTATAGTAGAGGAGTTTTAGAGAATTAATATGGGGCCCTGGAGGGGCCAAGAAGGCCTGGCTATGGCAAGCCAGCTGCTCAGTCCCAGCTCTTGCTGCACAGTGACAATGTGGATATAATATCTGTGTATGGGCTTAATGTAGCCACTTTCCTATTCGGGGCCCTGCTGACACGCACTGCCCACTGGGCCTGGTGAGGTGGCCTGTAGATGGCTGTCAGCAGGTCTAAAAACCACAGCTGCTGGGCCTGGGCTAGAAGTGGTGCTGGTCTAGGGCTGAAGCTTTTCTGAATCTGTTCCTTGCCTCTGTTCCCAGTGGACCACAGGCTGCCTCCTCCTTGTTCTGTGTCAGTAGTGCCCAGAAAAGGGAGAGAGGCGTTACCTCTTGGCTCACATGTTCTTTCCTAACTACAGTCTTACTTTTAGTTTATTTGAATAACTTATTTTGATATGTTTTATACTTAGAGAAAAGGCACAGAAATGATATGGAATTTAATATTCTTTACCCAAGCCTACCAATTATTTTCATTTTGCCCATTTACTACTGCATTGCCTTTGTGCTTTCTGAACTGGCTCTTTGTGGTCCCGCATGAGTCTCTAGGCAGGAGGGATGTCTGAGGCCTATCCTGGTCTCAGTGGTCATGTACTTGGAGGGTAAAGGCCCAGGTGTTATTGGAAATGTCCCTTTACTGGGTTTTTTAAAATGTCTCTTTGGAATTAGGTGTAGATTTGTTGTTGAGGTTCTTATGTGTTCTTGGCTTGCTCAGTGGAGGAGACATGTGGTCCAAGAGCTCTTGGCTAGCCTGTGTTGTGCATGTTACTCTGACCCATTGGTAGGAGATTGTGAAGACTTGCCAGACCCATGCTGCCTGTTGAGCTGTTGCCACTCAGTCATCAGGACCTATTAGTGATTTTTCCAATCTCTTCTTCATTCTGATGGGTTGATAGAACTCTGCCTGTAAGTAGTGATCCCTTGCTCGTGTATGTTTGTTTGTTATAATCGCGTGGTCCTGAACTCACACTTTAAATAGGCTGTAATCTGTTTCTATCATTATTTATTTTGGTCCTCGGTCAGTCTTATACTCCAGACTGGGTTGAGGTTTTCAGCAGGCCTCATCATTCCCGGGACACTGACTTTCAGTGGGCTGAAGGTACTCCAGGTTCACCCTGGACTTTCCCTTCCATGGTCCTGAATCAGTCACTTCTTTACAAAACTTTGCCCCTTATAGTATGTCAACACTTGACCAGTTTTTGCAGTGTGTAGAAAGCCTCCTGTGACCAAGTATTGGTGTTGAAATTTAGTTCTGGATGAGCACAGCGTGCCATATTGCTTTTGGATCTCCTCAGTATCTACTTGTGCTTGGATGCTCATTTGTTAGGCCTAGAATGCAAGTTTCATTCTTGGAGTTAAGCACTAAGAAAAGCAAGCTTACTAAGTAGAGTTCCACTTTGTTCTTGGCATGTGGTGAAATACGGAAATATAAATGTAGGAACTTGTGAGTCTTGCTGAATGCTCTATGTACAGTGCTTGCCTGTACAGAGACACATCCCTGTGCCCTGCCCAGGTCAGTCTCCTGCCTCTTCCAGTGCCTCCAACCCCAGTGCAGCTCCCATGCATCTTTTCTTCCTGTGGAATGACACACACATGACTTCCCCTCACTTTGTCTGCACAGTGCAATGGATCTGTTTTGCACTCTCTGTGCTTCACTCACTGCCAAGCAACGTTCTCTTGCTTATTCCACATGATGTGAATTCTCTCTGGGTGAACGTTGAGCTGATTCTCATTTGAGAGGTGTAAATGAAGGCTGCCAAGGAGCTGTGCACACCTGAGTGGGGATTTCTGGAATGTGGAGAAGACACGTGTTTAGCTTATATGAAATAGTCTCATCTTCCTTCCAAAAAGGGTAGGATCCTTTCTGTCCCCTTATACCTGATATTATTGGGTTTTGGTTTGGTTTTTATTTCTATTCTCAGTGTGTGGCAGAGTCTCACTGCATCCCCTGGTGACCATAAGCATTTACTCAAGCTTGGTTATTCTTAAGCTATGGGGGTACATTTAACTTTTTTATAGCACCATGTCTCTTCCCTCCCCCACCCTTTCCTTCATCAACCTCATAGATTGACTGAGGCTGAGGAAACAAGGTTGTGACTTCAGGGACCTCATTCTTGTGCTTGTTCTCATGTGTCCCACCTGCTCCCTCTGTCACCTGTCTCATGCACATACACAGTATACCCTGCACACACTTCCCTTGAAGGCAGGCTGTGTGCTAACACCATTGTGCTCTAAGCCCCGATCCCATTAGTATACCTCAAGGAATAATTACTGGGTCCCATTCCCTGCCAGCTCAGTCGTGTCCCTTCCTAGGCTGGTTAGAGATGCATGCCTGACTGCATCTGTTTGGGCCTGTGTCCACTGTCTGATGTTCTGAAATTTTACACATGGGTAAAGAAACCAAAGTACGATAGTGCCTGTGGGGAACAGGAGTTTCAGTCAAGGTTGTTCTTCTGTGTGTTGTCAGCCCGTAACAGGAGAGCTCTGGATTCTCTTTGGCCAGGGGAGGGCTCTTGAGGATGAGTCCTGGAGCCTTCATCTCCTCCTGCTCTGGCCCCAACAAGCTTCCCACGTGGTGTAGAAGGAGGCCTCTTCCGGCAGGTTTTTTAGAATTTTATTTTATGAGAACAGGCGGTTACAGCTCCCCAAGTGCTGTAAAAGTTAATGTGATGGCCTCCCTGCGCCTGTGCTCATTTTTATAATTTTTTATTTTATGAAACAGGACAGGGAGCTTAGTGACTTATTACTATTCATTTCGTTTCAATGCAGTAAATATTGATTCAGTTGGGGGTTTTCAATTTAAACCACTCGGCGATTATATAAAATATTACTGGCTTCTGAAATTATGCTTACCGATCCCTTCGGCTGCTCATTAAGGAAGGAGTGCAATTTTTAGATCCCTTTGCCTTCATCATTCTAATAAATGGGCTGAGATACGTTTTTGCACGGAAGGTGCCACAGAAGTTGCTAGCAGGGGTTTGACAGCACGGATGCAACTCTTAATTTGGAAGTCATTTCAAAGCCTGCCTTGGTTATTTATTTCTGTTTGAGGCGGGCAGGCCTTTGAGCTTGTGTCCTGGGTTGCAAGGCTGAGTGGCATCCTCCTGAGCCGGACACCTGCTGCTTCCACTAAAGCTGAGGCCCACGCCCTTTCAAAGCCTTTCAAGGAGGGACTGGCAGGAAAGTCATCTTGGAAGGGCAGCTTCCAGCCCCTGACTGAAACACTGAGGCTGGGATATGCCTGAGGAATACACATCTCAGGAAGGGAGGATAGTACTTTCTTAGAGATCTTTTTTGTTTACTGTTACTTTATTTATGTATAAGGTGCTTTGCCTGCATGTGTAGCTATGTATCAGTTGCATGTTTGGTGTTTCTAGAGACCAAAATAGGGCATCAGAGTCTCTGGACCTGGAGTTATAGAGCATTGTGAACCACCTTGTAGATGCTGGAAATTGAACTTTGGTCCTCTATAAGAGCAACAAGTTCTCATAACCACTTAGCCATCTCTTCCACCCCTTCTCAGAGATCTTTAAACTCAGCCCTTGCTAACTGGTAGGATGGAGCCAAGACTGAGACTTGAGCCCCTGAGGAGGAAGTTCCTGGGTGCCAGGGCCCAGCTGGTACGGATGGTTGAGTTGATTACTACTGTTGTGTTCTTTAATGTTCTGACACGAAGTACGGAAACACTGTGCTTTCCCAACGGCACCTGTCTAGACTCTGGCCTCAGAGCAGGAAGCCAGTTGGAGCTCCTGCACACAGGTCTGTTCCTGCGCTTAGTCACTCCACATCGGAGTGATAGCTTCTGGGTGAGCTCAGGGACATGACAATTTCCTGGAGACTTCAGTGCTCCTGTGCTCCCAGGTAGGAGCAGAAACTCAGTGTTCCTTAACTAACCTCCGATTTTGAAAGAGGAGGACAGGGTTATAGTCCCCAGGATCCTCTTCCCACAGAGTCACATATCCTGTGACAGCCTCTTCCGACACTGCCACTGCTGCTTTCAGGACTACTGGCACGGAGCTCGGAAGCAACGTCTAGAGTGTGTGTGACATAACCATCTGAGAAGAGACAGGGAAGGGTCCAGGCTAGGAGCGCAGGTACAAGGTAAGAGGCTCATGAACATATGGGCCCAGGGCCTTGGACATGGAATGGTCCCATGTTGAGGCCCTGTGGGACAGAAGGAAGGCAGGCAGGTAGCAGTGATCTATTCTCCTGTGTTACTTGGTCATCCATGGTCTCTTTGTCCCTCTAGTGAGGCACTGAAGGTAGACAGACCAATGAGGGCATTGGGGGTGCTAGAACAATAAGCCGTCCAAAAGTAGAACCTGCACATTCTCAGGGCTCTGCACTGACACCCCTCATGGGTTCTGCTGGCCTTTGTGATGTCTCTATTTCTTGACTCAGTCTCGGTCTGGTATGTTCTGTGACAGCCTAATAGTTGCATGTGCTGTCTTTTCTTCCTCCTTTCTTTGCTTGTGCCCCTCTGTGACATGCTCTGTGACATTCTCTCTCTTGATTTCACTTTTGCTTTGTCTGAGTGAAACTGTGCCTGACCCCGAGGCTCTGTGTACAAGTGGGAGATGCTCTCCAGAATATGCTTTCAGGCACAAGGAGTCTGAGGCCTTGCCAGCAGAGGAGTAATTTTCATGCATGGGTTCTGAAGCCTGAGCTGATGCTCCCTTGAGGGTGCAGGTCTGAGGGATAGCTCAAGTGGGTACACCTTGATCCTCCTTCAATCTGCTCTGGAGCCAAGCCTTCTGTAGAAACCTTGCAGCCCAGTGCTTTCCCTTCCAGTGGGACTAGACTACCACAGCTTTATTGCACACCAACAGTCTTCTTGGATTAGGGTGGTGACAAAAGGCTAGGGCAATGGGTCATGGGATTTTCTTTGTACCTACTGAGAAATTAGTGGATCCCAGATTGGGGCTGGCTTCCAAGACACTGGGTTTTGCTTCTGTTCCTGAGCCCCATGCAGTAGAATTTGATCTAGAGGGTATAAAGGTGTCTGTCCTCTTTGCCCTTCTTATTGGCTTGGGTGACTAAAGTTCTATCTATTGTGATAGGCCTATGGTAAAGAACATCACAATCAGACAGGAATGACTTTACCAATTCTGGTTAGTGGATGGCTGTCCATCTTCCTATTGTGGGTGAATGGACAGTTTTGGACATTATATACAGCAGAAAAATTGGAGATGCTATTCTAACAGGAAGAAAAAAGTATCTTTGTCATTCAGTGCCACCTGGGTGCCTTACATCATTAAATGCTGTTTTAAATACCCCTTTTAGCCTGTTTTTAGAGGTGGTAGTAAAGTGTTATTCAAATAATCAATACCATATCTAACTTCTCATAAATCATCCTCCAGCTGATCTTACCTAAAACATGCTTCACCTCTCATGGCTGGGTCTGATGTTGGGCTGGTGGGTAGTGAGTGGCCTTACTTTAAAACGTGAGAAACTGGCATTTCCAGGGATAGGCTTCCATGATAGCTGCTATCTGAAGGGATCACACTATTTCTTGGGCTCTATGCCAGGTGCTCACTTAGGATCCAGGTGGACTCACCCTGGGACCCCATTGTATCATGCTGGGAAGGAGGGTGACCAGGCCTGGCATCTCTGTCATTACAATACTTCCAAGACAAAATGATACTTCCATGGAATGTAATAGTGTCCCTAGGGGGCATGGACTCTCAGATCAGCTCAAGGCCCCTCTTTGTCCTATCTCTTTCACCTGCCTCCTCATCTCTCATTTACATTTACCCCCTTAGAATGCTCTGTTTTGGGATGTAGGATTTGGATGTAGGATTTGGAGGATATCCTATCTCTACCCTGAGCCCAAGGAACAGGTCTCTGTGGGAGTACCTTCTCCTAGGTGCTTTGGTTTCTGTCCTCCATAGCATCTGTCCCTGTCTGGCATTTGCTGTGGCTATTGGAGGTCTTACTACTCTGTGTGCTTCCTGGACAGCTAAGTCTCATGGGGGCCTGAGGTGTGTTTTGCTGGTGACATCAATCTGGTATATGGATTGGAGTTGAAGTTTGTAAGACCTCTTTGTATCAGAAGCAGGCCCAGGTTCCCTGGTCAGCCTGCAGGTGTGTGGACAGGTTGGGACTCACGCTGAACCCACTGCCAATACCAGGCCAGGCTCTTGAGGGCTTTCCCCAAGTCAGCAGGGTGTCTGTGGCTGACCACCCCTCCCCAGAGCTGTAGTCCCTTGTGTAATTTGCAGTGGGATGCCTGTTAAGATTGCGTCCACTTCCCAAGTCAGCACTTAATTGGCAAGGTGCTTGATTTAACAGCGTGGGAGCCTCCACCGGAAAAATGGCTTGAATAAATCTCTGCCTGACGCCAGAAAATAGATATAATCTCAGCATTAACTACATTAATAGTAGCAGGAGCTGAATTAAGAAAGCCATAAAGCATAGGTGGGAGCATAAATTATGGTCCCTCCTCCCCTCCATGTTTGGGTCAGGGAGGTCGGGCTTGGGCGGGGTGAGGGCTTAACCACAGAGCCTGAGCAGCAGCTGGAGGGACAGCTCTCACAGTCCTGACCTGTGGTCTCAAGTGTCTCAGCTGTAGGGAGAGTGGTTGTGTGACCTAGCCTCCCTGGCTCTTGTTTGTCCCAGGTTTGGGTAATCCTGGCAGAGTGGGCCAGCAGTGCTATGAAGTGCTAGGGGTAGCCCTTGTATGTCATCATTAGGAGTGACAGAACAGGACTGAGTTTTGCTAGAGCAAGTGACTCCACACTCCATGCTGTCCTCTGGTATTTGCATCAAAGAAACAGTCTTAGAGGAGGACTGTCCCACTGCTTGTTGGGTAGCTGAGCTCCCCTGAGGTCTGACTTTAGGGTCACCATTCTTCATTTTCCTGCAGTTCTCTTCCCACAGGAAGAGATGTGATGTCAGTGACTCTAGCTAGGGCAAGGGCCATTGGCTGGGCTATTTATTGTATGGGTCTGGTGCAGGGCTGTTGTAGTTTCAGGAGTCAGGAGGTAGACATATCCTACAGAGCTGTTCTGCCCTCTTTGTTGGCCACTGGCACTATAAATGTAGATTCTTGTGTTTTGCTTTGGTTCTTACCTTGTTTATTATTGTGTGTCTCTAGCTTGCCTGTCCCTCATGGGCCTGTAGGACCCTTTTAGAGTTCTTCTTTGCCATTTACCTCATTCTCAGAGCTTTTCTGTCTAAGGCCGTTTGCCAGAAGGTTCTATTTCTCTGTGCTATGGAGTCTGCCTGCTAAGTCTTCATGCATCAGTTTCTGTAGAACAGCCTTCCCAGAAACCCACCTACCTGCTTCCTATAACACTCTGATCTCCAAGGCTCTGTCTTGGGCTTTTCCTGGTACTAGAAACATACAGCAACCTAGAGAATTACTTTTATTTGCCTCTTGCTGTGAATTGAATTGTGTCCCATTGGAATTCATAAGGTAAAGCCCTGACCCTCACGTGACCTTATTTGGAGAAGAGGTCTCTGGGTGTGAGTAAAGTTAATGAGACTCACACATGTTCAGCTCTAGTCCAGTCCAACAGGTGAACACCTGGAGAACTGTGGGAAGATTCCTTCTAGAGCCAGGAAGGGAGGCCTCTTCTGAGACCAGCCAGTGTCGCCTGGTCTGGGCCTCTCAGACTCAGGAGAAAGCATGTTTCTGTTGTTGAAGCACCCATGCTGCAGCATTCTGTGGGTCACCCTGAGGTAGGCACCTTATCATTCACTGGTCCTTAGGCTGTCCAGGGCACTGTGTGTGGTACTGGCTTTCTCTCATGGCTTGTCCATTTTACTGTTGCTGGGTGTCTTGGTTACTTTTTGCCTTGGCATCTGCCCACAGAATTGCTCTCAGCCTTGTTGAGCATGTCTTAGGTGACAGACTACCTTTATGTCTGTGGAGTTCAGCCGTGGGGTGGATGAAAGAATTAGAAGACAGCTAGCTCCTATGCTGCCCTCCCATAGCACAGTCAGCTCGAGTATAAATGCTGCAGTTCCTCTGTCCTCTCACTGGAATCGTGCTGCTGGTATGTGGTAGCATCTCACTCTGTGTGTGTGTGTGTGTGTGTGTGTGTGTGTGTGTACAAGTGGAGGTCAGATGACAATTTGCTGTGTGTTCTATTTTCTCCTTTTACTGTGTGGGTTCCAGGGATTGACCTCAGGTGGTTACTCTTGGCAGCATGAGCCTTAACCTGCTAAGCCATCTTTAGCCCTATTCCTGAAGGCTTCATTTGTACATCTTGACAAGCAAATGGTGCAGAGAGCCTTCCACGCTTAGCATCCTGTGGTACTTCTTCATGGAGCTTCGTCAAGTTTTCTCCTGATTTTGTGTGTGTTTGCCTTTCTGTTGATTTGCCGAAATACTGTATATATTATGGATACATACTCCTAGATGTCTTCTTGTATTGTAAAGCTTGTGTTTTGCATTGCTGGGGATGAAGCCAGGCTCTTGCACATGCTAGAAAAGTGTTCTACTGCTGAGCTATACCAGCAGTCTGAGAGGGTGCTTTTTAATGCTCTGGTTTATCATTCTTTTCTTTTATGAATAGTCTTCTCTGTATCCTGTTTAAGAAAAATTTGCCTATCCAAGGTCATATTTTCTTCCAGAAACTTTGAAGTCACAACTGAGTCTGTAATCCTTCTTAGGCTGAGTTTTATTTTATAGGGTATTTTATTTGGGAGACTCTCTTGTCTCCCAAAGGAAATAAAAAAGGAGCTCCCTTAACTTGCCCAAGCACATGGGACTCAACTTTTTTTCTTAAGATTTATTTATTTATTATATATAAGTACACTGTAGCTGTCTTCAGATACACCAGAAGAGGCCATCAGATCTCATTACAGATGGTTGTGAGCCACCATGTAGTTGCTGGGATTTGAACTCAGGACCTCTGGAAGAACAGTTAGTGCTCTTAACCGCTGAGCCATCTCTCCAGCCCTGGGACTCAAATTTCATTCAGGTCCTTAAACACTGGCTGTTTGACCCTCTGTTTTTTACCAATAGATGCCTTGGTCACTGGAATCATTCTTTTTTTTTTTTTTTTTTAATTGAACAACTTTATTTTAAAAAACAAAGATAAATGTACAGATTTTAAAAGCTTTTTTGCATAAAAGTATATGACTACATTTTTGTCAGTACTTGATTTTTTTAAAGGTTTGATAGTATGCCTTAAAATCTTACTAGTTACAATGAGCATAAAGTACATGTAAACAAGATGTAACCTGGAAATAGTCAAAGTTTTCTTGGTGTGTAAAGATTAAGCATAATGGTTTTTCATTTTCTTTTTTTGGCCTTTTTTTTTCTTGAACTTCATATAGTCTGTAAGTTGTTTCTGGGGTGTTCAGAGCTTTCTGGGGTTAGTATCCAATTATCAATGACTGCATATTATGTCTGTTCTTTTGTGACTGGGTTACCTCACTCAGGATGATAATCTCTAGATGCATCCATTTTATTAAGAATTTCATAAAGTCATTGTTTCTGATAGCTGAGTAGTACTCCATTGTGTAAATGTACCACAATTTTTGTATCCATTCATCTACCGAAGGACATCTGGGTTCTTTCCAGCTTCTGGCTATTTTAAATAGAGCTGCTATGAACATTGTGGTGCATATGCCTTTATTGTGTGTTGGAGCTTCTCTGGGGTATATGCCCAGAAGTGGAATAACTGGGTCTTCAGGTAGTACTATGTCCAATTTTCTAAGGAACCACCAGACTGATTTCCAGAGTGGTTGTTCCAGTTTACAACCCCACCAGCAGTGGAGAAGTGTACTGGAATCATTCTTTAACATTTGTTCTTTCAGGTGAACTTTAGGAATACTGGGTCCTGTTTGTAGCCTTCCTCAACAACGATCCTCAAACCCAACGACTTTCTTCTTAGCACTCTGCTTCTTGCATAGTTTGGAAGGCCCACCTTGCTGTTGCACACTTTGGAAGGCCTGTCTTGCTGAGTATGTTTCCTGTTGTCAGTGCTACAGGGGCCACTGTGCCTCCACTTACTACTTTTTCTTCTGTGTATTCCACCTGGCTTTTGTTGACATCTTGGAAGGTTATTGCTTCTCACATATATTTACCTGCTCATCCTAATTCCGATTCATTTTTATTGTTGAGCCTTGTAGTCTTTCCCTGGTGTTGGTGTAGAAGCCACTTCCTAGTGAGGCTCCCCTTATGTAGGGAGCCAACTGGATTTAGTAAGCAGTCTTGGTGGCCTTTTCCCATGGCATAGTGGAAGAGTGTTGTTATAGATCAACTTAAGTACAACCCAGGGACACCCGAGGGCCTAGCCATGCCCCTCAGCAGCTGGCACATTGGAATTGAGAGGGCCCTGGGCTGATGACGTGGGAAAACTGGTGTCAAGTTGCAGAGGACGGAGAGCATTGCCTGTGGTATCTACCAGCCATTACCACCAAGGATAATTGTGTTGGCCACTGGGCTCCAGCTTCTTTACCCATGTTGCTGAACTCTGCACTCTGAGTAGGGCTATTAAGGCCTAGCAATACCTGTTTTTTTTTTTTTTTTCTTTTGCAGCTAACATACAAAACACCAATAGCTTCAGCTGAAATGGATTTTTAAAAGTGTCATTTTATGGAGAATTTTACTTTCCATCTTGTTGTTTATTAGGCTCTTAAAGGGAAAGCTTGTAATGTATCCATTGATCGAAATACCAATTGAATAGACGTGAGCACATAAAGCACATAAAACCGCCCAGCCCCTCGTAATAGGGCAGCAGTGTTTGTAATGGAGGCAGTGCAATTAGCTTTACCCACCACCACTGGGCTGGGCTGGCAAGGGGTGCAACTGAATTACTTACTCATTAATGTGTGTGTGAGAGAGACAGAAGGAGCAGGATCCTCCAAGGAGTGATACCTGAATAGTCCTTGGGTGATATAGCCCTGTTGATGGGTCAGCCTCCAGCCCTAATGATTAACCAACTCTGTTCCACCTCCTCTATCAACAGCCATTCACCCAAATCCCCACCTACTAGATGGTCCCACCAGTCCCAGGTTGACTTGTTTCCTTTGGTACAGTACACACATAGTCTTCTCCATGCATATCCTTACCCTCACTGTGGCCCTCTGGGGTAAGAGGTCCCCTTTCCTTTGTACATGGTACCTATATCCCAGGGATGATAAGTCTTCTTAGTCACCCCCAAACTCAAGGCTCTGCTCTGCTTGTCCCTCATGGCTCTGGTACTCTTCTTCCCAGGACTGTCTCCATCTTGGGAACCTGCGATGCTGAGTTGTCCAGGTTAGTGAGCAAGGCTTCTGTCTTCCAGAGCATTTCATGTACTGTCCTGTCCAAGATGTGCGGGTGTTGAAACCCTTAGGTAGGACTAGCACTAGTGAAAAGGAGTGTTTATACTGCTTGGTTATCTCCCACCCCCGCCTATTCTCATGTACTTGCGTACACATGGGCACACATACTGGCTCTCTCTCCTGAGCTGAATGGCTCGGGTGGGGCAGTCTGTTTCTGGTGGAAAGGCCTGCTAAGCAGTTTAGTGCCTGTCACGGCGGCTCCGCCTGACCTACTTGGGGATTCGCCGTGCAAGCTGCCTCTTCTGCTGACTGCGCACTCTCTATCGCTCAGCTCCGAGCTTCAAAAACCGTGCTCCATTTCCTGAAAAATGCTTCCCTGGTTGTTTTCTCTGCTCCCCAGCCAGCCCGCCCAGCTCCTGTTCCATCCCCACCAGCTTGGGCAGCCTGGTCCCACATGCTGCCACTCTCTGGATAGCCATGGTGGGTCACCGTTCTGCTCACATGTGTCCTCTGACCCTCCTCCTCTTCTTTCCCAGCTTATTGCTTCCTTGGTGCTTATCCTTTGATGCACAGATGGACACCTTGCTTGCCAGATCTCTTTGCTCTCTCTAGCAAGCCCTCCTTGCTCTGTTTCCTGCTAACCCTGCCTGTAACTGACCAGAGCTTTCAGATACACCCTAGTCCCTGCCCCTCCTGAGATAGCTGGGAGCCCCATATTATATACTTCTGCTCCCATCTGGCATCTGTCCATCAGCACAGATTTCTAGAGCTTCCCGTATTCCACACAGCATAGGCCTTGTCCCCTGGGAGTCCTAGATGACAGACAAATGTAGAGCCCAGGTCTTTCCTAGGCTGGGAGTGTCTCACCTTCTCTGGGTATTGAGGAAAGCTTCCCCAAGGACATAATACCTGATCTTGAATCCAGATTTAATCATGTCTTTAGGCAAACGGGCATCATGAGCAAAGGCCCAATACCCAGGAATACAGTACTTTGTAGGCTCTGTAACTTCCTAGGAAAACTGAAATTCTAGACTGGGGTGGGGTGGGTGCTGAACATGACAGCAAGGACTCAACAGCTGTGTACCCTTTATGAAATATATAGACTGAGGAAATTGGTGGGACCTTATCAGTTGTGTAGTTTCAAACAAATGGTCAGGGAAGAGTGGATGAAGGGACCCTTAACCTGACCTAGTAGAAGCCAGGCTGTGCTCTACAGTATCAGCTGAGGACAAATAGAGAGGTCTGGTGTTAGAGGGAAGGCGGCAAGGCCTTTTTTCTTAAGGTTTGGAAGGCAGAAGGTACTTGGGATGGAGGTGGCAGATTAGAGGAAGAGAGTTAGTATATAGGCAGAACTGGGAGGGGCAGGAGGGTTCTGGGCGGAATTTTTCATGGTCTTCATCCTTACTGTTAAGGGTTAGATTAGACCTTAGGTCCCTTCACCAGCCACTCTGGGCCTCTTTTCTGTAAGAGTCATACTCCTTGCCCCAGCTACTAGAGTAACTCTCTTTCCTCAGCACCAGTTATAGTAGAAATCTGGCTCTGATCACAGTATTTGTTGTTCAGAGATACCATTGGACCTGGTATGTGTGGGCTGCCGAGTTTAGAATTACTTGGCTGTGGCCTGGGCCTCTGTATGTCACTTGACTGTCCCTTGCCCAGAGTGTCCTCCAGGGTCCTTGGCCTCCTTACCACCTGTGCTGGGTCTGTACTGGTCACACTGGTCTCTTAAGAGAGAGGGGTGTGTTGCATGTCAAGGTCCCATGCAGTAAGATTTCAGAGACAAGAGAATAGTGTCCAGAGTCTCTGGGTTGCAGAGGCCAGGCTGCCTGGAAGGTCTAGGCAGTTTTTAGGAAGAGCTGTTGGCCAGGTACCTGTTCACTGACCTCAGGCTGCTGCTGGTTATACAAGAATTGGAGTATTCTGTTGTGTCCAGATCCTATACGGCCAGGGAATTTCAGGATGAGTCACCCAGGTACCCCCAACCACATCACCACCTCTCTGCCAGACCAGACAGCTTCAGGCTTGGAAGCTTCCACTGCTCATAAGCAAGTGGACACACAGCACTTCTCTTTTCTTCTTCTTCTTTCTTTTTAAGAAATAAAGAAAAACCCACTTTTGAGGTGTGTGTCTTTTTCCGCATTATCACTGCTTTTCATTTAAAATGTTATCTCCCCCTGCCCCATCCTTTGTGTGCCCCCCCAAGGGTAAGAGGGGAGGCCCAGCCTCACCCTGGTGTAGTCAAGGTTATGGTGATAAATCCTGGGGCATTGTCACTTCTATTCGGAGTAAATTGGCTGGCCGCTTTCGGGCTGAAGGAAAGATAATTTGCTGTAGTATTTCAAATGGATTAGAAATGGATTTGAAGGGAAAGTTCATGCCTCCCATTACAAAGGCGAGAAAGAAGACTATCTTAAGGCACTGTTCCCTCCCTGGCCTTCATTATCCACGCTTAATACCTTTCCTATTTTCCAGCGTTAATGAAATTTCCTGGCGGCATGGGCCTGCTGGACGGATGGGAGAAGCCTTTAGATCTGCGGCTCCCATTGCAGAAAAGGAATTACAGAGCCATGCCGTGAGGGCAGGCGCTTGCAGGGTCCTTGGCCCTGCTATTATCTCATTAATTTTATCCCCTCTTCTCTGTACAGTTCGTTTCCAAAGGCTGTCCTCTCCATTAGGGTAACAATTTACTGGAGTGCTGTGACACCCATGGCAGTAAAAAGCTACAAGGCCCCACCTGGAGCCCTCTGTTGTGGCTTCCAAAGCCAGTGAGCTAGCAGGGGTGTGGGTGGATGGGTGAGGGAAAGGCCTTTGCTTTGCCAGGTGAAGCCCCAGGGTTCAGCCAGATCTCCTTGAGTGATCATCCATATCAACACCCCAAATGTAGCCTTTTCCATACAAGGCCTCCAGGCTTAGCTGAGCAAAGCAGCAGGTAGTACCTGTCCCTATTCCCTGCAGAACCTGGATCCACAGGCCTTGACTGGGATAAGAACAGAGGAGCTGCTGAACTGCATCTTGTCCAAGGGGATCTACAGATAGACCACAGTTGTTACCACTATACAATGAGCAGGTTTTTGCTTGTTTGTTTTTTAAAAGGAAGAAAGAGAAAGGGAAAAATGGATATTTCCTGATCACCGATAAGAATTTAAACATGACAAGCCTGCGTGATACGTACCGGTAATTCCAGCACTCAAGAGGCTGAGGGAGAGATGTCTCTTGTTTGAAGTTGTCTTGCCCTACATAGTGAGACCTTGTCTCAAAAAAGCAATGCAAACTGAAACAAAATAAACATGTAGATTAACTAAGACTGCTTTGGGAAGAACTGTAACCACAGATAAGCCTTTCAGCTCTGAAGACCAATCATGAAAAAGCTGGCTTGTTCATCTGAGGGTGAAGGCAGTAGGAACCAGGTCTGGGCTGAGGCATCCTAGCCCAGCCTTAGACCCATGCTGGCTCTTGACTCCTGGTTCCTTGAGGCAGGTTCTTGATGGTTTCCAACTCAAGACTTCCTTGTGCATAAGGGAGGGACTGCAGGCTTCTTCTTGGGCAAGTCCTCACAGAAGGAAAGGAGCTCCACAGTTCTGGCTGGACCTGCTTAGGTCTCTGGCTGCCTCACTGTTAGCCTGTGGCTGGCTCCTTTTCTGTGGAGGACCAGATGGGAATCCCATTCAGGGCTCACTGTGCATTAGCACAGCCCTCTAAGAAGCGTCTAGAGGGAGAGCATCAGGTATGTTCTCACAGGGCTAAGCCCAAGACTATAGTTGAGCTTGAGTGTGCTTGTCTTCTGACCCTCATATTTCTGGTGGCTGTGTGTTTGCTCATATTTTATAGATGGCTGTAGAGATGGAGTGTTTGGGAGAAGTATTATGAGAAGAGAGCCTGCATGGACTGTAGTCAGGGGCTAATCAGTTTTCTGGTAAGGATCAGAGCTGGCTTCTAGCTCCAGTTGCAGGGCAGCCAGAAGCTAGGTGAGAAATCACTACTACAGAGTGGTACTCTCCAATCCCCAGTCTCCTCTTCCTCAGAATGCTATTCTAGCCCCAGGCTGATGGGTATAGGGATATTTTCCATCTGAATAGTGAGGAGCCAGCCTCAGGTTGACCAAACTCCCATCAACTACTGCTCTAATACCAGTCTATTTTAGCTAAGGGCTTAAGATTGGTTGAACATTTCATTGTGAAATGGACACAGGTCTGATGGAAAGGCTGGCATACCACCAAGCTTCCAAGACCGACAAGAAAGGGGCTGGCACAGTAGAAGATCGTTCTTGGTTGAGCCTTTCCTTATACTCAGTGAAAGCCAAGGGTACAAAGTCTGATAGACTAGCTCCTGGAGGTCCCAGTCTCTTAGGGTGCCCCATCTACTCCAGTTGGTACCTAATATATGTTCTGTGAAGTGTGTGATAGGTGGGGCAGAGAAAGGCCAGGCAGACAGATCACTACAGCCTAGCTTTTTGGAGGCCTCTTTCCTTCCAAGATTGGTGTTTGTGAGCTTGAATTTTAATTAAGAGAAACTGGGTTAAGTGCCTTCTGTGGCCTCCCTATCACTGTGTTTGTACTTACACCGCAGCTTTGGTCCCCTGACGTCTGCCTCGCTTTGCTCACATTATCTCACTAATGAGCCCTCTGAGGCCACTGGCTGGCAAGAGGAGAGACTAATGCTCAAAGAAGGGGGTATGGTGCTGAGTGTTAGAGTAGTAGCTGGGCCCAAGTACATGGCTGCCCTTTTAGTGATTTTCTTTCTGGGTGGCTCCCCTTGTGGGTGGCAAAGCAGTCTGTGGTGGGCAGTGCTGCAGGTGTCTTGGCAAGGCAAGCAAGCAAACCCCCTCTGGCTGTTACTCTACAGCTCAGCTCTGGGGATACACTAGTTTGCTAGAGAAGGTTGGTCTTTTATAGCTATGGGATCTCAGATTTTCTCTCAGGAGCTAGGCCTGAATAGGCTGCAGGGCCAGGAGATAGTGGGGGTTGCCCTGAAATATCTGGAAGAGATGGGGGTCACAACCTTGTACCAGGCAGGATATGCCGGCCTTACCTTCAATTTTAGTTCTTCTCTTGGGAGTGGGGACTGCTGTTATAAAGGCCTCTGTGTGCTCTGCTGGTATATAGCTGGTGCCCATTGCCACTAGAGGGCAGTGGTTGCAGGCTGTGATCATGTGATAAGTAGTGTCTGATTTACATAAATAAAACACCACCGAAACAGTTCCTTCCCTCTTAGGGGACAGTCTTCTTGAATCACGGTTAAGCAGAAGCTGTCACATTGGTAGAGCCACTCTCCCAAGTGATAGCAACATCAAGGCTTGTTTAGTGGTCCTAGGGTGTCTAGTAGACATGAAATCTTGGAAAAAGCAATAAGGTGGCCTCTGAGATCCAAGACTGACCTAGCTCTGATCTGTTCTCCAAGCCACCAATCCTACAGCTACCTCAGACTCTTGTCAGCAATTCCTTCCCTTCCCTTTCCTTCTGGCTCACCCCTACCTTTTTTTTTTTTTTTTTTTTTTTTTTTTTTTTGTTGTTGTTGTTGTTTAAGACGGGGTTTTTCTATGTAGCCCTTGCTGTCCTGGAACTCACTCTGTAGAACAGGATGGCCTTGAACTCAGAGATTTGCAAACCTCTGGTTCCCAAATACTGGGATTAAAGGTATGTGCCACCACTGCCTGGCTTGAACAGTAGTTTTTATTCTATGTAGTCGGCCGACTAGGATTGTGGGAATGCCCTCATACATTTTCAACAGAGTTCTTTGAGCAGTGGATAAAGAGAAGAAGGGCATAATGAACAGTAGTCCCTGTTGATCCTATGACAGCTCTTGTCCTGGGGCAGAATCTGCACCAGCCTTGGCAGGGGCCCAAGTAAGTATCATATATTGGTGTCAGGGCCAGGGCCCTGCATGACTCTTCAAAATATAGGTGTCTAGACAGCTGCCTTCTTTTGTGCCCAGGGGATATCCCCAGCCTAGGGATCCTCACTAGTGGCTAGGCTAGGAGATAGTCTCCAAGGACAGGTGTGTGTTGGGAGACTCCATTCCTCCCTGTGGCCCTTTAGGAGCTCATGATTTCTTAGCCAGCTTATATAATACTACACCTTGGGACTCCTTGGCTACACAGAAGTGTATCTATGAGAGGAAAGGGGGCAGAAGTCTCTTGGCAACAGCTGGACCAAAGACCCCCAGCTACTCCAATTACAATACATACATACAGCAAGTGCTTCAGGCTGCGTTTAGCTTATTCTGGGCCATGTCTGATAAAGAGTTTGTTGTCTCTGTAGGTCTCTAGTGCTGAACCGCCTTCGTCCAGCAATCACTGGGGGAGGGAAAGTTCCACCTGGTTCCCCTCGATGGCGTAACAAAGGCTACCGATGCATTGGAGGGGTTCTGTACAAGGTATCTGCCAACAAGCTCTCCAAGACCTCCAGCAGACCCAGTGACAGCAACAGGGCCCTCCGCACAGGTGAGTGATCTGGGATGGTGAAGCGTATGGAAGGGGGAAGGTAGGCACTGAGTGTTAGTGTTTCACTTTCTCTGGACCTTGGTTCTACCCTGAAGCTCTCAGCTGTGGGCATGGCCATGTAAGGGGGACAAGACCAGGGTCCTGGAATTTCTAAGCTAAAGAATAAATATACCCAGAGAACTGGAGAGACATAGGGTTTTAGGAGCTTTCCCTTATGAAACTGAAGGGGCAGCCAGAGTGGGGGCAGTGTTGGGAGGCCCTTCAACCCTAGTGTCCCCTGGGAGTCTGAGTGGCGCTTGCTTCTTGCTTGGCTGAGCAGCCCCAGATTTTCTATGGGAGACGATGCAGGAGTGCCTGTGTTTTGCTTTTGGACAAAGGATGAACCAGGTATGGTAAACATGCCCGGGTGAGCGAACACCTGGGGCCATGGCACCCTTAATCACATTGGTGATGCCTCACCAACTGTATCTAGAGGCAGGCAGCACCACTGCTGCAAGCCCCCTGCAGCCTGGGGACAGGCTGAGGAGAAGGAAATGCTTTGGATGTGCTTATTGTACAAATTAACTAGAAAGGTATTTTGGTTTCAGTCCAATTTTACCCTCTTCTTTCCCCATCAAAAAATACGGCAAGATTGTGAACTGCTGTGGGTTTGCAGAGGCTCTGCTGTGCCCAGCAGCCCTATTCGCTCACCAGAGGGGCTGAAAGGAGCAGGGTTCAATCTGGGAGATGGCAGTGCCCAGGGCAGTAGACACATTCCATTGACAGCCAGCTTCTCTGTGTCCATGCCAGGCTGTGCTTGAGAGCTGCTCTTGAGGAAAGGTGTTTCCAGGTGCTGTTTTCTGGGGAAGATGCACATGGAATGTGGCAACTGTGACTTATTTCTTTGGGGGTGGGAGAGCCTGACAGATTGACTTGAGAACTGTGGCCATAGCCTGGGCTCCTGCCCCGACTCTAACATGCCCTTGGGTCTCTACCTCCCCTACCAGTACCCACTGTGGTCTCCCTGTGCCTATGACTTTGCTCTGTCTCATACTCCAGGCTACCTAAGCACCAGGCTTGGCTTAGGACTGAACCTTGAACTGGGAAATAAGCCCTCTCACCTCCCTTTAGTGACCACCATCACTATATAGTGACTGCCACATGGTCCTGTCCTCAGATACTGGGACTAGCCATCTTATGCTGCATCTTGATTTACACTGTGTCAGACTGGATGGGCCTAGGGCCTAGTGGTGATGAGAGATGTAAATTCTGGCACGGCGGGTGTCAGTGCTGGGTTTGGCCCCCTGTAGTCTAGTGTCCTTCACTAGTCTCTAAGCTACAAAGAGGCCTGGACTGCTTCACTCTTACTTCTCACTGGGAAGCTGTCTGTTCCTGTGATCCAGGGGCCAAGTGCTGAGTTCTGTAGACTCTGCCTTTCTGTCTCCCACGCTCAGAGCATTCATATCATTGTGCTGTGAACAGTTCCTTTGGGCCTGTCCTTTTTGCCCTTTTCTTTGCTATAGACCCAACTATGAAGGAATCTGTGTTCCCACAAGCCCTTGGAGCCTTATTCCCCAGTACCCAGCAGCCACCCAGAGCCTGTCTCTATTCAACCAGTTACCTAAGGGAACAGGTGATAAGAGCAGGTTGGGAGTCCCAGCGGGCCTCTCTACCACTGTCTCCACTCCTGTTCCTGCTCTTGCCAAGGCCTCAACCTGCTGCAATCAAGACTATCACTGTCCCTGACTTACCAACCTAAGCCTTGGCAGTCACTCTAGGACCCTTCTGGGGCTTGGCTTTTTCCTACTTGGATTGGGGTGAAAGACACAGCCTGGCAAAACCACACCCTTCCTTCTGAGCCAGGGGAGATGATCTGTGGGCTGGATATGGATAGCACCTGATGCCCAGACAACCCCCTCCCCATATGACCCCCACCTCCCCAGTGAAGAAGGTATATTGTTCCCAACTGTGCACTATCGCTGACTGGCCCACTTACAGTAGTCATAATTAAAGAAATAAATTTTCTTCCCTAGTGTCAGCAAACCTTTGACTTCAACAAGAAAGTACAACCCTTCACAGGAGGGGTGGGGCGCTGACTCCTCTCCTGGCGCCCCTCCAGGCCCTTAAGGACAGAGTCAGCATTAGCCATGGCTTTCTTGGCTCTCTGAAGTTCAGACCACCTTCCCAGGTTTACCTGATATTTGCATGGCTCAGTTCCTACACCCTTGTCCTGTAATTTGGCCTGGGACCCGTGTCCTTGGTGGGCTGGACTTGCCGATGGCACAAAGAGCCTGACAGGCCCTTCAGTGAGGGACAGAATTCCAGTCTCAGGCTAGCCCTGGCTTCTTGAGGGACTGTCAAGGGCTCTCAGGCCAAAGAGAGGCAGGTATGTGATCTGGTTTTTTTTTTTTTTTTTGCTGCTGACTAGCTACCTACATGTTCCTGGGCAAATGAGATATCTGTAACTTTTTTGTTTGTTTTTTTGAGACAGGTCCTTCTATTATATAGATCTGGAGGCCCCTGGAACTCAGGCCTCAAACTCACAGAGATCTACCTGCCTCTGTCTCCTGAGTCCTGAGATTAAAAGCATGTGCCATCACACCTAGTGTTCTGTTGCTAATTTTTGTGCTCTCCCTGGATGCTAGGAGGTTACATAGAGGGGCATGCAGGGAAGCCTTGTTGGCTGCACTCCAGGGGTGCAGAACTGCCAGGTCATGGAGACCCTGCTCACAAGCTGTTCCTACTGACAGTCCCTCTGCCATTTGGTGCTTTTGTTGGATGTACCCTGCCTGGACCTGGTAGACTCTCAGCGGAGTAGACCTGGGTTTTAGGGGAGGCCCTTGCTCTAACCTTCTGGGAGCAACTAGTCATCTCTGCAGTGAAACTCAGACAAATACCTGAGCTTGGTCCTTCGTTTGCCTGATGGGCTAGCCAGAGTGATAGCCACATACATGCTAAGGAGGCTTTGACCTCTCAGAAAGATGAGCTCCCTTTGAGGACCAGGGAACAGACAGGACACTAAGCAAGGGTAGAGCTGGAGGGAGCCAGTATTTATTTTGGGAAGCTTCAGGAAGTAAAAGTGCTCCAGAGTGCACAGCAGAAGCAGCACCTTGTGCTCCCAGGCCAGGGCTATGCCTTTTGCACCTCTGGTTGCTTCTTTTCAAGCCAGATACTTTATGTGCATTTTTAACACTGCAAAGCATTTGGAAAGGTGCCTCCTATCCTTGTCAAAACTCCCACCGTGAACCCCACGCTGATGTGTTTTTAAAAGCAGAAAGTGAAAAGACGAGAAAGCTGCTCCCTACCAGGTCCTGACAGGTGGCACGTGATGCCCGCGTGTCCCTGTCTGGGAGCAGATGGTGCCAGTGCCACCAGCAGGCTGGGCGACAGCCCGGGAACCAGTGTTCATTGACAGACTATCACATTGCACGTCACTGGTTACAAAGACTGGCAGGTGTGAGTGTGTGTCTGTGCCACCTGGATAGTACTCCATTGCCACCCTAAGGACAGGTGTCCTTCACTGGAAATAGAGGCCACCTTAAATGCTTTGCCTTTATTTGTCCCGAAAGCTTTGTCTCTGCCTTTCCCCTTGTTGCTTCCTCTTCAGACCCTGCAGTCTATCTTGTGCCCTCAGCTCCCTGTACCTACCTAGTTGTTCAAAGGGCCTCTGCTTCCCATTGGGCCCCCATGGATGTCCTTTTCAAACTCAAGGGCACCGAGATTAAGTATAGGACAACCTCTGGCCAAAGAGCCCCACAAAATCCCAGGAAGGTATCCAGCCTCACAGCTCATTTAGCAGATACCTCAGGTACTTCCCAGCAGCAGGCAGATTTCCCTAGCAGGCCTGGTCTTGTCTCAGGCCCCAAGTTTCTTAGGTATCAAGGTTCAGCAGAACACTCACCCCTGCCTAGGGAGGATGTTAAAAGAGTGTGGGAGCTCTCAGGGCCAACTAACTAGCTTACAGGGTTTCCAGGGGAGAAGATCTGATTGTCAACCAGTGAGTCATGAAGGGCTGCAGTGGATCTGGAGTAGACTGAGGAGTGCTGCTCTGGAACCGATCACAAGTGTGCTCATGGAGGAGCAGGGCCGGATTGTGTGGGTTCAGGCACTTTAGAACATCCCCCTTTAAAACCTAGATGGCTTTGTCATCACCTCAGGTCCTCAGAATTTCTGAATGATGTCACTTGTGCCTCTTAGTGCTGTATTCATTTCAGCAGCTGCTCGGTAGGAAATTGGATCTGGTCTGGGAAGGGTCATGTGCGTATTTGAGGAACCAGGGAAGCCATCCTGAACAAGGTCCTCCCCTGCCTGCCCTGTGATCTTGGAGTTGGCCTGTGTTTTTAAAAGGCAGGCAAAGCTGTGTGGTGATGTGTTGAGCCTGGGTGTGCCCCCTCCAATGGATACCTGGAAGTTCTCAGGGTTTCCTATCACATTGTCTTATTCATGCCACATTGACACCTCAGACATGGACACCCTGTTTGCAACCACTGTGCTGCATTCTTCCTCCTCCTCTTCCTTTCCTTCCCTCATCCCCTTCTCTCCTCATTCTCCTCCTCTTCCTTTTCCTTCTTCTTCTGTCTCCTTCCCCCCTCCTTCCTTTCTCCCTCCTCCCTTTCCTTTCCTTCTTCATCCTTCCTCTCCTATTACTCCTCATCCTCCTTTCTCCTCCTCTCCATCCTTTCCCTCTTCCTCCCGTTCTTCATCCTTTATAATTTCCTATTTCTTCCCCTCTTCTTTTCCTTTTTCCTCTCCTTCCTCTCCTCTTCCTCTCTCCTCCCCTCTCCCCCTCCTTTTTCCCATTCTCCCCCATCTTCTTTTCCTTCTTCTCCTTTCCTCCTCCCTTCTCACTCCCCTTCTCCCTTCTCCTTTTTCTTTTTCTTTTTAAACAATTCTTTAAGCTTAAAACTAATGTTTCTCTTATATGTCCTGGCCTATCTTTTTTCCCCTGTATAAGCAGCCGTTTCTGTTTCTTTAGCAGGCTTGACAAAGTGAGGTGCCACCACCCTTTGTCATTTGCACAATGGCCTCCTTGGTAGCCAGGCCAAGGACAGAGCCTAGAAACATGTCCATGGGCCAATCATTACCTCAGCCCAAGAACCTGCCTGATGAGCCACCTGGACACTGAGGGGAGCAGGAAGCTGGGAAGCCAGTAGGGAACTAGTAAGCAACAAGTTGATTTTAGGGAGCCTAGCTGGTTGTCTCTGGCATCCAAGCCTGCCCACCTTTAATATAACCCATGCACAGGGACCAGCAGTTCCTCAGTCTTGATGCTTTGACCCCCCCCCCCCAGGGAAGGGCTCCTGGAGGAAGCATGTATGCCTGAGCTAAGTGCTGGGGGGTCAAGGGGTCTTTACCAAGATGGGTTGGTAGGAAGAAGGTGTGAAACTGCCAGGGAAGGATAGGTAAGGGTTACAGTTGGGCTGTGGCCTGATGTGGCCTGTTCCTTTTCCCTACAGGACGCTTGGACCCTGCCACCACCTGCAGTCGTTCCTTGGCCAGGTGCGTCCCTTGAGGCTGGGAAGGTAAGGGCTTCCCTGTTCACTTATGGGCTCACAAACCTCTCCCTGTGTATAGCCGGGCCATCCAGCGCAGCCTGGCTATTATCCGGCAGGCGAAGCAGAAGAAAGAGAAGAAGAGAGAATACTGCATGTATTACAACCGCTTCGGCAGGTGTAACCGTGGTGAATGCTGCCCCTACATCCATGACCCTGAGAAGGTGGCCGTGTGTACCAGGTGCCCTGGCCAGCTTTCCTGACAACTTGGGGGTGGGGGTTGTGGCAGAACCTGCTACCAGCCCTCCCCGAACCTTCCTATCCCATGCTGCAGATTTGTCCGAGGCACATGCAAGAAGACAGATGGGTCCTGTCCTTTTTCTCACCATGTGTCCAAAGAAAAGGTGAGTGTTGGGTGGTCAGCCAGCCCTCTCTTCAGACATTCCTGCGTGCCACCCAGCCTCCAGGCAGATTGCACTGTGTCATTTTCCTTGGTCTTGAGTTAGTTCCCAGCTCATCCCATGTCCTGGCCATGTTATACTGCCTCTTCCTTAGCTGGAAGCAGCACCAGGCCTGGGGTCCCAACATTCCACAATCAGGAGTCCACTTTCTCCTGTCACCATTGGCCCAGGTCCTGCATTGATGCCAAGCTACTTCCTACCTCGGTTACGGGCTCGGGAAGGAAGTCTAATAGATGCTCCTAGATCACGGGGCCAAGGTCTCAACCGCCTCCTGCCGTGGGTGGTGTAGTGGTCAGAAGAGCCATGGCAGCATAGCCATGATTGCCATGTGCAGGTGTACCCCAGCCTGGAAAGCCTGAGAGCACTGCAGTCAGGGCCCAGGGCTAGCCACAGACCACATGACCTTACGTATCATATACTCACTGACCTCTGAAAGGATGGCCACGAGTGTGAGGAAGGGGCTGGGGCCAGGGCCGCGGTGCAGAGGAGACTGGTGGGTAAGGTCTGCTGCTGCTCCGACAGCTTTTCCCCTTGAGAAGCTTGGAGAGAATCAGCATTTTTCTCCCTAATCGAGCTTCGAAACTCTGTCGTGAGCAATTTGGAAATTCACGTCGAGTTTCAGGTTCATTAAGCGCCAGCTCCAGAGCCCGTGCGCACTCCAAGCTGTCTAATGTGTGGGCCGCACCAGCGCCCTGAATTAATGTTATTGTTATTTGTGTGGACGTGGCGGGGTGCAAACAAGGTTAATTGAAATGAGAACGCAGCTTCCTCTTGGTAACGGCCCCGCTCTGACAGCCAGGAGGAGCTCTGTTTGGTGCAAGAGTTGGCTTTATTATCCCTTTTTATTAGAGCTAATTTGGGCTCTATATCAAAAACCACATTAAGGGAATTGTCTATAGCTTCTCCAGCACCAGCCCAAACGGGGCCCCCAGCCCCTCTCCCCTCTGTGGCTGCAGTTAAAAGACAATTAAAAATAAACTCTAGCTCAGTAAATCACCCTTTGTTTCTTCGATTTCCCCTCCTCTCTCTACTCCTGGGCTGCTGTCCCAGCCTCTTCCTCCTCGGCCTCAGATAGCTTCCTGCCTTCCCCTCTCACACCTTGCCTCAGAAAAGTGACTTTTTAAAGTCCATGGGCTCCTTGGGACAAGGAAGTACTCCTCAGACCCACTGTTAGCCCAAATGTGGAGTGTGTCAGAAGGCTGAGATATGCAGTGTATAGTAAAAGTTACTGCCTGCAGCTGAGGAGGACCTGCTGGCCAGGACAGTGACAATGCCAAGTCTCCAAACAGTTCAGGAAGGGCTAGTGGTTGTCCCACAGGAAGGGAAGGAGAAAAGTTGCCTGGAAAATTCAGAGGTAGCCTCTACCCTGGGTAGTCTCAGTCCAGGTCCTGTGTTATAGGTTTTGCCCATCTTGGGGTTGGGCTGCCCTTTTTCCCCATCTAGGTATATGCAACTGTAGCCAACAGTCACCGGGGCTGCTGGAGCTCTCTGCTGAGAAAAGACCAGGGCATATCAAGCTCCTGGGCTGAGTTGCTTGCCCAGGCCTGTCTACCCACAGCTGCTAGGGTGCGTCCAGACTGCCTGTTCCAGGACCCAACCTATCGATAGGCTAGGCCTTTGTGCTACCATGTGGCCAGTGCCTAGCCTGATGCATTGGGTGCCCAGCTTCAAGTGTGCCCCACATGGGTACTAGGCTCAGGTTCCAGAGCTCACATGTAGAGAAGAACACACCTAGGAACAAGCCACTGGTACAGACTACACAGTGCTTCATCCGGGTAAAGTTAGAGCAGATGAGAGAGGTGGGGTCTGCAATGGGAAGTGGGCTCCCTGGCCTCCAGCTGCTGCTAGCTGGCATGTGTGTTCATTTCTTGTGGGGCTTTTTTGTTGTTGTTGGGTTTTGTTTTTGTTTTTGTTCTTTTGGTGTTTTTTTTTTTTTTTTGTCCTAACCCTAACCCGAACCCTAACCCATCTCACCCCCCCCCCCAACCCCATGCACTGGAATCTCACTATGGCTAGCTTGGAGCTTGCTGTGTAGACCAGGCTGGTCTGGAACTCAGATTCACCTGTCTCTGCCTCACAAGTGTTGGAATTAAAGGTGTGTGCCATTACACACAGCTCTGTGTTCATTTCTCCCTCAGGAGGGCCAGGGTGATGGTCTCAGGCAGAATCTGGATGGCTGTTGTCCAGGTGTGGGACATCTCAAGGGCCTGCAAGTCGTGGGATTTTTACTTGTAAAGTGAGTATGGTATAAAGGTATACAGGTCCTCACTTCTCCCCTTCCCCCCACAGATGCCTGTGTGTTCCTACTTTCTGAAGGGGATCTGCAGCAACAGCAACTGCCCCTACAGCCACGTGTATGTGTCCCGAAAGGCCGAAGTCTGCAGTGATTTCCTCAAAGGCTATTGCCCTCTGGGTGCAAAGGTGAGGACTGCAGTTGGCATGGGACAGATTGTTAAACAGTATCTTCTGCATTGGCTTCTGTAGTCTTGCTCAGCTTTGAGGTGGTCACTGTAATTCCGTCTATCTCACAAATTACTGAGAGATGCAGTAACTTGCCCAGAGTTCTATAGGGCCACCATATCCCAGGTCCTCTTGCAGGGACAATGATGTAAATATATATATATCATGTATATGTATATGTGTGTGTGTATACATCTCACTTTCATCTCACTTTTAATAGAGGGCATCTATCCTCTTATCAAAGAGGCTAGGGTTGGATTCCATTGCCCATTGGAGATACCCAATATGGAGTTAAGGGTTAGGAAATGGTCAGGAGGGCTGCCACCATATGCCTGGGTAGCTGGCATGCTGCCTTCTCCTAGATGTCCAAGACTACTTACTTGGCTGCCCAGGCAGCTCAGTTCTACCTCCCTGCTCTTACCGGAAACTCTCTATAGCTGAGCCAGCAGATCTTATCAACCGCACATCTTCAGAAGAGCCCCAGGAGCCTAACCCTCCTCTCCAAGCTTCTCATACCTGAGTTCCTCATAGTGGGGCTCTGTGCCCAAGGTGGGCCTGAACATGGCTAAGTGCTCTTGGAGAGTGACCTTTAGCCCCTTGTATCCTAAAGTAGAGCCATGACATACCATTTGGGGACCTATGGAAAATGCCTTTGCCATCTTTCCTGTCCCCAGCTTCACTTTGCCAGTGAAGTGAAATCAAGGCTAACAGCCAGTGTAGGGTGTGTAAGTGCAAGGCCAGACCCTATTCCACAAACCCTGTGGCATGGGATAGCCCTCTGTTAGAAGCTTCCCATCACAGGGGGCACCAGAGCACAGTGTAAGTGCCCCATCATAGCTGGGCATAACCCTCTAAAGTTGCTTGAGCTCTTTGCTTTCTGTCTTTTATACTGCCCCGCAGCAAAGTGGCTCAAGACTCCCTCCCAGGGAGGACACAAGAAATGACTTCCTTGAGCCCACTGATGCTTCTGTATTGCTACTGATACCAAAAGCATAGCAGGAGCTGTCAGGTCACCTTGAAGGGCACTGATCCCTGGCAAGGAAGCCCTTCCGGGGAGGAGCAAACTGACAGGCTCCGGCAGGGGCACTTTTAGGTGATGGCCCAGGTGAGGTGCAAGACCCCATGGAGGCTGCAGCTGATTATTGTAAAATATTCCAATTTAAATGAAGATATCAGAGCGATATTTAAGTCCTGCTTCTATTAGTGGAAGTGCTTACTGCGTCCCTTTCGGCGTGTCAGCGCTGCGTCCCTACTGCATGATGGATAGCAGCTTGTAATTATATATGGGGGAAAGCGCTGAGCAGGCCAGATCCAGCGGGAGGGGAGGCAGCAGTCTGGGCCTGTGAGGGTTAATTTTATTCTCTAAATAATATAAAAAGTGCTGAGTCGTCACCTTGCGCCTGAAGTAGAAGTCCTCAAATGGGCCCTGGAGAGTTTATAATATTCCACTGAATCAAGTGAAACTGTTAACCTTGCTTCATAAAGCCAGGGCTTGTTAAAGAGGCACGTTCCCTTTCTTTTTGAATAATTTAGGCTGGGAGTAAGTCTCTGCTCCTTCCCTTTCTGGGGGCCACGGGGCCGTTCCAGGTCTTACCACTCAGAGGGTAGCCCCTGCCAGCTGGCAGCCAACCCTCCTGGACTTGCGGACAGATTGGTAACTGCAGGCTGCTGACTGTGAGTGTCTCTCTCTGTCATGGCCAGGGTTGCACTGTAGTAGAAAGTGGCAAGGGTGGCACTGTGTCACTTCTTCTTGCCCCTAGTTGTGACCTAGGACACACGTCATCACTTGATGGATGTGATGCCAGCTTTGCTGCACCATGTTTCTCCTTGGGTCATGAGTATTCTGTGTGTGCATGCCCCAAGGCATGGCAAGTCTGATTTTTGTATTGTGTATACCTGTGTATTTGGGGTATGTGTGTGCCTTCGGGCACCATCCTTCTATGTGTATGTGTGTGTGTAGACAGAGTGTGTGTGCATGTGTCCTAGCTTTTTTCACCTCTCTGCTGAACCTGCTACATAGCTCCCCATTCTCCAGTCAGTGCCTCCTGCTTTGTTGTCCCCTGCATGTGTTCAGGCCCGTCCAGGACCCCGGACAGAGAGTTAGGTTTCAACTCTTTGCACTAATCCATCCCCTAACCCTCATGACTACTGAAGCACTGAGTTCTCCCACAGCATCTTTGGTGTCCCTGCCTATTGCCACATGTTATCTCTGGGGTGTCCTTCAGTCAGCCCAGATCCTGCATTAGCCCTTCTATTTTCCCCATCATTTGTATGTTGAGTCTGTTGAAGGGCTTATCGTCACCGGTGATTATAGTGAGCATCCATGTTTGGTAGCTGACCCCACTAGCTGTATGAGGTGGTTGTGGGTACGGGGTCAGACTGCAGTCCAGCTTGCATTGCCACTTGCAGCCATAACCCTGCATAGGTCATGACCACTAGAGATGTTTTCTTCTTGTAGAGATGAGAGTTCTGCTTCCCACATTGTACTGTGCTGGTGAAAGCCATATGGTAGCTAATCATCTCTTGTGAAGGCTGCCACACACTCTTGGGACACACTGGTGTTGAATTGCTTTTCATATGAATCCTTTACTCAGTGTGTCGTTATGTAGTGAGCATGTTCTTCAAATGACATTCTAACCTGTCTTCCTCTCCCTCAGAATGTAGAAGCCTTAGCGGAAATCACAGTGTTATTGACATGTAACTCACACAGCTTGCTCACTTGTTTCAGTGTCATGGCTTTTGGTATATTATGTTTTTTTCAGTGCTTAGGGCTTCATAATTGAGCCTAGGGCTTCATGCACACTAGGCAAGTACCCCATCATAGAAATAAGCTCTCATCATTCACGGTTTGTAGTGTTTTGTTTTTTAATTATGGCATGAAGTGAAATAGAATATTGTAATACGGAGCTAGGATGTAACTCCATGGTAAAGATCCAGCCTAGCATTAGCAAGGCCCCTGAGTGTGAATCCCAGAACCCCAAACAAGTCTGTGCTATAACACATACCCATCCCTAAGGCAACAATTTTGTCATCGATTAATCAGATTTATAGTATTGAATCAGCACTTAGGATGCAGAGGTGGGAAGGTCAGTACGTGTTTATGTCCAGTCCGATCTCCATACTGAGTTCTAGGCTAGCCAGGGTCACACAGTAAGACCCATTCAACAGTAAATAAATACTCACAGTATTCTGCATTCACCACCACTGTGAAATATTTTCAAACCTTTTTAGTCACTTCAGCCTTTCTCCTCCCTAGACCCAGATTTTGGCAGCCTTGTCTGGGTGTTTTCCATGATGAATCGGACAGAACCTCAGTGTCTGGCATGTAGGTTCTTTTTCTCAGCATAGTGTTTTCAGGGTTACATATATAAGAACTTCATTCCTTTTTATGGCCACATAATATTCCATCACATGTGTGCAGGCATTTCATTCATCCTGCTGTCACATCTGTGAACAGACGTGGGTTAGTACCAGCTTTGGCTGTGAGTGACACTGTAACGGACACCGGCATACATCGACTCTTACTTCCTTGCTGGGTCATATGTTAGTCCTATGTTTGACTTTTTGTAGACCTGCCACACTGTGTTCCAAATATGAACTGGACGACAAATATAAACAGGGCTTCTTCCCCACCGCATGTTGTGAATTTATTTGTTAACACTGAGAATTTTTTATGGGTTCCTTAGGATTTTTCAAACGTAAGATCTGTCATCTGAAGGCAGACAAAATGTTACTGCTCCATTTCAATCAAAGGCTTTTTGTTTCCTTTCCTCACCTAGTTGTTCTGGCTGGATAGTCGATACTGTGGGGTCAGGGTGGGGACAGTGGAGCCCTCCTCTTACTTTCTGTCACTGGGCGTGCTTCTGGCCATGGGCTTCTGATGAAGTGTGATGTGATTTTCAGGTAAAGCTGACCTTATGGGAGAAGTTTAGAAATGTCCTTCTTGCCAGTTAGGAAAGTCTGAGAAAAACTGGTGCTGATTCTTTGTTAAGTGATGTAGTAGAGCTCACCAGTGGGGCCTACAGTCTGCAATCGCGGGCTTTCCCTGGGGTGGTATTTTTACTCAGTGCTCTGTGAGTCTCAATGTCAGTAGAAACTGTTTCTAGAAATTGACTGGTTTCATCTAAGTTGTCAAATGTCTGTGTGATTGAAATATTTTCTAATTCTGTTTGTGGTGTCCAGGGTCTAATGAGCACCCCATTCCTGATACTTAGTGTTTTCTTTCTCACCTGTGTGACTAGAGTTTGCTGATCCCATTGGACTTCCCCATAACAGCCCATTGATGGTTCTGTTGGTGCTTTCTTCCCTTTTCAATTTCACTGCTTTCTGTTCTTTTCATTACTTTTTTCGGCTTGCTTGGCATTTATTCTGCCCTTTCCTTCCCCTAAGTTCTGGAGTGCTGGGAAGTTTTTCCTTTTTCTAAGTATGTTTGGTTAGCTGTGTCCCCAGCACTGCCTGCTGTGCTCTCACGCAGGACTGCTTGTCTCCATCCTGCCGCTGACCCGTGGTTATTTAGAAGTGTACTGCTCGGTTTTCAGGATTCTAGAAATGTTTGTCTTTCTGGCCTTGATTTGATGCCCTTGTAGTAAAGAATATACTCTGTATACTTTAGTATTTCTTTCTACCACTATCCCCTATCCAGCTTGGACTCAGACTCATGCTAGGCAAGTGCTCTACTCTAAATTACTTTATATCCACAGCTATTTGTGTTTCTTTGGGCCTGTTTGGTTGGTTGGTTTTGGTTTTGGTTTTGGTTTCTGTCTTCTTGGCTGACTTGGAACTCACTCTGTAGACCAGGCTGGCCTCAAACTCACAAAAACCTGCCTGCTTTTACCTCCCAAATGCTGGGATTAAAGGCATGCTCCACCACAGGCTAGCTCTTTGGGCCTGTTTTTGTAGCTCAGGGGAATGAGCTGTCTTGCATCTTTTCTACAGGATGGGAAAGTGCAAGCCCTGGGATCCACCTTCCCCTCTTATCTGTTGGTTTCTGACCAAAATATGTTGCTTATTTTGCTAATTTTGAGGTAGAGACAGCTTGCATTTCACCTGTAATTTTAGACACCTTGCCCATTTAAGTATTTATGTTCCTTGTGTATTTTATACTAGGTTTTTTGTTTTTTTGTTTGGGACAAAAATCTAACTATGTAGCCAAGACTAAACTCAAACTTCGAGCCTATTTGTTTCCCAGTGATGAGACTACAGTCTGTTCCAGCTGTGTTTCAAATCATGTTGGACCACAAATGCCAGTTTTCTATTGTTATGTGAGAACATTAGGCCTTTTCCTTAATGTAAGGAAAAAAGAGATACCCTAGTGCCCTGGAGGGAAATGCCTTGTTCTTTTGTTGAATAAAACATTCTGTGACTGTATAATAGATTTTCCTTAAAAAATTTATTATTGCATGTGTATATGTGTATGAGTACATATCCTGTGTACATGTGTGTAGACAGTCTGTATTACTGCATGTGTATATGTGTATGAGTACATATCCTGTGTACATGTGTGTAGACAGTCTGTATTACTGCATGTGTATATGTGTATGAGTACATATCCTGTGTACATGTGTGTAGATAGTCTGTATTACTGCATGTGTATATGTGTATGAGTACATATCCTGTGTACATGTGTGTAGATAGTCTGTATTACTGCATGTGTATATGTGTATGAGTACATATCCTGTGTACATGTGTGTAGACAGTCTGTATTACTTAAAGTGGCCAGACTTGTACCATCAAGCTCTTTCACTCACTGAACTATCTTGCTGCTCCTAAAGATATTTTGAGTTCTATATTGTATCCTTTCTGAGTTCTTCTCTAGCTTTCTCTTTTCTTTTCCTTTCTTGCCTTTCATTTTTTTTTTTTTTTAAGCCCAATTTGACTTCTAACTCAATGTATAGCTAAGGATGATCTTGAACATTTGATCTTCCTGACTTTATATTCAAAGAGTTGTGATTACAGGTATGTGTCACCCTGCCTGAGTTATGTGGCATGGGAGACCAAAACCTTGGGCATCATGCATAGTAGGCAAGCATTCTGCCAACTGACTATATCCTTAGCACCGTATTAAGCTTTCATTAGTCTGTTTATCTCTCCTTCATGTCAGTCAGTTTTGTTGTAGTTGTTACACACATAGGGATGTGAGTGTATGCATGCACACTCTGCCTTCTGGCTCTGCCTTTTTTACTCTGCAGCCTCCTTTGCAGATTGGATTACAGCTGTTCCTTTCTTCACCAGGTCAACTCAATATGAGCTAGTTCCCCCGCCCCCCAACCGTGTGTGTGTGTGTATCAAAAATTTGTTTGCTTGTTTTGCTTTTGTTTTGTTTGTTTTTTCCCAAGGCTGCGTTTCTTCTGTGTAACTCTGGTCATTGTAGAACTAGCTCTGTAGACTAGGACGGACCCAAACTCACAGAGATCTGCCTCCTGGTTGCTGAGATTAAGCCACCACCACCCAGCACTGACTTTGTTTTTGTTGTTGCATCTTGAGTATTTTGCCTGTATGTCTGTCGGTGCATCACTTGCAGGCATGTAGTGTCTTAGTGCCACTCCTTATGAGTTGCTCCCTGTGAGGCCAGAAGAGGGCATTGGATCCATTGGAAATGGAGTTACAGACAGTTGTAAGCTGCTATGTGGGTGTAGCCAGTGCTCTTAATCTCTCTGAGCCGTCTCCCAGTGTGCACCCATCCAGCCACCCACACGTCTTTTTTTCTTTTATTTTTAATCACGTACACTGTGTGTATCTGTGCACATGAGTGCAGGTATCCACAGAGGGCAGAGGCATCAGACCCATCTGGAGCTAGAGTGATAGTTACGAGCTACCTCATATGGGCACCAAGAATAGAACTCTGGTCCTCTGGAAAAACAGCCCTGACTCCAAGTCACTGATCCATCTCTCCAGTTCCTCCATATATACATACATGTGTGTTAAAAAATAACTGTTTTCCTCCTGATCACTTAGTTTCTATCAGCAACGACTCTGAGACTCTTTACTAAATGTGTAGGCTATAACCTTTGGCTCATTTCCTGACTAGCTCATAACTTATTTAACCCATTCAACCTATTCTATGTCTAACACTTAGTTACCTCTCTCAGTCTCTGCCCACTTCTTCCTTAGTTTCTTCCTTAGCATCTTCCTGGGTTCATCCACCTGATGGCTTTTGTTGTCCAGCTTTCTATACCTGTCTCAGATCTCTCTCTAGTCTCTTTATTCTGTCCTGAGTTCAGCTGCTTGGTGATTTGTGTCCATTTCTCTGTGGCTCTCTTGAATCTCTCTCTCATACTCTCACTGTTTTCCAGAATTCTCTCTCTTCCTGCCAGTGTCTCACCTCCTGTTTCCTGCCTCAGCTCACTGGCCATCAGCCTTTTTATTGGCACGTGTTGCTTATAAGAGATTCTCTCTACATATGTATAATATATATAATATATACATTTGATATGTATGTTAGAGATATGCATATTATATATCTAATATATGAGATATATAATATGTATACATGCATACACACATGCATACATATCTATGTATATATTGGGACAATAGTCTTATTATGTTATTCTGGCTAGCTTGTAGCAGGCTAGCTTTGAATTCACAGAAATCCACTTGTTTCTGCTTCTCAGGTAGTAGGATTAAAAGTGTGCACCACCATACCCAGCTTGCATATTTTTATTTTTAACTTATCTATTCATTTTTATAGATAGATAACTAAGTCATGTTTTAAAATGCATTCTGCCAATGTCTGTTCTTTTAATTAGTGAGTCTGTACCATTTATATTTAGTATGTAGAATCGAACATGAAATCTCAGTGCTCAAGAGGCTGAAACAGGAGGCTCACCTTTGGCTTGAGGAAAGCCTTGACTACATAGTGGAACTCTGCCTGAAACAAAATGAGTAAATAAAAATTCAAAGCACACTCAACATTATAACTTTCATTTCAAGCACAATTTAGAAAGTTAAAAAAAGGATAGAAAGCTGGGCATAGTAGAACACACATTTAATTCTAAACACTCAGGAAGCAAAAATTAAGGCTGATCTCTGTGAGTTTGAGGCCAGTCTGGTCTACATAGCAAATTGCAAGCCAAACAGGACTATACTGTGAGACCCTGTTTCAGAAAACAGACAGATTCTGGCTTAGCACTATTTTACTTTTTTTCTTGAAGATTATGCTGTTTCTCTTTGGTTCCTTTCCAGGGCTCTTTCTTTGTCTTTCATGAGTCTGATCATTATGTATTCTAGGAGGATTTCTCTGTCCAGTTTGAAGTTCACTATGCTTCTTGGCATTTAAGGGGCTGTTTGTTTGTTTCTGTGTCTTCTACTACAGGATAGTTAGGTCTTGGCTTACAGACTCCAGGTCCCCTTGTCTGACTTAGTTCCCTCTGTGGTTCAGGTTAATTTCCACTCCAGTTCTGCCTTTTGTCTGTTGCTGAGTTTATTCCAGTCATTGTACTTATCAGCTCTAACACCTCCATTGGCTCGACCACACCTGCTTGTCTGTTTTGACACACTCGCTATCTCGTCAGTTTATGATGCTACTTTAAATTTTGTCAGTGGCTCTAACACCTGTCCTTCCAGGTTGTCACATATTAATGTCTCAGCATTCTCTTAGTTAGGTTTCCACTGCTGTGATGAAACACCATGACCAGAAGCAAACTTGGGTCGTATTTTAGCTCACAACTTGTTCATCCTCTAGGGAAGTCAGGTAGGAACCTGGAGGTAGAAACAAACTGAAAGAGTGTTGCTTACTAGCTTGCTCAACTTGCTTCTTTTAAAAATAGAACCCAGAACTACCTGCACAGGGTGGCACCACCCACAGTCTACTGGGCACTCTCTATCAATAACTAATCAAGAAAATACGTTACAGATTTGTCTAGAGGCAAATCTTATGAAGGTATTTTCTCAGTTGAGAGTCTCTCCCCCTAAATGACTCTAGCTTGTGTCAAATTGACATAGAACTAGCCAGGATAGTTAGTCCCTTGTCAACTTGACATACCAACATAACACTATTAAACAATAATATTTCGGGGCTAGAAAGATGGCTCAGCAGTTAAGAGCACTGGCTGAGTTCTCTTAAAACTGGGGATTCCTGTAAAATCAAAAAACAAGTCAAATACTGTACCCCAAGAAGGAAGAACCAGGGCATAGTCATAATATGAACAAAGTAAAACCAACTAACAACAGTGTGAATCACTTAGTGCCCGGGGTGTGGTATCCACTCGCTATCTTCTGGGCTCCTCCAAAGGGCTTGGATCACTTACTGGGCTCAGCTCTTTGACTTGCAGCTTGTGACTTAGGCTCAGGCTGGATCTATTCCATAGTTGCTGCTGTTCATGACAAGGCAAACCATGGTTCTGACAACTCAATAGCTTCTTTGTACCTTCAAAACATGTACTGTCTGGGTGACTTGTATACTACCAAGTATGACTATCAGCATGAGGTACAACTTTGGCTACTTCTGGAATACAGAGTCTGTGCGCTGACTCTGAGGAAACACTTCCCAGAAGAGTTTAATTGTCCCAACAAAATAAAGGTTTTACTTTAGTGGTTCTGGTCTCTTCAGTTCTTCAGCTCCAGCTGGCCAGAGCCACAGATGCTGAAGTCCAGGTATCACATGCATAGCTCTAATAGAGTTCTCACTTCCCTCTGAAATGTCACAGCCACATCTTAACCTCGTGTCTGTGATGACTCTCAGCACTCTTCTCAGCCAAACTCCTAAACATCGGTTCACTGAACTTCGAGCACCCAGTGGCTTTTCCAGACTCAATACAAATGCTACCATAGCATTTCTTCTGAGCTCTTCCTTGTTCTTTAGATGATACATTATTTTTCACTCAAATTTGGGCATCTTGTCTGTTATTGGTGGGCAAGTGCCTCCTCATTATCATCACATGGGGTAAAAACTGCTGACTGTCCTGTCTTCCTTGTCCACTGTCCTCCCTAGTCGAAGACAGAAGCTGCTGGGAGTGTTGCCTCAGTAGGTACATTGCATGCAGGAAGCCTTGAGTTTGGTCTCCAGCACCACATAAGCTATACATGGAAGTGCAAGTCTATAATCTTGGCACTTAAAAGGTAGAGGATAAGAAGTTCAAGGTCATTCTTAGCTACATAGCAATAGCAAGTTCTAGGCCAGCCTGGGCTACAGGAGACCCTGCCTCAAAAATAAAATGTCCCTGCTCAGTGTCCTTCAACCCAGGACCATACCTAATGCAGTCTCTTCCCTCATCTTGGTCTTCTACCTAACTTTTTGACTTTGTCAATCCTGTGATGTCCCTTTGGTAGAGTCCTAGGTCCTTATTGGGTTCTCTTTTGGGGGGGGGGGGCTTCTCCTTTTTAATCCCTTGCTGTTCTTCCCAGCATATACACAACGCCGCCTTCCTGTTTCCTCAGACCCTGATGACCCAGCATACCCAGCTCACTCAAAACTGCCGTCTCCCTCACACCAAAGCCTCAGTCTCTGTGCTCTAGAACATCAATCATTTCCTAGGTACAGCCCAGTCCATCTGGAAGTAGATAATTCTAGAAAATGCTCTCATCAGCTATCCATATCTAATGGTCTTGAACCTGGAAGTCCCTAAGAAGCACAGTTTTTCTTCTGCCTTATGCACTGTTCCTGATCGGAAACTCAGATCCTGCCCTGTGGGGCTTTGGTGCTCTGGTAGCCTCCAGTACTAGTTGAATGTGAGGCCCATCTCAAGGTCTTACTTGTGGTTGGAGCACACTTCCCACACTGCTGCTGCTGTTCCCTGCTTTCCAAACCAGTGCCAATAACCACGTATGTTATCTAGTCAACTTTTACTTTGGCATCATTATAGATTTGCAAAAGGTGTGCAGAGATCCCATGGCCTCCATTGCTGCTGATACCCTCTGTGCCCATGACTGGCCAGCATCTAGGAGGGACATGTAAAACAAACAAAAAGCCCATCAGAGAGGCCTGCTGCTGCCAGCCTCTTCTACCTTCTGTCCAAGCTTCATATGGGTTTCTCCAGCTTCCTACCCATCTTCCACTGCATGTATTCACCAGTTTCAGGGTGAATGAGGCTGGGTGAGGTGGGTTCTGACTGTGACAGGACAGCAAGAATAGACAGACAGGGTGCTCAGAGGGTCCATCTGAGCTTCAGGTGTGGATGCAGCTCTAATTTTAGATGGGTAGGAGGCTAGAGCTTGCCCTGAGGGTAGGGGCCATGAGCAAGGCATTTGGTGGAGACAGTGCTGGCCGTGACTGAGGACTTGGTCCCAGGAAAAGTTAGTAGATGTAGACTTCAGGAACTAGGGGTATGAGCGGCTCAGTTGTTGTCCATAGGCCAGTGGAGACAGCCTGTTCTTGGCCACAGTGAAGCATGCCATACAGACCTTGACCTTTTCACCCTTCACATTACCTACAGGAGTGCAAACCGCTTGCTGATAAAAACTACCACCATGCCTGTGCTAGTCTAGAGTGGGCAGCTGTGGGGAATGGGCAATGGCCCTCATTCTGGAACCTGCTCCTTCTGTGTGCTCCTGGATACAGAAGAGCACACAGCCTGGAGCCATTGTGGGAGGCTCCACTCAGATGATGTTGGGCAGGGCATATGAACCCAGCTCTGTTATCCATAAATATGCTCAGACAGCATGTTACCAGCTTCTCTCTGGGCAGCCTCACAGATGTTGGCATTTCCTTCCAATCACTGGAGGCATCGGGAGTTCTCTTGAACTGTTAAGCTGTGTTTTGCTGATGATTGTTTTGCTGTGTGAACCCTGTGTGCCTGCCTTTCTGATAATTTTTGCTCAAAATTTATAGTCTCCCTTTGGGTTTATCCTTCTTACTGACTTGGAAGGAATTTGCTGTACATGAACATAGAATGGGCTGTAAGAAGAGCTGCTGAGTGTCTAGGATAGGAATCTCAGCGGGAACCTTCACCGGGTGCTCACCTTTTCTGTTCCTTACTGCTAGACAGCCTTTCCCTCTTTGTGCAACTTGGGTTGTTGGAGAGACAGGGTCTTACTACACAGAGCCCAAGCTTGCCTCAGACTTACTTGGCTTAGCTTTCTGAGTGATGGCAACGCAGGCATGACTCACCGTGTATGATTTCCTTAGTAGAATGTAAGTTTTCCTTTTTCTGACTTTTTTTTTTTTTTTTTTTTTTTTTTTTTTTTTTTTGGTGAGACAAGAGTTTCTCTCTGTAACTCTGGCTGTCCTGGAACTCACTCTGTAGACCAGGCTGGGCTCATACTCAGAGATCCACCTGCTTCTGCTTCCCTAGTGCTGGGATTAAAGTTTCGAGCCACCACACCAGCTAGTTTTCATGATTTACCCTCGTTCTTCCAAGAGTGTATTTTCCTCCATCCATTCATACGTTCATTCCTTTTCGTATGCTGGGCAGGTGTGATGCCACGTCCTAGATGTAAAATTGAGAGTCACTTTGTCAAGTTAAAAAGATGCTTGGGTTGTTTTATTGGCTTGTTGATTTCTTCTTTTGTTTTGTTTAAAGCAAAGTCTTGCTAGCCTCAAACTCAGGAGTCTCCTGCCTCAGCCTGCAGAGTGATGGGGCCACAGTTGGAGTCACCACACCTGGCACACCTGGAGTTCTGTCTGTGGGTCAGGGCGGTGGGAATGGACACAGGCCTTTATCACAGCCTGCTTTCCAGCCGTTAAAGGGACCCTGTCACTATTACAATAGCATATAATGGGCTGGGGATGTGACTCAGTTGTAGAGCTCTTCCTTAGAATGCATGAAGCCTGGTTCAATTCCAGGTCCACCCCCCAATAGTATTTAAATTTTTTTTCTCACTATTCACTCATGTATAGAAAAAGTTCTTTATGTTAACCTTGTTTCCTGAAACCTTCATACATGGTGTCTGTGATGGTGATTGTAACAATTTGTAAATTGTGGTGTTTTAATCAGTGAGGTTTTTTGTTTGTTTGTTCTCTTAGTCCAAACACATTCCAGGTTTCTTTCCTCCTCTTTCCTGTCTTGGCCATAGTACTCACAGTGCCTTTCCTCTGGGCCACACTTGCTTTCTGTTCTGTGGTGGTATATATGTGGAAGTCAGATGACCCCGTGGATTAGCTTTCTTTTTCAAGCCTTTATGTGGGTTCCACAGTTCAACTCAGCCCATCGGGCTTCGGCTGGGGCTTTACCCAGAGGACCATCCTGCCATCCCCAGGCTTTCTTTAATTAGCTTTCTGCCTTTTGTTTGGTTGGTTTTGTTTGTTGATTTCCTCATGGTCCTGGTAGGTTGGGTCCTCATGCAGCCCTCTGTGGGCCCAGATGTTCTCCTTGTGACAAGCTCTTTTCTGAAGACTGTTCTGGCGGCATAAAGAGTGGTTCTCTCTGTTACACTTCTGTGAATTAGATTTGTTCATGAAATAGGTTTGTCTTGTAAATTCTTTGAAAGCTATAATGAAAACCCCTTTGGGTTGGAACTTTCTTAAATATTGATTGAAGTTTCTTTATGGCAATAAGAAAATCCAAATTTTGTTATTTCTTAATTTTTCTAGAACTTGTTGATTTCACCTGTGCATTCAGATTGTTTGCCACATAAAGCTTGTAACAGTGTCACATTGGGCTTTTCTTTCTTCTTTTTCTTTTTCTTTCTTTTTTTTTTCTTTACTTTTATTGGTTCTTTGTGAACTTCACATTATGTACCCCAATCCCACTCATCTTCCCTTCCCCTTAGACCCACCCACCACCCTTGCAACTTCCCCCTCCAACAGAAAAAAAAAATCTCTTTGTGAAAGCTGTAGTGTCTCACAGTATATCCTTTGTCCACATTTCTTGGCTTGCAACTATTCATGGCAATGACTGGTTGGTTTGGTTTGAGGCTTCTGGCTTCTGCCACATTGTGAATTCTGAAACCTCATTTGGACTCCTGTTGCTGCCTTGTGCCATGGAGATCCTTAAGTTTTGGATCTGTAGGCCCCGCCTCCTCATGTACTCCTGGGCCCGAGAGGTGTCTGAGCTGGTCTGCCTGCTCTCATGTCCTCGGGCCCCACTCGCCAGCGATGCCCACAACCAGGGCCCGCTCTGCCCTGCTGCCCAGACTCGGTGCAGGGCCCGCTCTCCCTAGTGTTACAGCTGGTGAGGGACACGGCCATTTTTCTCACTCTCATGACCCTGGGGCCAGCTGTCCCTGCCATAGATGGTGAGGGAATGGACGAGGGTATCTTGACAAGAGTCAGGACCAGCTTTCCTGTGCTCACACCCTCAGGGGTGGCTCACCTACAACCCTCACATCTAAGGCCGCTGTACATGGTACCCAGGCAAGATGTACCCAGGCCTGCTCTCCCAAGTGCTGCAGCTAGTGATAGGCAGGGACAGCTCTCCTGCTGTCATGCCCCAGGGCCAGCTCTCCGACCATGCCCAGGTGGAGAGTGGGGCCAGTTCTGTGCAGCCCTCAGACATCAGCATGGTCCAAGTTGGCAGCCCAGACCAGGGAAGTCCGCCTGGCCTTTGGTGGTAACAGACCCTTGCTGCTACAGGGTTATAGACCCAGATGTGGCCCCCAGTGGCAGCACAGATCAGGACCCCACTATGGTCCCAGGTGGCCTCACCAGCTGCTCACATCAGGCTGTTCCTCAGTACCTTCAAGTCTCCAGTTCTGCCTCTTCACTGCCCCCATTCTTCTGTTTCTCTCTCTCCCATTTCTTCACCACTTTCTTGCTCCTCTTAGTGGTGCCTGGGTGTCTGAGTGTCAGGGGTCATCTCAAGAGTGCTCTGTGCCATCCATGCATTATTGCACCACGCAGGGGTCATCTTGGGAATGGTCTGCCACCCCACCCCCCATCCCATGCCTGGGTGGCACCAGACTGATGTTCACTGCAGGCTGGCTCCCTGTCCAGACCTCATGGCACTTTCTGGTTTGCCCCTTGCTCGGCCTGCCTGAGTGACCCTTGCAAAGGTCATCTGTCTTGGACTCACTCCTACCTGGAGTCATGGTCCTAGGTGGGATTTTTTTAGTCTTTACTTGCTCTCTTTCCTGGATGCCTGTCCAAGTGCCAAAATGGTCTTAGGTTCACTTCATTCAGATGTCATAGGTCAGAACCCAGAGCACAGACATAGTCTCTCCTCTCTGTCACCTACTGATGCACATGTGACACAGCAGCCACACCTGCAAGGCCTCTAGGGGCCGGTGGTCTTTTTTTTTTAAAGTGTGGATGATTGAACCCAAGAATTTACAAACTACAACCATGGCTTATGCTCTAGCACTGAGCTGTGGCCTGCCTCATCTCTGTGTCATCCCAGCATCTGGCTTTCCTTCTGTGCTGTCCTCACTTCTGTCCTTATACCTTGCTTTCTGGTTACTAGTCATGAGAAGGAGCACCTTTTGAGTTTCTTGACCTTTATCCTGCTGTGTTTTAACTTCTTTCCCTCTCATTACTTTGGTTCATTTTTCTGCTTGTGTAATAGTCAGAGCCTAACTCCAGGTCCTTGTTTAGATTGCTGGTCAGGCCTTTGCAGCCTGGGAGTGAGGTGCTCCCTGCCTCTGCTTCCTAAGGATTTTCTTTTGTGCTTTCTCCTCATAGCTCTTGGATGATTCTAAGAAAGTTCTTCACTTTCTTCTTAGAGTTTTGGGAGTTTTCAGGAGTTTTAGACCAGCTTAACACTTTCAGGGAAGAATGCACATGTGTAAAAAAGAAATGTGGAGAGAAACAAAAGTTATTTTAATTCAATATATCAAAAAATTAACATGCAATCAATGGAAAATAGAATTCCATATTTTACTTTTTTTGGCATTTCATCATTTATTTAAATGTTGAAGCTCGCGCACTAAGTTTCTACAAGCTGGTGAACACTGACAAACTATTTCTCCCACAGAACTATAAGCACACATTTGCAGACAGTATACATATATGGTTGAGCTAACATTCATACACATACACCTTAAGAATATTTACTAAATTAAAGAGCAAGACAAAGGCAACATATGACTGAAGATATTTAATAGCCTCCTCTCGTTTCTTTTTCAGGCCCTCCCTGTTCATATTTTACATTTTTCCTGCCAAGTTTAAAGTCAATCATGTTTGACCTCTGCAGTGTATCTCTGCTTACACCCATTCCATTTTCAGTGCCTTGTGGGTCATAGTACAGAGCGGTAGGGTCCAGGCTACCGCTGAGCTAAACTCTGCTGGTCTGCTATAGCTTTGTTAAAACATGCGTGTGAGGCACTTGGCACTACTCTACTGTGACGGTTCACATTGTACACACCTACCCTGGCTCACATGCATGCTGGTAGCAAGTCTCCGGCCATTCCAGCTTTCATTCTGTCCACCTGCAGGCTACCCTTAGTTTTAAGCTCCAGGTTGCAGGCTGCTCCCAGTGCACAGGAGCTTGCATTCTTGTAGGAATGAATGGGTCTAGAGGGAGGAATCTTGCCTGCACCTACTTGCGGAGCAGACAGGTTACCCACATCACAGGAGCAAATCATTCTAGGGTGCTTACTCGGTTCAGCTCCTCTCACTGCAGCCGGACATCTGCGGAGAAGTGTATGTACCATTCTGTGTGAGGCACTCTGCCAGGCTTTGTCCTACTTGTTGAAAGCAGGGTAGGGACCCCCCCCCCCCTCATGTGATAAATTGCAATAGGGGAGTCATAAGACCTGTGAGGATGTGGTTCTAAGTCTGTGAGACCTGTTTTCTGCTGGCCTACCATTCTGTAGCCAGGACTTGCCATGGGCTGCCCTGTACCATGGCTGATTTTGATATTTTAATTCTTGGGAAATCCTGTGAGTTCAGTGGGAGTTTCTCAGTTTTACCTTGGACTTCCTGTTTCCTAGTCCTACGGAAGGTATAGTTTGGGTGCCCAGATTAACCAGACTCTGATTCTCTCTTTCAAATTGTGCTCATATGAACTATGGGGGAGAGGGATCCCCTCCTTTGTAGAGACTTTGAGTTTGTAGCAGCAGGGCTACAGAGTAGAATTAAGGAGCACTGAACTCCAGTCAACATCCCTGGGTCTCCCCCTGGTTGGGCCTTGCCACTATACCCTGGGCAGAGGCTTCTGGAGTCCCTGATATGGTCTGGTGGACAGAACGGAGTCTAAGCCTTGGCCTGGGACACCTGCTGCCTGGCATGGCCCTCCCCCTACCCTCTACACTGGTATAATTAGCCCCACGACAGGTGCCATGGATCGAGTGCCTGGCCCAGCCCTAACCCAGTGATGCCCGGCCTCAGCCGACCTGCCTTCCCTGCTAGCCTGGGCTGCTAGCCCAAACCCTATCCCATGAGGTCCCCTGAGGCCTCAAGCCCCACCCACCTCCTGTGCTCCAAACACACCCACTGGAGTAGAGACAAGCAGACAGAGGAGACAGACAGAACCCCAGCCGTAGCCTGGCCTCAGACTCTGGGAATCCCCAGGCAGGCCCTGGCCCTGCCCTGCCCTCAGTGCATGTCCAGGTGGAACAACTCTAGCCTGGTGGCGTCATCATTCCAGCAAGCCACCTTTAGTTCTGAGACCTGGTGGGCAGTTTACAGTCAGTGAGCTCTCACTGGGCTGTACTGGCCTCCTCTCCATGTGTAGCCATGGTATCCACAGTCCTAGCAACTGTTATTCTTCCCCTAGTGCAAGAAGAAGCACACGCTGCTGTGTCCTGACTTTGCCCGCAGGGGTATTTGTCCCCGTGGCGCCCAGTGCCAGCTGCTCCATCGTAACCAGAAGCGACATGGCCGGCGGACAGCTGCACCTCCTATCCCAGGGCCCAGTGATGGAGCCCCCAGAAGCAAGGCCTCAGCTGGCCATGTACTCAGGTGACAGATCAGTGGGTGCTGCAGTCGTGAGCTTATTTGAGCTAGAGGTAGCCCATTCCTGCTCTAAGGATGTTTAGGACCCTCTGGGGTAAAGTCTTATTCCAACTCTGTGGGCTTTAGATCCAAAGAGGAATCTCAGTTGGAGGCAAGAGCTCTAAGATGCCTACATTCTGGATCCCTGAGTGTGGACAGTCACAAACACCCTCATGCATGGAGGCTTTTAGAGACCCACTCTACAAGAAGGGAATGAGCCTCCTGGGAGGTGGGGCTATCAGAGTTGTGCCCATATCCTATGGATTATAGGGATTCCCTACAGATGAACCCTGGGCTCTAGAAGGTGAGGAATGAACTGGAATCTCACAGGCTTCAGCCCTATCCACCTCAGGTAAAAGTCTCAGTAACCAGCATGTCCTTGGACTGTAGGCCAGCCTTAGATCTGTACAGACATGCCCAGTGGACTCGGGTTTGGTGTGGGGTTAAGGGGCTAGGAGCCCTGTTACACTATAGGTGCTGTGCACCCTCTCCAACATCACCCTCCCTCACTTTTGTTTCCCCTTTCCTGCAGGAAGCCCACTACTACTCAGCGCCCTGCCAGACAGATGTCCAGTGGTCTGACCTCCAGAACTGAGGCCCCAGCCTCTCCTCCCCCCTCCCCAAGGGTATTAGCCTCCACCTCTACCCTGTCTTCAAAGGCCACCGCTGCCTCCTCTCCTTCGTCCTCTCCCTCTACTAGCTCCCCCACCCCTTCCCTGGACCAGGAAGAAGCTGCCTCTGGGACAGGTGGGACCGGCTCAGGAACAGGCTCCAGCAGCCTCTGCAAGCTGCCATCCTTCATCTCCCTGCATTCCTCTCCAAGCCCAGGCGGCCAGACTGGGCCCCAGGCCCCCAGGAGCCCCCGTACCAAGGACTCAGGTGAGCAGTCTGGCCCCTCCAGGTTCTTTTTAAACATACACTCAGAATGGCATCTCTGGGTGGGGCCTGGGAGTTAGTGTACTGGATGCCCAGGGCAGGCCAGTGAGGAGCAAGCACAGCAGTGGCCGCCTTGAAGACCACCCCAGCGAGGGCTGATTTAATTAGAAAGCACCCATTTCTGTTAATTTGTTCTGGAAGATCACCGCACACTCCTGGAGAGAACAGATGTTCCCTCTCCCCAATGAGCGTTTGGGGCTTGGTAAATGGCTCCACTCAGCCTTGTTTAGGAGAGAAAAGAGGATTTTATGGCTGCAAACGACCCTTTCTGTAAACATTTTACAGCTCTCTGCGCGTTTGAGTGACGATAAACCCCACGCAGCTCGGCGGGCTGCAAATTTGCGACCATACGGCTATCATTTTATTGTCATATTTCACGGCCGTAACGTTAATGGAAGATGCTTTCTGCAGGCTTCTCTAACAGCCCCACTGAGCACACTCAAGTGCTTGCTGGAGGGGCTGCCTCCTGGTTATATCGTCCTTCTTGGGTGCAGAGTAGATGATACCAGGCCCTTGTCTAAGTGGAACCTAGATGGGACAACAGTTCCTTCCATGTAGGTGGCACTGTCTGGGGAACAGCTGGGGACCCTGAGGCAGCATGTGTTTTTTTTAAAGACCAGGAACCCAGGAGTTAATCCCAAGAGGAAAGGAGTCACAGGGTGTGAGTGCCCTGTATGTTGGTTGGACCGACTAGAAAAGGGCTCCAAAAAACTCATGAGGTTTGTTCAGCCAGGAACACAGCTGGAGGGGCAAGTGCAGCTGAGCCTGGGACAGTCTCTGGCAGGAAGCCTGGCTGTGCCTATTGAAGCAACCCAGAGGAGAAATGGGGGCTAACCTGGTTGAGGCAGTTGAATCTGCAGGTCTGGGCCCAGCTGCTGGGCCTCACTCCTGTCTTTGGTTGACTGGGCAGTGAATGGAATTAACAGCCCTGAAGAAAGGAACCCCACCATGAGAGGCCTTACAGGGGCATGTGGGCCATGCCACAGAGCCACATTGCAATAGCTGTGGCCATCAGGACACTGGTGCCTGGGAGGGTGACACAGAACATTTATGAAAAGAAAGCTGTCACCAGGCAGGAGCCCTCAGGATATTCCACTCCAGGGACCCTTTGCTTTCTGCCCTTCCTGCCTTCAGACCCTGTCAGCTTCTACTGGTCTTACCCTACCCTTTTGGGGGGCCACCTGTTCTTACACACATCAGTTTTCCATGCGGAAAGGACACCTGCCTTGTCTGTGTCTGGCAGCCTTGCTCCCAGGTGTGAGTGTGGCATGTGTCTGCGTGTCTGCAGGCACCAGTATTTATAGCTCAGCCTGCAGAGTGTTGTGGCTCCCACCTGTGGGCCCGCCCACTGTACACGGGCTGCCTCGCCCTCCTAAGCTGCCACTTAGCCCAGGAAGACCTTGAACTGGCAGAATCCTGGTCCTTTTCCTCTCTGCTCCTCAGGGCCGGGATTGTGCAGGGACTGAAGATGTAGATGAGACCTGGAGGCTGACTCCTTGCAGACCTTTGTTGACAGGCCTGGGCTGGTAGTTTTCCTAGGCCTGAGCCTCAGCCAGAAACTTGGAGTGGGGAAGTTTTTGCTGAGCTGGAGTGGCTTGATGCTTGACCTTTGCTCTCTATATAGGGAAGCCGCTACATATCAAACCACGCCTGTGAGGCTCCCTGGGGACCAGCCCGCACCTACCTCAGACCCTCACCCCTGGAGAGGATGGAGGCTCTACCCACCACTGCTCCTGAGGAGAAGCAGCCTGCCACTGAGCCCAGCTGGGGCTATAAGCAGGGACACGTAGCTCCTCTCATTTGGCTCACAGCCTCTGGAGACCTTTGTGTGCCCAGGCCTTGTTCTCCCTTAAGCCAAGGCCCTGTCCAGTCCCTGTTTCTCTCCTTCTCCTCCTTCGTCACTTCTCCCTTCCAAGGCACCCAGCCTCACTCTAGGACTTGTCCCCGGGTCCCCACCCATCAGGGTGCCATGTGAGACTCATCCCAGCCTGTCTCCTGTGGTGGAGTGGCAGTAGCTGTAGGACTGGTGCCCCCAACCCTCCCTACCCAGGACTCCTGCCCAGGAAGAGACGACTGGCTAAGCCTCTCTGGTGGGTATTTTATGTTCAGCAATAAAGGTTTTATCCTGTGTCTAGTTGGCCTGTCTTGACTACCACATTACCACAGGACTGTGGGCAAATAGGGGAGGCAAGAGTATGGCCTGCTCTTACCAACTCTGGTGTGGCTCAGGTTCGGAAGCAGCCTTTCTCCTTGGCCAGGTCCATGTAAATGGGGTTTGCTGGGTTGCAGGTTATAGTCTGAAGTTACATGGGACAGACTGGGGCTGAGGCACAGGAAGAGAAGGCCTGACTAACCTGGAGAGGGGCATGGCTTGGATAGACGACCTCTCTGCGGTGCTTCCAGAAGACTGGGTTGGGATCTTGTTTCCTTCCATGGAGATGCTGGATCCAAGGATGTCTGTCATGATGTTTGTGTAGGTCAGCTACTGCCTCATGCTATACTGTAGTGTGCGGCACCTCTACCATGTAGTTTGGGTCCATTATGCCCTGCTGTGACTCAGTACCCCAAGCCTCTCAGCCTTTGCTGCACCAAGTCTGTTCTTCAGGATCCTAGTGCCCAACCCACACAGGTGGCAATGACCTCTGCCCTTAAGGTTATAGAACATATAGGTAAGCTGTTTCACGCTACCATAGCCCCTGCCCAGGAGGTAAGTTTCCTCACCCAGGCTTCAGTTAAAAACAAAAAACAAAAACCTGAGGCTGAGCCATACAAAACGTCCACCATAGGCAGGTCTAGCTGTGTAGCCAGATACACCTCACCATCACGGTGTCACTTTACCAAGGGCCTACTATAGGAACCGTAGCAACCTAGACCAGTCTGTGGATAGAAGTCCCCAGATACTGGACCCCTGGAGCTTGACGGTTAGGGTGGATTTTCTATTGACAGCCCCAAGACAGCCAAGTTCCTTGCCTGGCATGTACTGGGCTCCTAGATGCTTTACTAGGAGTTTGTCCTGTGCTACCAACCTTGGCCTTGAGTGAACAGATTAGTATTTAACCGTCCCTCAGATTGCCTTTTCTCATTGGATAGCCAGGGGATGGAAGAGGCTCATGCTGTTGGACCTGTGTCCTGGAGGTGGTGTGTTGCTCAGAGGTAGAATGCTTGCCTACAATGTGAGATGCTAAGCCCACCAAAATGAAGTTCCATCTATACCACAACCATCCAGTGCCATTGGGCCTACAAGGCGATCCCTGCATCCTCCTCCCCATGCCTCTGGGGTACCCAGCTATGAGAATATCAGTTTCTAGTCTCTCTCCTCTTCTGGGCAGGAGGAATAGAAATAAGCAGAGAGATGCAGGCTACCAGGCTGTGGCACTCACCTGTTCCCTGCTCCTTTCTCTTGCCCTACAGGCTGGCAAAAGGACACAGCTGGCTTCTCGGCTAGGATCCTAGAGCACTCTAGCTTCATAGGTAGGTTCTAAGCAAGCACACCCTCACCTTTTGTGCTCCCTTCCCTAGTGAGCATCACAATAAGTAGGAATCCTGAAGAACCCAATGGGGACCTACTCACCTAGTACTGGCGTAGCCTAAGGCAGTGGTGGTAGGTGCTGCTCTTCTGGCTATAACTCACCTTCGTGTTCAGCTCTCAGCAAGCACCAACAAGAGTTGGATACAGCCCACAGACCATGCTGACTTGTCTGGAGGGGCTCTACCTCCCAGGATCATCATGCAGCTAATCCTCACATGCTCCAAGTCCCAAAGAACTGAGAGACGGGTGTATATGAGCGGCCACCAGTGGCAGGGCCTGCTGGGCAGAGCCATGCAGCAGGAATTCATATGCTTCAAAACTGGTTCCCTGAGGCAGGGCAGCCTGTCTACCTCCCAGCCGAGGAGCCTTCCAGATACACTGGTCAGAGGGCCCAGATACTGCTTCCTTTACTTGGAGGGCCCTAGGGTAGAGAATGTGCCCAGAGGTGTATTTGTGGAGTTCTGCTTCTATGTGCTTAGAAGAAGCCATGGGGACCAGGGATGGGAATATGGAGGGTAGGGCTTGTCACCGGGTGCTACCTTGGGGCTGGCAGTGGGCCTCTTGGTTGGGCCTACTGCTTCCCACTAGTCTCCCTTTATATTCCGTATGGAGCATGCATCCACTAATGGTGCCTGGATTATAGCCAGGAATGGGGATAAGGATAGGGCAGAGCAATGACCAAGTCAAGGACTCTCATCAGAAGCCTGGGATGATTCCTTCCACCTTTTGCTTGAGACAGAATCTGTCCTTGGCCTATAGTTTTACCATGCAGTTGATGCCAGTTGGCCTGCAAGTTCCCAGGGACCTCCCTCTCTCCACCCTCCATCTGCCCATCACTGGGATTACAAGCATATCAGCACACATCCTTTTTACGTGGGTTCTAGTGATCCAAGCTCGGGTCTTCATGTTTACAAGACAAGCACTTAACTGACTGAGCCATCTCCAAGGTCCAATCTTCTCTTTTTAAATATAAACGACCCCAAGCAGGCCTGTGTGCCGCCTCCACCTGGGAAATACAGACTGAGTCTGTGGGACACAATATTCTTGTTTTGAGACAAGGCCTCATTTATCCCAGTCTGGTCTTGGACTCCGTCTGTAGAGGAGAATGACCTTGAACTTTTGACCCTCTTACCTCCACATCCTGAGCTGGAATTTTAGGCCTGTGCCAGCATGCCCAGCTGGAGATCAACCCTGGGGCTTCATGCATGACAGACACGCACCTAATTCATATCTTTAACCTGTGACCTTTCTGGCCTGGCATAATGATACATAACTGTAACTCCAGTGTTCAGCAGGTAGAAGAAAGATAACCTACAGGCTAAGGCTCTGTTGTGCTACATGGCAAGACCCTTTCTAACAAGGGGCACAGAGTAGTTTTGGCTCCATGTAATCTGACACTGCCTCACCCAGTGGCCATGTTCCCATGCATTAAATACGTGACAGGTCATACTTGCACACAGCACAGTGCTTTCTGATGGGTGGTGTTTAGAAATCCTTCCTGTCGTGGAAGTTAGGTCAGCTTTACCTGTGACTCATGCCCTGTGCAATGCCCATACCCAGCTGGTGCCATCCAGTAGCTGCTGGAGCTGCTGAGCTGAGTATCTGGTGCAATGAACCCAAAGCAAGCCAACAGCTAGCGAGCAGCAGCATTGGGTAGTCTCAGGAAGTAGGGGTTACTAGTTGTTGGGGTGGCATGATGGGTACCCCAATGTCTCCATCACTTCTCACAGCCCAGTTCCCCTCTGCACAGAGCCCTTGAGAAACTCCTGAGCCACACATGGTCTCACGCACCTCAACATCCCCTGCAGGTCTAACCTTGATCTAGCTGCCCCAGCACTCTGCCAAGCAGTCCTGCCCAGTCCAGGCTCCTGCCCCTGCTTCCAGGGCTCACCCTTCCCTCACGTCTAAGGCCCCCCTGTCTCTTCTGCTCTTCCCACCCGGGACTCGGCCAATCCAGCAGCTACCAGCCAACAGCAAGTCAGCAACTGTCCTGGAGTCAAAAAATACCCTGTCCTAGGTGAACCACTGCAGGCTGGGAAATGCCAACAGAAGCCCCTGTTGGGCCCTGCCTGTGCTCCTGACCTGACACCGGGAACAGTGAGGAAACATGCTCTTTTTGAGGTGCTAAGCTTGTGCTGGCACACTGGAAGGGAATCGACACATCAACAGTCTTCTCTTTTCCTTCCTTCTTTTCTTCTTCCTTTTCTCTTCTTTTTCTGAGACAGGGTTTCTCTGTGTAGCCCTGGCTGTCCTGGAACTCACTCTGTAGACCAGGCTGGCCTTGCCTTCTGCCTCTGCTTCCCAAATACTGGGATTAAAGGTTTGTGCTTTAATCCACACCAGGAGTGGGGCCCAGAGGGGGCAGGCTGCCCAATTTCATCATCTTCCTCTGTACCCTTCTTAGTATGCCCAGGACCACATGGGATGCTGTTCCCAAACATGTAACTCGTCCTAAGGCCCTGAGCCGGGCTCAGGCTGAGTGCCCTGGTCCCATGTCTTTGCCAGACAGCAGGAGACAGAGCTGAAACACTGGCACACTTGGTGAGACCTCATGCTCTAACCCACAGGCTCCCCTCTGGCCAAAGTGTACCTGATGTAGGTCATCTTGGACAAAGCCGGTTGCTTTTCATGGCCTTGTTTTCCCATTCATACAATGGACAGGTTACACTGGCAGACAGCTGCGGCTACCACCTCAGCCCTTTAGAGTCTCAAAGATAAACTTCCACCAATGGCTACCCGAAGCCTCCTTTGGAACAGGCTGAAAGGAGACTCTTTGTAGGGGTTTCCTTGTGCTTTTGGTTTGTATCTGAAGACCAAGTCCTGCACAGATGAATGTGCAGGTGAGGAGTGTCACTGAAGGAAGGAGCTGAGATCTATTCACTCCGGGCTCCCAGGCATCCCCTGTATAATAGCAGGCAAAACCACTGGCACCATGCCATCCTGGGACTGGTATCCTATGAATATCTTTTCAGGCTTCTTTTTTTTTTTTTTTTTGTGCACAAATGGTTTATATCTAAGGATTGATTGATTGATTGATTGATTGATTGACTGGCTGATTGGTTTAATTTTGGTTTTTTTGAGACAAGGTTTCTCTGTGTAACCTTGGCTGTCCTGGAACTTGCTCTGTAGACCAGGCTGACCTCGAACTCCCAGAAATCTTACCGCCTCTACCTTGGGAGAGCTGCAGCTAAAGGCCTGTGCCATCACTGCCGGGCTATTATTTTTAATAGTCAATGACGTATAAGAATGGAGATAAATGAGAGGAGAAAACCCCATTCTGGGTCATGCCCAGCTGTTGTTCCTGAGTGCACTCCCTTTCTGTCTTCGGTTGGGATCTGGAATTCTGGGGGAAGGGTGGTGTCACAGAATTCACATCTCATCACCCACCCTCTGTGTTCCCCTTGTGGCTTTCTTTTGCTCTGAGTCGGCCTCACAGTAGGTGTGTAGAGACATTCAGCTGGTGTGAGGGTGGCAATGTGCTTTCTACTTGTCACTCCAACTTGTGCCCACCCATTAAGGCGCCTCCAAACAGCCCCAGCGGGCAGCTGGGTCTGAGCTTCCTTGTGGGCCTTTCTGCAGGCAACCTGCCCCATCAGCCCCATACATTCAATGGGCCCTCTACGCAGGTAATCCCCAAGACCTGGTCAACTAACTGGCCCTGTGGTGGCCACAGGCGTCTGTCCCACTCCACCTACCACACCGCCCAGAGGCCTGCGGTTCCACAGTGCATCCCGCCGCCCGAGGTGCCAGCAACTTTGTTGACTGAATTCCTGAACCCGTCCCAACCACCGGATAAAAATAGCTGGCGCTCCCAGGCAGCTCGGAGTCACCGGTGTCAAGATAGTTAGAGGTCCCCGTTCTGGGGACTCCAGGCCACTTGGGCCTGGTGTGGGATACAGCCAGCTAAGCGACCACCTAATAGGTCCGAGACACCGAGGGAGTCCCCTCCCTGGACGAGGGCCTCCTCAGCTCCCCTTGCACTCTCTGGCTTTGCGATCCTGGAACCTCAGGATCCGTCACTTGGTCTCGCGCCCTCTGCTGTGCAGTCCCAGGCGGCGGCCACCAGGGGGCCCTGCCCACTCCTTTTGCCGGCGGCCCTTCCCCACCCCTTCCCACAGCTGTTTCCCGTAGGAGATTGACAGCTGGGTTCCGGGTTGCCATGGGGATATGTAAATGAAGGTGGGAGGCCTGTGGCTCCGATTGGCCCGGGGGCGTCGGCCCCCACCTGGGAAGGCGGGCCCAGAAGCGCGTCTCTATAAAGGCTTGTGCGGCTCAGCGCTGGGTCGAGGGAGGCGGGGCCGGCTGGCAGCGCGGGTGGGGCGCGGGGCGGGGCCGGGCAGGAGAACCCCGAGCGCGGCAGAGCCCGGGGCGCGGCCTCTACACTCTCCAGGCCAGGACAGCGGAGGAGCAGGAGGAGGAGCGCAGGATCGGGGCCCTGCGCCCGCCCTCAGCGGGCCGGGGGTCCGCCCGAAAGGCCTGGCCGGCGGCGTCCCCTGAGCGCAGCCCAGAGTTGACAGCACGAAACTTTTGCTGCGCCCTTCGGCGGCGCGACCAGAGCCTGCGCCCACCGCGGCCCGGGGGGAGCTAGGGGGAGAGAGGCCCGCGGCTCCCCCCACGCTCCCCCGCCGCCCGTCGGGGCGCGGCCGGGCGCGGCAGCGGCGGGGCTGGGGCCCCGGGCGATGGCCGCGGAGCTGGCGATGGGCGCAGAGCTGCCCAGCAGCCCACTGGCCATCGAGTACGTCAACGACTTCGACCTGATGAAGTTCGAGGTGAAGAAGGAGCCGCCCGAGGCCGAGCGCTTCTGCCACCGCCTGCCGCCCGGCTCGCTGTCCTCGACGCCCCTCAGCACGCCCTGCTCCTCGGTGCCCTCTTCGCCCAGCTTCTGCGCACCCAGCCCGGGCACCGGCGGCGGCGCGGGCAGCGGGGGCAGCGCGGCTCAGGCCGGGAGCGCCCCGGGGCCGCCGAGTGGAGGCCCCGGCACTGTTGGGGGCGCCTCAGGAAAAGCGGTGCTGGAGGATCTGTACTGGATGAGCGGGTACCAGCACCACCTGAACCCCGAGGCGCTCAACCTGACGCCGGAGGACGCGGTGGAGGCGCTCATCGGTAGCGGCCACCACGGCGCGCACCACGGCGCGCATCACCCGGCGGCCGCTGCGGCCTATGAGGCCTTCAGGGGCCAGAGCTTCGCGGGCGGCGGCGGCGGCGCGGACGACATGGGTGCCGGCCACCACCACGGCGCACACCACACTGCCCACCACCACCACTCTGCCCACCACCACCATCACCACCACCACCACCACCACGGCGGCTCCGGCCACCACGGCGGAGGCGCGGGTCACGGCGGAGGCGGCGCGGGCCACCACGTGCGCTTGGAGGAGCGCTTCTCCGACGACCAGCTGGTGTCCATGTCAGTGCGGGAGCTGAACCGGCAGCTCCGCGGCTTCAGCAAGGAGGAGGTCATCCGACTGAAACAGAAGCGGCGCACGCTCAAGAACCGCGGCTACGCGCAGTCGTGCCGCTTCAAGCGGGTGCAGCAGCGGCACATTCTGGAGAGCGAGAAGTGCCAGCTCCAGAGCCAGGTGGAGCAGCTGAAGCTGGAGGTGGGGCGTCTGGCCAAGGAGCGGGACCTGTACAAGGAGAAATACGAGAAGTTGGCGGGCCGGGGCGGCCCTGGGGGCGCGGGCGGGGCCGGCTTCCCTCGGGAGCCCTCGCCAGCGCAGGCTGGTCCCGGGGCGGCCAAAGGCGCACCCGACTTCTTTCTGTGAGCGCCGGACCCTGGGTCTCGCCGCCGCCGGGGACAAGTTTGCGCAGGCCGCCCCGGCCTCGGTTCGGACTCTGCGGCCCGGGACGCGCGCTCCGACGGTGCGGCCGCAGTTGCCGGGGGTCCTCCGTTCCGCCCTGCGCGCCCCACCGCGAAGCCCCAGCTCCAGGTACCTACCGCGGTGCGCCTCTCCCGCCGGGCCCCGGTCTGAACGTCTTCGGGGTCGCCGTCTAGACTTTGACGGGGATCCCTCGGCGTCCCGGGAACGGTGAATACTTAGGAAAGCCCGAGCCAGGTCTGACTTCCTCGGCAGCGTCCACTTGTACAGACGTGGGGCGCAGTTCTGCGTCCCAACCTCCGCCCAGCCACAGCGGGGCCGCGCCGCCACCAGCTCCCGGTAGTCTCCGCCGGACCCGCGCTCCTCCGTCTTCTTTCCTTCTGCCTCCGTTTTCCTGTCCTGTTTTTACTCTTCCTCCTTTTTAAAGCGGTCATATTTTCGCAACATTAATATTTATTTTGCTTGGTAATTAAAAAACCCGGAGGAAACCCCTGGTTCCCGTGCGCCCTCGGAGATCGGCGAGTGCCCGCATGTGCCCTCCTCGCTCATTCGCTCTGAGGGGTCCGGCCCTGCCTGCCTTCCAGCCCGCTTGTCCCCACCCTGTTCGCTGCTCCCGTAGAGGAAGCGGAGGAACTTACCTGCGTGTTGGTCCCACTGTCCTGCTATACTCGACTGGGGGAGGGGGGTGGGGGGTGGCCGTGCTCAGCCGGGTTGGGGCTGGCCCGGACTCCCGCGCTGCTATTTCTCTATGCACCAGATCGTATTTATGACTCCTGGGGAAATATATCTTATTTTAACCTTCCAGAGAAGCGAAAGAATTTAAAAAGTAATGCACAGTTCTAGAAGAAAATTTTTAAAGAGGAGGCTTAGGCCTGAACCTCCTGGCATGGGCGGGTGGAAAGGTGTTTTTATTTAATTTAACTTAATTTAATTTAATTAATTGTGTTTCGTTTGTGGAATCTTTTTTAAACCTTGGTTGATATTTTTGGACTAGCTGGAAAAGAGGCCAGGTGGAGGGTGTTCTAAGCTGGGTGCGTCTGCACCGGCTGAGATCTGGGTTTTTGAGGCTTGGCCCTGGTACTTTGAGGCTCCTTCCGTCCTCTGCTGCTCCCAGGTGGCTCCCGCTGAGCCTTCTGAACAGGACGCTAGACAAATCGTTGGTTTAAAAAATGTGTTGTTGGTTTTTGTTGTGTTCTTTTTTTTATTTGTTAAGAAACTGAGGAAAGAAAAAACTTAAAAAAAAATAAATCTGTTTAGATCCAAAAGGCACTGGAACCCGGCTGTTGTGTCTGTGGCTTTCATTTTTGTACGTGTTTCTCTTGGAATAGAAAAATATGAAAGTCTCTGGATTGGGTTTTACTGGAGCTGGCATGTCCAGATAGGCAAGAGCAGGGAGGAATTGACCAAGAGGCAAATAAATGTCTGTCAGTAACCAAGACTGCATTCTGTGGCTAATCTCTTGGAGCTCCTATCGAGGCAGGGCAGGGCAGAGGCAGCCTTGGCGGTGACTCCAAGTACATTGCAGTTGTATCCTGGTGGCCCGAATAGCCCCAGCCATTCTCACTAGCTGTCCCTCCCCGGGGTGGGGCGGTGACCGGCTTCTGTTCTCCAAAGGATGCAAACACAACTTAGGTAGTTAAGAGATCTTTGAAAAATCTCACTTGACTCTCTGGGCAGCTACAAACTTTTAAGTGACAGCTCCCTCCCTCCATCAGAGTAGAGAATAAAGTTCTGAATTTGGCAAGCGTGGGGCCCACCAGGCTCCCGTGTAGATCTCGGTTCTCTGTCAGAAGCTGGAAGTTCTGCATCAGTTGCTCAAGCAACCACAGTCTTGAAAGAATCGCCTGAGTTTGAATCTCAATCCCAAGCCAGAGAAAGGCAGGCCACCTCGGTCCCCCTGCTCCTACTGCCTTAGAATAAAACTCAAGGGAGGTCCCTGTAGGACCTCAGGCTGGAGCAACCGCTCTAGTCATTTTGGGGAGAAAATGTTGGAAAGGGAAGAAACTGGGGGGGGGGGTGAACTATAAGAACTAATCCAATGCAAGGAGAGACTGGCAGGTTCCAGCCCCCCTTGCTGAGGAAATTCACAAAAATTGTCTTCCTGAAAAGGGATCTAAGTTGAGGGAAACTTGACTGCTGGGTCCCAATGACAGGTCCTGTTTAAGAACAGCAGAGTCAGGGCATCTCTGTGTTGCCCCTCCATTATGCAGAGCCCTTAGAGGATGTACAGAGACAGGTCCAGCCTGAGTGATCCCCACTGGATTTCTTCTGGGAAGATGGTAATAGCTGTGTCTGCTCAGCTCTCTGGACACTTGGCCTCTCAGGATCCAGGACGCTAAGGCTTCCTCTGTCTGTGGGTTGCCCTATGATCCTGCCCCATTTGTGAGGGACTTGATCTGAGTTCACTTACTTTCTCTTCCCCTCTCTCTTTAGCTTTTCCTCTAGGACTAGTGATACATGCAGATGAATATGGAGTTCAAAGATGGCCTTTTCTAGAAGTCTTTTGAGGAGCTCTGAAACCCAGGGAGAAAACCCGTATGTGGGGAGTTTCCCTTGACTTTTCTTGTCCTGTGCAGGAAGGAAGTTCTGGCCTGTGCACAAGGCCATGGGTACTCTTACACAAAGCCCCACCACCACCTTCTTCTTTCCCATTTTCTGAGACAGAATTTCTCTGTGTAGCCTTGGCTGTCCTGGAACTCATTTTTGTAGACCAGCTGTCCTGGAATAGAGATCTACCTGCCTTTGCCTCCCAAGCGCCGGGATTAAAGGCAAGAGCCACCATACCCAGTTTAGGGCTTCCATTTTCTAGGGAGGTCCCAGTGTGTTCTTGGGGAACTTGCTGAGGATGGAAGGGTTTCGGACATCCTGTTTCCTAGCCTGGAGGTTGGGGTAGACTCTCAGGGACATTGAGGAGCCTTAAAGTTCTATTTAAGATGGACTTGAGAGTCCTGCATGTACTCAATGTACCTGTGTGTGTGCGTGTGCGCACTCGAACATGCAGATATACGTGCTTGTCCATTCTGTGTTTGGTGTGTAAGGGCAAGAGCAGTACCAGGTATCAGCCAGGACCTATCTGGACCACTTGGGCTAGAGGGCAATGTGGTTACGGGACTGAAGCAAAGGTGATCATAGTACAGGCAATGGAATTAGCCTTCATACAACTTGGTTCACTGTTTGTCCGGAGTCTTGCCTGTGCCACAAAAACTCTGACAGGCACTCATGAGCCTGGTTCTCTTGAGCCTCAGAGCAGATTAGGCCCCCAGTCCTCTCCCATCAGCCATTCTGGTCTGAGGACAAGATGTGGGTTAGGGTGGGGAGATACCTCACTGAAAAGGCTGCCTGAGGACAAGCTCAGCCTACACCCACACCTGCACCTAAGCAACACCCCTCACCCCGCGCGTCCTTCCACCTGCCTCCTCTGGACCAATGGGGACTAAAATGATTGACAGCCAGTCTATCACCAGAGCATAGTGGTGGCCTGGAGGAAGGTTTGGGGCTGCCTCACATTTCCCTGTGGTCTGCAAAGATCGCATACCGCAGCATGGACCCCAGAAGACTAGCTTCACAGAAAAGTCTGCAAACCTGGATCCAGTAGTCGTACTGTGCTTCAGGTAGTCTATCCTGGCCCTGGGTCCTGGCTCTGCTGCTCATTCTGGGCAGTCCACTTACAAGCTCCAGAGCTGCCACTGTGGACCCCCTATCCCACACACCTCTGCTACAGCTGGATGCTGATCTGTACACGGAAGCCCTGAAACCCCCTCCCTGTCTTTTATTTATAGATAGCTCTAAGGCTGGGGTGAAACAAGACCCAAGTGCCCCCAGCATCCCACAAGGAGGGCACACCGTCCCCACACATGTGTATGCAGATAGCCACACATGTGGGTGCAGAATCTGTGCACACAGACATCTCCCAGCCCAGCACGTGCACGAGGCTGACTCCAAGCAAGGGCAAAAGTCTACACCAGCAGATGAAGGCCTACGAGCCTCACACAGAAGCCAAGGGGCAAGCGCAGGGGTTTCCTGTATGATGGTTCTCTGGTGCCTGGCCCTGGGCATGCAGTTGCTGTTTGGATGGGGCAAGCACAAGGAAGAAGCTGGCCCACACTTCAAGCTAGGGATTTTCCACCCACTAGCTGCCCTGGAAGGAATAAGTGTGGAAACTTTGAGCCAGCCATGAAAGTCACAGTGAAGGGACACCAATCCTGCAGGATCTACAGCCTTCTTGATCATCCCCCTTAGGCCCTGTCCTTAGAACCCAGCTGCCTGTTCAGCAGTTCCAGAGGCCATGGAGTCAGGCTAGAAACCAGGGAAGCCCTGTTGGGTGTGGGGACTAGCTGCCACCTGCTCTTCCAGATCCAGACCCAGCCCAGGCCAAGGTAGGATGGTGGGGCACACCATGACCCCCATCACCACAATCCTTCTGCCCCTGCCTCCTGCGGTTCATGTCCTGGGAAAAGTGAGAGATCCTGGAGAGGACACTTGTTTATTTGAGCATTGACTGAGCATCTACTGTGTGATGTGGGCTCTTAGGAGGCAAATCATTCTCGATGTGACAGAGCCAACGCAGAGGTCTCCTTCTTGAGGGGCAGATGTGCGGGATAGAGTGACGAAGGGAGGGGTATGGAGAATGAGAACCAGGATGGAGTAGCCCCGGAAGAACTTCCCGATGCAGAGGGAACTGGGAAGCAGCAAAAACTGGCAGATGTATGGGCAGTCTCAGAGGAATGGATGAGGATGAGCCCCACTTTCACAGTATGACACCCAGTGAGTGTATGAACCCCCAAAATGCTGCAGGTCTAGAAGCCAGAGGAGGAACAGGGAACATTGTGTGTTGGTGACTGGCTTCCTGGAGCTGCTGTGAGCAGAAGGGGGGGGGCGGTATGCCCCATCTCAGGTTTCCTATGGTGGGGGCCAGTGGCTACTCTAGGAGCCCCAAGTATCCTCTAGGGCTCACTGAGGGGTGTCTGAAGCCAGAGATGCATCCCTTCTAGCCAGTGAGAACCAACCTGCGGCAGGGGTGCAGGGGAGAGGAGGCAAGACAGATCAGGGTCTCCCGGAAAGATGTGAGGTGTCAGGGGTCAAAGGGCTGTGGGAAAGTGAGACCCTTGGTCAACAAGAGGAGAACAGAGAGAGACTAGCATCTGCACTCTCTGGCGCAGTGGACTGCCCTGCCCAGGTGCAGGAACACTACTCGGAGCTCACAAACGCTCAGCAGCCCCGCAGCACAGCAGAGCCAGAGTAATTTGCGACTGACTGGCGGGCTCAGCACCTGCCTAATTCACAGCGACACTGCTCAGCTGCTGAGGGCCTGAGCTGTCACAGCCAATTAGCCTGGGACTGGGGAGATCTGTGCTGGGGGCAGGTTGTGGGGGGGGGATCCGCAACCACAGCAAAGGCTGGAGACCCATTTCTTGATGTGAGCATTAAGTCACTAACTTTAATACCCCCCAGCCTGGCTCCTCCTGTGCAGCTACCTCTGTGTTGGCTGCCGTGACTCCAGGCCTATTGTTCTCTGACACCTAAGCCTAATGTCAAGAAGGCAATTAGAATCAACTCTAGCCTGGGGGTGATATACCCCCATTACCTCTGATGGAGCCGAAGAACTCAACTCTGCCACCTTCTACGTCCCTCAAGGCTGTCCAGTGGTCAGGTGCAAGTCACCAGAGACCTGACCTACCTCCCCCACACCACCCAATAGCAGCCTTGTCCTGGCTCACAAGGGCAGCCAGCTATTTCACTCCAACCCTGTCCTCAGAGATGAGCTGGGGACTAGAGGACTCTGAGTGTGCCAGGCATGCTTGGACTCCTTGGAGTGGTCTGGGGGATAGGTTGCTGAGGCAAGGAGGGCTCAAGGACTACTCAATGCCACCTGAGTAGTGTGCTGCTGAGGTAACTCCAAGGAACCCCTTAAGGGCCTCTTTTGGTGGTACAGCTAGCTACCCTAGGCTCCACCCCAGAATCTCCTGATTCTCTGGCAAGACCTCTTTAACCCAAGATAGCTGTACCTAGGTGGAGGCCATCACCAGGTTTCTTAAAGCAAGGCTATCATTGCTACAGTTTGGGTAGTGAGGAGCTGTTCTCTTTGTCTTGCCCACCCACTGCCCCGCCTGTTGTCCTGGTCTTGCCCGACTGGCATCTCCTACTCCTTTGCTGCGGTTGGAGCAAGGGTAAAGTGTCGAAGGCTATGCTTTGCCAAGGCGGGATGTGACTCTGGCAGATATGTCGAGAGGTCATGTGCAGACACTTGCACATCTTGTGTATGTTGGTGTGTGAGGTGCAGACTGGGCTACCCTAGGACCTGGGGCAGGGTAGTATCCATAGGACGTCTTGGCTGAGCGGCAGTGCGAGGGGGCGTGGCTCAGTTCAGAGGACAGAATCAAAGATGCAGAGGTGGGGCCGAGAAAGAGTGAGGAGGAGTGAGGAGGGTGGGAGAGAGACAGAAAGATTGGGAGAGAGGGTGAGGGAGGAAGAAAAAGAGGGGGTCGATTGGGGTTGGGGGAAGAGATGGAGAAGGAAGGGAAGGAGGGGTAGAAGATGGAGAATAGGGGGAGGGGTAAAAAGGGAGGGGCAAGAGAGACAAGGGAGGGCCCAGAGAAGAGAAAGGAAGGGGGCTGGGAGAGAGAGAGAGAGAGAGAGAGAGAGAGAGAAAGGGAGAGAGAGAGAGAGAGAGAGAGAGAGAAGAGGGATGAAAGGCTAGGAGGGAGAAAGCAGAAGAAAGGTGGCTGAGAGGATGGAGAAGGGGGAGCAGGGAAGAACAGAGCCAGAGGGAAGAAAGGGGGGCCTGACAAGGAAGGAGGATTCAGCTCAGGTGACTCACTGGGCATCAGCAGGGCACCTGCTTCTGTGCCCGTCAGTTTTAGGAAGACCGCCAGAGCTCCGAGAAAAAGGGCTGCAGGCTCAGCACCCACAGCAACTTCCAGCTGTCGGATGGATAGTCCAATCATACTAAGCCCTCCCTGTACGACGGGGGTCACCGTTGCCGAGTCCACTTCTATCTGTGTCCTTGGGGACCGAGTGGGCCAAGGGGCCGTGGTCTCAGCAGCGGAGGGTATACATCCTTTACTTACTGGACAGTCAGGCGAAGCCCCCACTTCCAGCTCTGCCACATCCCGTTGACAATGACACTGAGCTGTCCCACCCACTCCATCACAGGGGGCTGTGGTAAGAACCTGCAGAAAGTCTCCCCACAGTCCTTAGGCACCCTGAAAAGCCTTGACAAAGGGGGACACAAAACTGCCGTGCCGGGGTGGCTCCCAATCCGTGGCGAGAGATATATGGGCCATGTTATACTGGTTACTTGGAGAGCTGGGAGCATAGTTATCTCCTGAGGGTAGCTTGACTTCTGCCGCAGACCCGGGAGTTGCCTGTCAGCAGGGATGATGCTTAGCTGAGCTGCGTCCATACGATAACCATCTTTCTGCATTCTGCAGCAGGAGCTGCTGTGTCCAATATGAGCTTGCCCCATATGGGCCCTAACCAGCACACAAAGTCCAGCCCTGACTAGTCTGGGAGTGGCATTCTGGACTGTCTATCTACCCTAACCTCTTAGGGAATTTTTTTTTTTTTTTTGGTGGGGGGAGGATGTAGCTGGTTTGAAGATACTTTGAGACCCTGGACTTGGGGTCACATGGAAATCAGAATTCAGGGAGGCCTGATCTTTAGAACCCAGAGAGAATTACTCTACAGGAATTCACAAGAAAAGCCCAGAGATATTCACAGACCCCCACTATCTGACATATTTTAAACATCAAACCCACACCCACATGTTAAACACTGGAAATGCATCATGTGGTGGCAAACAAGCAAACATTGATTATTCCCACCTTTTCTCCAAAGGCCTTTCTCAGACTCCCGCGCAGCTCACAGGCTGGAGTCCTGGGAGAGAGAGCCATGCAGAGGGGCTTCAGGATCCCTTCTGCTTAGAGCTTTAGTTCTTAGAGACAATGAGAGAGGGGCAACAGACGGGTTTCTCCCCCCCAGCAGTCAGGGACACACCCTCATCTGTCTTCCGGCTTGAGTTACCCCCAGTTTTCCCACATCTTCACTGCGCTAATGCACAGTGAAGAACACGAACTCAGCTAATAGAGTGGAACGGACAATGGCTCAATAGAGCAGACAAAACACATTTTTGAGATAGAATCTCATGTATCCCTGGCTGGCCTTGAACTCTATATAACCAGGGATGACCTTGAATTCCTGACCCTCCTGCCTCTACCCCTACCCCCAGAGCTGGTGTATGCAACCAAACCAGGTTTACTTAGAGTTGTGGAGTGACCCCAAGTCTTTGTTCATTCTTGCCCTGTACTAATTGAACCACATCCTTAGTGTTGCAGATTGAATTTCTGTCTTATGGAAATACAGAGGCTGGTGGTCCAGGACTGCTTTCTGACGTGCTCTGACATCCAGGCTTCTTCCACCTGGGCCTACATTCTCCAAGTCTTGTGGTCCAGATTAGCTGCTTTGACTCCACGCATTACTACATCTGTATTCTGGGAAGGCAAAAGAAACCGTTGCTTCTTGTATTTTTTTTTTTTTTTTTTTTTTTTGGTTGGTTGTTTTTTTGGGGAAAAAATGGGCTTATATAGCCTAGACTGGTCTTGAATTCACAGTTTAGCCAAAGACTTCCTGCTAATATTCCATGGAAGAATTGGGAAGCTGTCATATGTTAAGGAAGGCCCATCCACCTCTATCTTATGGCCAGAAGTCAGCCACATGGCCTTTCTTGGCTGCAAGGAAGCTCAGGAGCCACACGCTTTAGCTGCAGAGTCCTTGTGGAAAGGTCTTAGAGAGGAGAGTGAGTGATCCCACAGTTCCACCCTGGAACTGAAACTAGGGCTTAGGGACCAGGAAGAGTAGAAGTAGGGGTGCAACCCAGCTGAGAGGATGACAGAATGCCTTGGCTCTCCGTGTGTAAGATGTTACCTGAGTAAGGACTGCGGGCTGTGGACCTCCCTGCGTTAGAGAATGCCCCAGACCAGTTAGTCAAAGATGTACTCCAAGACCCTCCTAACCACAACCAAGTTGCTTCGAGAGAACTAGAGCCTGTAGATCAGAGATGGGGGGAGGATGGTGGCTGGATAGAGGGATGCATGGGTGGTTCAGAATGGGCCTGTGGATATATGCATGCATGCATGTGTGTGCATGCATGCATGTGTGTGCATGCATGCGTGTGCATGCATGTGTGTGCATGCATGTGTGTGCATGCATGTGTGTGCATTTATGTATACATGTATGCATGCATGTACGTGCATTTATGTATACATGTATACATGCATTATGTGTGTGCGTGTGCATGTATATATGTGTGTATGTGTGTGTGCATGCATGTATGTGTGTGCATGTATGTGTACATGCATGTATGTATGTGCATGTATGTGTGTACATGCATGTATGTGTGCATGTATGTGTGCATGTGTGTATGTGTGTGCATACATGCATATGTGTATGCATGTGTGTGTGCATGTAAGTATACACCCATGTATGTGTGGATACATGGGTGAATTGATAGGTAGAATGGTGGATTGTTGGATAGATGAATAAATGGATGGGAATATGGATGGATAAGTGGATGTATGGGTAGATAGATGGATAGGTGAATGAACGGGCAGATGGACGGGTAGATGATGGATGTGGATGAATGGGTGGTAGACATGTGGATAGCTGAGTGGAACTAGTAGAGAGGCAAACTGAATGGGAAGGAAGGTATAGAGAGCCACAGGCAACTCCAAGTTCATACAACAGGTCTCCTTCCTGCCATGCCCACCTCTTCCTTCATTGTCCCCTTCAAATCTCACCCACTCATGTCCAGAATGCCTATGGCTGCAGCGCACCTCAGGGCCTTTGTCTAGCTTGTCTATCATTTCTCTCTGCTCTTCTTGTCATCTGATTCACCTGCACCTGTCCTGACTGTCACACTGTTAGCGTGTGTGTTACACTATTGGCTGCTGTGCCTCCCAGAGGGCTTGGCCTGAGGGACACTGGTAAACATTTGATGAAAAAAAAAGCTAGATGGCAAGATGACCAGCAAAGGCTCCTCCCACTTCCACTTAACCACCTCCCTCCGGAACATTGTCCTCATTGCTGAGCTGCTCCCCACGAAACCCTCTGCTGGTTCCTTTTCCCAGGGTAGGCTTGGGCAGCATTGCTGGCCTTGAACTCCTCCCTCTTGTGACTTCCCCTGCTCCTTCTGGTGAAATGACCTGTCTGCCTGCTGACAGTTTCCCTCTGTACCCCTCCCACCAGTAGGGCCTCCATTCCACCTGTTACTACCAGCTTCGCAGCATTTGGAGATTCCCCCTATCCACATGGGATTTGGGCAAGCCTGTCTGTTTGAAGGCTCACTCACCAACTCCGGCAAAGCCAGGAGGCTCTGACATCACCCATGACTGGGGTCCCTTTGAAGACCCGACACTCATGTTCCTACTGCAGGTGCAGCATGTTGGGCCTCCTGGATCATCCCCCCATTTTCTATCTATCAATCTTCTAATCTTGCTGGTTAAACTTTCTCCGACTCTGTGATTGTTTATCTCCCCTCTTCTATTGCTAACTCAGCCACTTCTAGATTCTTTGTCTTTGGGGAGATGTATGTGACCTCATTCAGCCTCAAGTCTTTTATAATAGTCTGGGGTCACATAGCAAGGGCTGAGCACCCTTGCATCCCTCACGATCTGTTCTGTCATTATGTTCTGTTTTTTAAAAATCTTTAAAACTTGTATTTATTTATTTAATGTATGATTGCTCTGCTGCATATATATCTACCTGCATGAAGAGGGCATCAGATCCCATTACAGATGGCTGTGAGCCACCATGTGGTTGCTGGGATTTGAACTCATGGCCTCTGGAAGAGCAGCCAGTGTTCTTAACTGCTGAGCCATCTCTCCAGCTCATGTTCTGGCTTATCAGGCTTCATTTCTTTGACTATTCAGTCTGCTCCATATGGGGGAAGATTTTTATTTATTTGTTACTCTTTAAATTATGTACATGCATGCATGTCTGTGTGGGAGGTGAGTGCACATACATGTGTTCTGCAGACCCTCTGAAGTTGGAGCTCCCAATAGTTGTGAGCCACCTGACAGTTCCTAACATGGGTTCTGGAAACGAAACCCAGATCCTCTCAAAGATCCGTATGTGCGTGCTCCTAACTGCTGAGCCATTTTCCAGCCCCACGTTGCGGATATTTTAATCACCTACCTGTAACCTGATCATGGCGAGCTGTCCTGAATTAGTTACAAGTAAGACACAGCATTATGGCTTCCTGGAGGAATCCAGGTGTGGCGGAGGTAGGGCCTCTCCAACAAGGTGCCAGGCCATGGTCTGGCAGCTTCCTGGAAGTCACTGTTGCCAGTGGCTGGTCCTTTCTCCATGGCTGTGGCTGTGGGAATCTTTCAGGGAAGGCTTCTCCAGCCGTCTTCCTGAGTCTGTAATGTCACTAAATTCCATGTGCTCAGTGAGGGCCTTCTGCCTGTACCTTGCTTAACTTGGTCCCAGGAGTCCCCAGAAGGAGCCAGAGGGAGGGGGTCTGGTGCTGAAACCACAGAGGCCCACCAATCCGAGCCTTGGCATTCTACCCAGAATCCCTTGGCTCTCTGTCCCTTCACCCTCAAGAGTCTCTGCCACCTTCCAGTGACCCTTATTCCCCACAGACTGTACCTCTCTCCAGACTCTACCTTTTTGGTGGCATTGGGAGACTTTTGGGACCTGAGCTCAGGACACTGTGGCTAGAGGATGTCTAAGTTGCTGGGATTTGCAGGACGTGGACATTGTTACAGGTGCCTAGGACAGGGTTTTCTGAAGGCTTTGGAGTTCTGGCTGTGGAAGTTCCAGATGTGAGGCTGAGGAACGGGCTTTAGCATCTGCCTGTAATAGGCCCGAGGCAAGCCACCCTTCACACCACTCTGGGGCAGCCCAGCAGGCTGTGGTGCTAAGGCTCTGGCTGCTGCCCACTAGCCATCCCCTGTACCCATTAAGGGACAATAGGGAATAAGCACTTTCCTTTCTTCATTTCCCCTGCTGTCTGCTAATATCATCTTGATGATAATTTCTTTTAATGGGCTATTTGTGGTAATTATGATACACTGGGTGAGTAATTGTATGTGACTCTGAGCACCCACCATGGGCAATGGAGGTCCATAGGCCTTCACACTCCTGGCCTGCCACCACCCGTAGCCCTGGCCTCTTGGCTCTGCTGAGGTTCCAGGCTCTGCACCTCCCCAACTTCACTGCCCCAAGCTTGGGTGGAGCCATCAGCCTGGAAAAGCAGCATCCTTTCTGCTGAGGATTTCTCCTGGGGTTGAGGAACAGTAAAGGGTCCCTAGTCATAGATGGTGCCAGGGCCCTTCTGGCTTTTCTAGGTGTATCCTGACTAGCCTGTTTGCAGGAATGCATCCCTGCTCTAGTCTAGCTGCAGAAAGCAACGGCACCTGACAGTGCCTCAGCTTGCCTTTGGGAAAGAAGACTGCCCAAGAGAAAGTTCCAAGCACAGCAGGAGTCATGCGAGGTAGACACTGGGAGGACTTTCTCTCCAGCCCTCTTGTGTGGAAGGTGCTTTTGTACCATAGCCCACTCACTGGGCTTTGGAGGCTGGTTTCTGCCCTCCCCTGAGGCTCCTGCCCCTTTGAAAAGTACTGCCACTCTCTTTGCTAACCTATGGTGGTCTTTCCAGGTCTCATCCCCGACAGGCCACCAATGATTGGGACCTCCCAAGTGCCAAAATGCCAACTCCATGGTCAACCGGAGTCCTGTCATGAGGTGTTCTAGCCACAGGGGAAAGGTCAGAAAAGTCTGGGAAGGACCAAGAAACTATCTAGCCTCGACCAGGACCTCTGACTCCCAAATACCCTCCAAGAACACTGGGGTCCTGCCTTCTCTCTGGACAAGGGGAGGCCTTGACACCCTGAGCCCGTGTTCAAGACAGACTGCTAGAGACCAAAGGGTGTCTATGGGCAGAGCTCTGTAGGACAGGGTGGGTTGTATAGGCATCATTCTCAGCCTCAGGTGCACGGTCCCCAGAGCCTCTCACCTCTGCTCTTGCATCAGCACCACTACTTCCTCATCACCATCACCACACCACCAGAACCACCACCATCATCACCATCACCACCATCGCCTCCGCCACCCTCACCATCATCCCCATTACCACCATCACCACTGTAACTACCACCATCACCATCTCCTCCATCCCCGCCCCACTACCACCATTGCCGCCACCACCGTTCCTACTATCACTGGCATCACTACATGTGCGAGGTCTTGGGTTCAATCATCAGCCAATCCCCTCTCCCAACCACGCACAAAGAAGAGCAGAGCCGGCCATAAGATGGCATCCACATCTGCTCCTTCTGTGGTGCTCTATGCATGACGTGATGGGGTATGGGGCTCAGATGACTGTGATGTAGCAACTCTGACCACAGAGGCAGCCCCTCCCCCACTTACTGTCCTGTGGGCGTGAAGGGCTGACATCTAGTTTTCCTCAAAAATATGATTGTGATGGGGAAGGTGAGACCTACTATGCTACTGATCCCCACAAGGGTTCATGTGCTAGAAGCTTGGTCCTCAACAAAGCTACATGAAAGATGCTGGCCTTTAAGAGTTGGAGTGTAGAGGTGGTCCTCAGATTTTGGTGGACTTCCCTATGCTAGGGACACACATAGACACAGACAGACACAGATAGAAACACACACACACACACACACACACACACACACACACACACACACACTGGGTTGAAGAGCTCCTTCCTGCTGTCTGCTCTCCCCCACCAGTGCTGCCAGCCCTATGGTCTTTGATGACCGCTTTTCTCATGTGCCTGTTCTGGTCAATAACCCTCAGCTCCCAGAGGAGGCTGACGGCACTGCCCCCTCTGTCATAATTAAGCTCATGACGCCTAATTAATTGAGTGGTCAGGATACTAATTACCGTCTTTATTGAGACTGGAGGAGGGTGAAGGGCAACCTTGGCATTGAGCACCCCCTGTCTGGTAGCTTTGCTCTCAAAGTCCCCCCAAAGCTTCAGTGCCAGCCTCATTTTCTGCCACCTCTTGGCACCCACTCCCACTCCCAGAGCCCCACCCCCATCCCAGCCCTAGTCTCTTTGCTTCTTTGTGGTTCTGGGTCTGGGTCTCGGAACATGTCCTCTCTGGTCCTTAGTCAGCAGGTCCACTGGTGTCTCTCTGAGCTCCCACAGGTAGCCACAGTGGCCAGCAGGTAATTCAGGAATGTTCGGAGGGAATGAAGGGAGGAACCAGGGGCTAGGGTTGGCTTAGAGCCCTTTCCTCCCAGTTCTCATCCAGCCCACAACCAATGGGTCTGTCTCTGCCCATTTCATCTCCACTAGGGTCCTGGTAGGCCACACCTCTTCTTTTCTGGGCTCGCATAGGCTGGTCGTATTAATGCCTCTCTGAGATAGTCATGACAATCCTGTGGGGAGTTGCCAGGAGTGATCCCACATAGAGCCCTGTAAGGCGTTGGCAGCAGGGTGGAGGAGGCAGGGAGAGTGGCGAGTCCTGGGAAAGTCAGGGAGGAATGAGCCTAGAGAATGCCCTCAGCTGGCCTCTGGAAGGAGCATCTTGGGCCTCAGGACACTGTTGAGGAGCAGCTAAGCAATGGGGATTAGGGAGTTCTCACACCCCACAGGGGTCAGCTGAGCTGGGCAGACTTGGACTGGATTTTAGCAGCAGGTGAAGGTCCAATCCCTGGAGGTTGGGAGGACCAAGACGAAAGGTCTTGGAAGACACGTCCTTGGTGGTCCCTTGCCCTCCTCCAATCCCTGGCATTGGTATGTCCTCCTCCCCTCGAGAGGAAGGGAACACATCACAGCCTGGACTCGGGGACTTGGTGCTCTGGGGACAGGGTGGGAGCTCAGGCTTGGCCCAGTTCGTGGTCTGGCGCGGTTCCATCGCCGACAGATGGCAGCAAGTGAGGGGGTCCGGGAGCAGAAGAGAGGGGTGTCAGATGGTGCCGCCCGAGGAAGCGCAGGGGCCCTGGGCTCTGCGCATCTGGAGGGGCTGCGTGCCCGCTGCGCCGCGCGGGTGGCAGGGGAGGTGACACGATGAACTGCCACCGCCAGTGCCCCGGGCTGTCCCAACCCGGGCAAGTGGGATGAGGTGGGAACCGCAGATCACACAGCTGTCTGCACGCAGCTGTGCGCCTTGGAAGACAACTCTTGCGCACGCGCTCAAGCCTGTTCGCGCGCTGGGATGGGGGGGGGGGGTTGGAGGTACTGGGCGCGCGGGGGGGGGTGAAGTACAGAGCCAAGGGAAGAGGACAGTCGAACGTTGTGGACGAGCACCGTCGTGTTCACCGATCCCCCACCTCACTGTTTACAGTGCTTGCAGCTGACCTTGTGGCCCGTGACTTGAACACTAGTACAATGTGGGTGGAATAGAGATTGGTCCCAGGAGATTGGGGGGAAAAGTAATTTCAGTAGCAGAAACATAGGGGTGGGAACAAGTTCCTGTCCTCCGGGAGCTCTCTCTGATCTGAGCTTAGAGTACCTAACCCAGCTGCTGTGACTTTGCCTCTTGCTAGAAATCAATTCCTTGTCTGGTGCCATGAGTTCCTCACTGGGTATCCTGAAGAAGTGCTTTGGTCTACAGCAAGCTGGAGGGGGGAGGGACACAGAGCAGAGTAGGCTCTACACGATCCAGGCAGAAGCTTCCTGGAGACTGGGTTTGGCCCAACAGTGAATCCCTCTGCAGGGAATCCCTGAGGAATGTAGATGGGACAGCTGGACAATTTCAGAGACCCCCCTTTACTCAGGCCGGGGGCACAGCACTAAGACTTGACCATATACATGTGCGGGGGGTGCTATCTCTCCTTAAAACCTTGGGTACTGGACTCCCCGCAACCGAAGGGCAAATCTCTTTTCTTGCAGACTAGAGAGAGCTTGACTGTGGCGAGACTGGGGCGCAAAGCACAGGACTCAGCACAGAGCCATGTCTGTAGAGTGAACTATGGGGGAATAGGTAGAAACTGCCCTTTGGTTGGTGGCTCTGGGGCCTAAGGAAGCTATGCCATGATTGTTGGAGCTAGCCCAACAATTGTGTGCAATCCCTGAAGTCCCCAGGAGGAAGGACAATGGACTTCGTGGCTGGACCCCAGGAAAGAGAGCAAGGGACCTCAGATCCAGGGCTCAGAATCTGGTGGCAGCACACAACAGTGGACCAGCAGAGCTTGAGTAGAGACCCTGAAGCCTTTCCCCTGCCCATCCCCCTCCACACAGAGGGCAGGGGCTTCTGGGAAAAAGTCTGTGAAGCCAGCACTGTCCCCTGTCCTAAAGGGCTCGCTGTGGAACTTAAGGGCATATGCGGAGTTCTCCCTATCTAACCCGAGCATCCAGGAGCCATCCCCACTAGAAGGACAGAGGCAGTGGGATGGGGGCTGGGTAGGGACTCCTCCCAGAGGCAAGCATCCCACCAAGCCTTGCTAGGGGTGCTACTGGTATCCATGTCAGTGAGCTGGAGGATACTGTGGGGACATGTCTTAATGTCACTGCAAGCCCCATGGTGGGAGGGCAAAGTCATTGGGTCAGGTTGTAGAAGAACCCGGAAGCTTAGGCCTGACTCTACTGCTAGGCAGACATCATGCTGCCCTGGGCTGCCACAGGACTCCTCAGATAGTCCTGCCTAAGGAGCCCAAACAGAGTAAAGAACCCAGCTGGGAATCATGGGGCAGGAGTACTGCAACAGGAGGCAGAGCCATGTTCTTGAGTACTGCAGGCAGAGCAATGGCCTGGGGTGGCTTTGGAGCCACATCACCATAACCACCACCACCACCATCATCATCATCATCATCATCATCATCATCATCATCATCATCATCATCATCATTTTTTAGATGGAATCTCTTTAGATAGCCATGGCTCTCGTACAACTTGCCATGTAGACAAGGCTGGCCTTGAACTCAAAGAAATATGCCTCCTCTTGAGTTCTGGGATTCAAAGTGCCATTACTGCTGGTCCCACTATACTTGGCCCCGTAAGCTTTATTAAACAGAAAAAGTAACGATGCCTGGCTCTCAGTGTATTTCCTCACAGTGAGGAAAGAAGCCAGACAGTTTATCCATCAACCTCCCAGAGCATGTTGTAGAGGAAAGAGCTCCTCATGTCTCAAGATAGGGAAAGTCAGGGAGGTAAGGTCTTTTCACTCAGATGTTCCAGTCCCTCCAGGGGGATTCTGAGACATATCTTGTGACGGACTTCATCAAAGGTACCCACAAGGAGGCCCTGAGCACAGGCCACCTTTCTTGCTTCCACCGTGGGAATCTAAGGACCTATGGAAAATCAGAGTCTGCATTGCAACAAACACCCTTGTGATGTTGTCACCTGCTCCACGAGGACACAACATGGGTCAAGTGTGCAGAGAGCAATGATCAGGATGGGAGAGAGTGGGCAAAGAGCAGGGATCTTGCAGGGGAAGGCAGCGTGGGCGTCTATAGGGGACGTGATAATAGCGGGTCAGAATTTGCCCACCAGGTTTGGGAATGATTCACAGGGACCAGAGTGACACACAGCTGGCAGAGTGGAGGGGACTTCCTGGGGGACGCAGCTCCTGCTGTGGAACTTATGCCAGGCAGAGGCCAGAGCTAGGATGAGCAGATTCCTAACTGGGTGGCCATAGTCCGTGTTGCCTCCTCTGGTTACTGCTTACCTGTACCTTGTCTTCTTCACTGACACCCTACAGGATTTCTAGGGGCTTAGGAGATACCCCAAACCAGCCTAACCACCTGGGTGGGTCAAAGAAACTGGTACTGGACTGGATACTAATGGTGAACTTAACTCCAGAGGCTGTCCTTAGGCCTCCCAAAGGCTTCCCCTCTGCTGCTTGGAACACTGTCCACCTCAGGTTTCTCTGTTGGGTTCTTTATAGGGTTTGTGTGGAAGAAGGGCACAGTAGTTGTGGCCTGGGCTGGGCATGGCTGAGGACAAACTTAGGCCAAGGACTCTGCAGAGGGATGTTCTTTAGGGAGAGGTAGGAGTTTCCTTCAGTGAGACCAAAGGTCTTTAGTTGTCACCTGAAGCATCCAAGATTGGGCAGGACCAAGCAGACCCCAATAAAGACAGAGAAGAAGGCCCCTCCCTGCCCCAGTAAATGGGCTCAAGCTTTGCTGCCTAGGAGAAAGAGACCCAGACAACCACAAAACTTCACAATGTTGAGAGCAGAGAGTCTACTGGAAGGTTCCATCAGGGGAGAGTAGGGGCATAGACACAGAAGGAAATCAGAAGGGCACCTCACTGGGTGTGTACCCCCTCCCCGCATACAGTTACCAGACTCTAGATTGCAGAAGAGAGACCTCTGAAGTGTTGAGTCTCAAAAGTTCCCACACTGGAGGTCAGGGTACCCAGCGTGGAGAGAGGAAGAGACAGGAGGGGAAGATACTGGCATAAAGAAGGAGAGGGGGATGAGAGAGATGGACAGAAACAGAGGAAGGGAGGGGAAACAACTCTGACTTGCTGGATGGTATCTATATGCCCAGTGTGACCAAGTGGTCTGGTAACTAGAGCCAGGGGTGACAAGGAGCCCACAGGGGTAAGGGGATGGAGGCCGTGTTCTGTAGTGGTGCATGCCCGTACCCCTAGGTGGCATAGAGCCTATTAGGCAGTAGCCCAGATCTTCTATGGAAGGACAAATGGTTCCTTTCAAGAGAGCTACAGGCCTCAGCAAAGGTGGTACACCATGGCCTTTGCCAGCTGGTAAACACACACACACACACACACACCACATCCCCACCAAAACCACACAGTGTTCCCAGCAGCTTTGTCTAGGGTGACCCAAACTGAAGCAGCTAAGGTGCTCTTCAGCCAGAGATACAAACCACAGCCCATCCAAACAGCAGGAAATGACCCAGCCCTTAAAAGGGGTACCCCACAAAGCTGGGGAACACGGGAAGACTCCTCACGCAAAAGACAATGGGCTGGGCCAAGAGCTCATCAACTTTGCAGGCAGGAAGGGCTGGGTGTGGTGATGCCGCCTGGTCCTGGCAGAGTCACAGGAGCCAAGTCGAGGGTGGGCATGGCTTTGGGCTTGTGACCAGTCACAAGGACTGCAAGCTAGAACCACCCAATCTCTGCAATGCAGGCTGTGGCTGACAGGGGAGACCAAGGGGACGTGGAAATCCTCCATCATTTGTCTACGATCTAAGACAGCTCAAGGAAATAACGCAATTAATTATGTGTATAAGAGGAAACTGCGAAGAGGCATTTGGGTCTGGCATGGCTCCCACCTCTGTTGAAGGGAATGCAGGCTTGGGAATCTACCTGTCCCTAGGGTCACAGGTAGAGAGATGGGCTTGAGTAAGACCTGAAGGGGCTGAGGGTGGAGCTGTGTTTGCGCCGCCTGCCGCCTGCCGCCTCCTTTCTGTCCTGCTTTGCCTCCCCCTCCTCCCCTCTGCTCTCCTCCCTTTCTCCTTCCTATTCTCCTCCTCCCCTCTCCATCGCCAGAGCCAGCTCCCCTGATGAGCTGATCAATGCTCATCACCATTCGTGGAGATTCTAACTCAAGTGTGGCATCTCAATCAACATTGCTGCTGTCCCAAGCCATCGATAAGCTGCCTGTGGACAAATGAGTCCTTTGACTAGACCCTGGCCTTCTTAGAGCTGTTACCTACCTGGGCTCCATGCGCCTTCTAGTGGCCATGGGGTGAAACACAGCCTAGAAAGCTATGGGCAGAGGGGAAGATGGGATGAGGGAGGTGACTGATCTTGGTGGGCAGCCTGTAGGAGGCACCGCAGAAGACCACCTTGTGTGGCCTCTGGGCCCTGACCCTCTTCAGTCACACCCTACACAAGACACCTTTCTAAGACTCCAGAATGGAGCAGTGCTGCACACTTCAATCCCAATTCTTGGGGGGGGGGGGGGGCCAAGACATGTGGTTTTTTTTTTTTTTTTTTTTTTTTTTTTTTTTTTGTGAGTTCAAAGCCAGCCTGGTCACTAGCTAGTTCTAGGCCATTCAGAGGTACAAGGGGACAAACAAGAAACACCACAAAAGGACACCAGAGCATACCATTCCCAACTTGGGCGGAATGCCTCCCTCCGCCCCCATTTTCTAACTCTAGTAACCCCACAGTCCCCTGGCTGGCCCCATGCTTGTCACCCTTGTTTTCCAGATCACCCTGCTCCCCACACGTCTCAGGCATGTGCAGGTCCGTAGGCAGACAGCCGTCACCATGTCTGTAAGCTCCTCTGCTTGTGACCAAACGCACCCCACCCAGTCTGCACCCCAGCCTTGCAGCCTGCACCCCAGCCTTGGACTGTTCTAGAAGGCAGAGCCCTTTGCTGGCTTGGTACATAGCTTGGCACATAGCATGCCCACTGTTGACCGGAAGGATGAAATAACCAGGTGCGAAGGGGCAGGAGAGCCTGGTGGTCACAGAGCTGAGCTTGGAGTTTCCCGCAGGATGCTAATATCAGCTCCTGCCCTCCTGTTCCTCATCAGAGCTTAGCTTCTCACCTGAGGAATGTCCGGAGCCAGCTGCTGAGGTTGGGTCTCTCTTGAAGGGCGCTGTGGAGGCAGCATGGTGGGATTTTGGCAGTGTAAAGGCACCTGACCCACTTGAACTCTAGGGACACAAACAAGCTCTAGGGCTGTGAGAAGGAAGGTTCAGCCCCCCCCTCCCCCGTTACCTCTTCCTCCTCTAATATGGTATAACTGCGTGGCTAATCTGGAGAGGTAGAGATCAGAGGCCTTGTTCACCCTCGTCAGCTCCTCATCGTCCTGGTAGAAAGGCTGGCACAGCTCAAAGGTGAGGAGGCTCCCTGGCTCCCTCATTCCTCCCTGCCTCTGATGGTCCTGGGCTCTGAGCATTATTACTGCAGGGCTGGGGCCCCTGGAACCTCTTCTAATATACTTATCCGCACTGACTTCTGAACCAGCCGGTCATGCCTCCTCCATCCCTATTGGTAGCCTGGGTTAGGCATGGCAGGCACTTTGTGTGTGCATGGTCAACTAACTCTCTGACCCAACTTCTCTGTCTTGTCCTCTGCCTCGGTCCGTGACACCGGAGCTATGAGGGTTCCACAGTGGGTGTGTGTATGCAGGGGTGACCCTGCTGCTGATTCCCCTTTCTCCTTCCCCAGCTCCCAGCAGAGACTAAGTAGGCCCAAGGTCAGTGGACTTCATATTGACAATGTTTCTCCACCCTAGGCTGTCGGGGGTTGGGAGAAGGCTGCTTGGCTCGATACAGCCCATCTTGTGAGACAATAAATTTGGCCATTGACCCAGCAAGCAGATGTCGATAAATGAATGGTTAATATAAACATTGTCCTTCCCAAATTAATCCAGTCTGTGGTGGGGGTGGGTCTGGGAAAGTGGGAAGCTGAGATACAGAAGGAGGTTGGAAGACAGGAACTTCTATGGGAGTCTCTCGGCCTTCTAATACACCCCCGTGAGAAGGCAGTACGCGCTTTCTCCCTCAGTAAGTGTGCTCTAAGGCAGCTATCTGCTTCCCTAATGCAGAAACGCAAGGGGAAACAGCAGAACCACACCAGCCTAGGTGTATCTCTCTACTTCCCTCATTCCCAATGTTACTTGAGATTTGTTTAGCTGATGAAGGGTTCACTGCTATATAAACACACGTCTTGGAGTGTCTATGTTTTCTGGAGACCCCAGTGTGAAGTGTAGACTCATCCAGCCTGTGCTGGTCACCCCCACTTTCTGAAGTAAGACCATAGATCCATGACGAATGCTTGCATGCTCAATAAATGTGGTTGTCACTACCCTCAGGTAACTCTATGGCCCCTGTGCTTCCCATGGAGAAACCTTGTGATGGTTTGAATGAGGATGGCCCCCATAGGCTCCTATAGTTAAAAACTCTCCCGCCTCACACAGTTGGTGGGACTATTTGGGAAGGATTAGGAGGCGTGGCCTTGTTGGAGGAGGTGTGGCACTGGGGGTGGGTTTTGAGGCTTCAAAAGATTCATACTGTTCTCTTTCTCTGCCTGCTAACTTACGGATGAAGATGTGACTGCTTAGCTGATCCTGTTGCCAGGCCTTTGTTCTGTCTCTAGCTCTCTGAAACCACATGCCTCAAATAAAGTGTTTGTTTGTTTGAAGCAGGGTTTCTCTGAGTAGCGTTGGCTGACCTGGAACTCGCTCTGTAGACCAGAACTCTGGCTTTGAAGTCACAGAGATTTGCCTGCCTCTGTCTTCCCAGGCTAGGATTAAAGGTGTGGTGCTGGAGGTGCTTCTTACTTGGAGTGGTGTAGGCTGTAGCTCAGAGCACCGCTCTGCCCTCTGTAGTGTGGCCTCGGGTATCTCTGGGACCTGGGTTGCTGTAGAAACCCCAGAAGTCTTCTAAAAATGATAAAGTGCATCTATAAACAACCATGGCCTGTGTGCATGCCTGGACCTTCGGTAGCTGCTGAGCCAGGTCAGGCAATATCCTGCATTTAAAGTGGCTCACACCTCCCAGAAGAGCAAAGGGGTCACCAGCTATTCCTGAAGGTTTGGAGAAAGCTCTTGGAAGCCCCCAGAATCTGGACGATGAGTCAGGGGTTCAGAGAACACGCCAAGGGAGTCTAGGAGAGCAGATGGCCTTCTTGTTTTGTCTTCTGGTACCCACGACTAGCTGTACTCAGCTGAGGCCCAAACCTCCCTGGATGGGCTGGTGAGGCCCAGTCATTAGATAAGCTTCTGGTGACACAGCCTGTAGGCTGTGGTGTTTCTCCGGGTAAGAAAGGTGGTGCTCAATGTAAACTTGCAAGCTATCATCCCTGCTTCAGAATGAGGCTTCAACTCCCTCCAGGCACTCCCCCTTCTGGCTTCCTCTGTGGGAAAGCTTTCCTCAGAATCTCCCAGAACAAGGTGGAGGACCCGTGATGGATGGGCCCTGGGGGGTTGGTGAGGGGCTTGTCCTGCCCTGACTGGACAGATGGAAAGTAGCTGTCAGCACCTAATGGGCCTGTGACAAATGGGGTGGGGTTCAGTGGAAGCTACCTCTCCATGCCTGCCCCCAGAAAGGCTACAAGGGTAGGATATTTCCAACCCCAAACTCAGAAGTCACTGCGTGAGTCTGGGGAAGCCCAGGAGACAGCTGTGCCCATTTCCGTGGTTCCTGGTGGGCATTTCCCCGATCTCCAGTATGGATGGAGGCAATCGGGTGGGGGCTGGAGCCCGAGGTGGGCTTCTAGTGGCCCACGCCCTACTCACTGGCCAAAGTACCTGCTGAGCTCAGCACTGGCTGACCCAGGGCTTTAGGGACCATTAAGAACATTCTGGGCTGCCGGCCGCCCGAGACATCAATCTGTGCTGGACACAACTCTGCTGCTCTCACCTCCCCCGAGCTTCCTCCGGAGCCTCGGCTCTCCAGCCTCAATTTGGCCTCTCTTAGCTCCCGTCCTTCCAGGCGAGGGCCCCTCTGCCCTGCCATGTGAGAGGTACCTATCCTCAGAGCCTCAGGGATGCACTCTGCTGAGGGCTACCCTGGGGAACATCTTGGGGGTCTCACTGACAGGAGGCTCTAGATGCAGGAGAATGAGGTGTCTAGCTAAGGAGGTGACATCAGTGAGTCAGAGGACCAGCATGGGAAGATGGGAAGTTGGAGGTAACAGTGGGGATGGCCCTAGGCTCTAGTGGCACTATGCTTGGTGTCACTGACCTTTGCTGAAAATGTCTGAGACTATTTTCTAGTAGGCTGTGCAGGTTCAGTTCCAGCCTGTCTGGGCAGGATATGGGGTAGTCGTCTGACTATATTTCCTGAGCCTGCCCAGCTGAGGGCCCTAGAAGTTGAAGAGGCGACAATGGAGGCTTCTGGGTCCCATTCGTTGCTCCAAGGAGGAACAGCAGAGGGTTAACAAGCCAGGGACTGCCGGGGAGGCTGCTGTGAATGCTCTGTGTAGTTCCATGGAAGGTAACCATCCCGGGCCTGACTTAGGAGTCTTGTGGGCTGATCAGGGCTAGGGAAACATGCCATTGCCACCCAGAGAGCCACTTACAAGAGAATGAAGCAGTGCTGGGCACAGGGGACAATCCACCTGTGGGACGGACACTTCACGGTGGCAGTGTGGGATAGGTTCCTGCTGCCTGTGCTCATTCCCGGTCTGGAAGAGAACCTGAAAATACCACCAGGTGGGAGGGAACAGTCCAGGCCAGCAGGATCACCGAGACGCTGCTGTCACCAAACTTCATGGTGCCCTGGGATCCCTGGAAGGTGCTGGCAGAAGACAGGGTGCTGATGTGGCAGCAGAGATCATGGCTGGGTTAAAGGAGCCATTTTGTTCTTCCGAGCCTGAGTTGCTGCCTCCTCAGGCTCTCCAGTCCACTGAGCCAAGGTTGCTGACCTGGCAGGGGCAGAGGGCAGGCTGCCACTGAGACTGAGACGGGCGCCGCCAGCCCAGAGGATTTAGAGGGCTGCTCACTCACCATTGATCGGCCACGAGGCTCTTCTGAGGTGTATGATGCTGCTTGTCCTGGTCAGAAAAAAAAAAAAAAAAACGGCCTTGCTCTGGGGTAATTGATTGATCCTCCTCTTTAAGAATATTCATGAAGCTCAGTTCCAAGAACAGGCATGTCCCAGGTCCCCGTCAAGCCAGTCATGAGGTGGGGAACACAGGAGGCAACCTATGGCCTCTCCAAGGCAAAAGGCACAGAGTCCCTGCTCCTGACGGGGACAGCTACGAGACGGGATAAACACTAGGGGTAGAAGGATGGGGGCTGCCTTCTTGTAGATGCCACCAACTGCCCAGAACATTTCCAGGGGGTGAAAGGGTCAAACCTGGCCGAACTCCATATGCTATGTGGTTCTCACAGGTCTCTGAGCCTCTTTGGCTAAAACAGGAGCCCAAGTCTAGCCCAGGACCTGTGAAGTAGATGAGAGTCCCAGGCACCTCCCCTCTGTCCCTCTAACTACTTCCATGCCACCAGCCAGGTGACTTTTTGTCTATAGATCCTCTTCTGCATCAGGTGAACTGCCTGCTTAACCTCCTCCCCACCCCACCTACCCACACAGCAATACTAAAGCCTCTTCAGCCCGCCTGGGAAATTCCTAAGCATTCTTCAAAGCCCTCTTCTTTCCCACTTTGGGTTCTTGTGTTCTGGTGCCTGAGCACCCAGTAGCAGGTGCTGTTTTTGTCCATGGGAAGTCCCTGTTACCCCCTGGCCCATCATGATGGAGCATTTGTCAAGGGAACCATTGAGCCCCGCTCCTCCATGTTAAGCAAAGACTTGGGTCAAGTGAGCCGAGAGCATGAACGTTATAAAACGCAGAGGTTTATGCTTTGAATCTCTGCTCTTTCGGCGTGTGTCTGCTTTGTCCCGACCACTGCCGGTAAGAAAATAGAGGCCAGATGTTGTTGAAACAGGATGTGGACATCTCCATTGGAACTGCCTCCCCTAAAATCTCAGGCATGAAGTTCCTGGCACAGGATCCAGTCCTGCAACCTGGGAAGTCATCCTAACCATGGCATCTGACAGGCAGAGTCTCTGAGGTGAGGTCAGTGCCCTAGGTTCTGTATGAGAGATCTGGGAGTAGAGTCTGGTGCAAGTCCTACACTGTCGAGATGAGTCCACCTCAATGGACCTGGGTCCCTAGAGGAGACAGCAGAATGGGGAGGCCTAGATGCCACCAACCGATTGTCTGGCCTCTATGTCAGGATGGCGCCCTGGTATGGCTTTGGGGCCAGGTCAGCACTGGTCAGCATTGCCTCTCCCCAAGGGGCTGAGACCAGCAGGGGTCCGGATGATCTGCTATTGATGAGGAGAGCAGGAGGGAACAGGCCCGGCCTGGGTCAGCAGATCCGTTATGCACAGGATGTGCCTGGCTATTGATCGAACAGACACAGGCTGGATTGGGCTCTTGGGGATTAGTCCATTCAGAGGCGGTCATGGGAGCAGGACTGTTTCTCCATCGAGTGTGTGATGTTTTCCAGTGCTTAAGCTGTGGCTCTAAGGTCCCTACACAGAGGATACCTGGCCTTCAGCTCCATCCCTAGCAACCAGGTTGTGGCTGTCTTGCTGATTGGTTGGCTTTGGGCACCCCAGGACACAGACACTCCTATACAGACCATGATGCTACGGAGGGGTGGGAGGATACCACAGGCAGCATGAGATTCATAGGCCAGAGAGAGAGAAGCAGGCACAGGCATAGGGAGAGAGACAGGGGTCCCCAAATGTCCTCTTGAACCTGCAGACAGACATAGGAGGGAGTTGCAAGAGGAGACCCTAACAGACAGATGTGCCAGAAGTGAGCAACTTTGTTCTTGGTGATTTGGATTCTGCTACTGGCCCTGGGAAATCTTCAGAATGGGCCCATGCTCAGGTGGGGCTACTGCAGCCCTCTGTCTGTGTTTATCTGTCTGTCTGCCTGCCTGCCTGCATGTATGCATGCATGACTTGCAGCTAGTATGCATGGCCACAGATCAATAGAGGGAAGCTGGCTTACTTGGTGGGGTCTGGCAGCCTGTGGAGTCTCTCTAGACTGCAGACAGGGCCTCGGGCTACCCACACTTCCCGCCCAACCTCTACCACTAATGAATTGGGATTTAATCTAAAAGACCTTGGCAGGCAGTCTGGCTCCAGGGGGTACTTGGTGAGGATGCATTCTCCTGATAGGCCATTACCAACCCACCAGCTTTTGGGGGCAGGAGCCAGGACTAAGCCCCAGTGGACAGTTGACACCCCATGACACATCTTCTACGCTTGGGACTCTGAGGAAGTGAAGGTGTGAGAGAAGAAACCAGACAATTTCTTTGGCAGCTTTGGGAGCTGGGTTCTCTGGAACGTGAATATATTTACACAGTATGGTCTGGAGGCCGTGAGACCTCTACCAGAGCAGAGTCAGTCAAGGGGACTGTGAGGAGCAGGACTTGGGCATGGTGGCCCATATGGCTCCGGAGGGACACTGAATGCCATGTAGGATTTGTTGTCATGGGCTTTTCCCAGAAATGCTGCCCTGCCCAAGGCCATGTCCAAGGGAGACCTCACAAGGAAACCAGTGTAGGTGTCTGCTCTGCCTTCCTTCTAGGGACCTCCGGCTGCTGCTAGGATGGCAGCGAGCATCTCAAGACACTGTTCCATAGGGAGGGAAAGGAGGCTGTCTCAGTCAGGGTTTCTGTTCCTGCACAAACATCATGACCAAGAAGGAAGTTGGGGAGGAAAGGGTTTATTCAGCTTACACTTCCACATTGCTGTTCATCACCAAAAGGAAGTCAGGACTGGAACTCAAGCAGGTCAGGAAGCAGGAGCTGATGCAGAGGCCATGGAGGGATGTTACTTACTGGCTTGCTTCCCCTGGCTTGCTCAGCCAGCTTTCTTATAGAACCCAAGAGTACCAGCCTAGGGATGGCACCACCCACAATGAGCTGGGCTCTTTCCCCCTTGATCACTAGTTGAGAAAATGCCTTACAGCTGGATCTCTTGGGGGACATTTTCTCAACTGAGGCTCCTTTCTCTGTGATAACTCCAGCTTGTGTCAAGTTGACACAAAACCAACCAGTACAGAGGGTTTTGTCAATTTAATGAGAAAAATCCATCCAGTCTCTTAGCTATGTGTATCTGACTGATATAGGGCACAGAGCAAACGCAGATATCTGCTTTCAGCCTGGCCCAGCAGGTGGCTCAAGATGTAGATGTGGGGAAGAAGCCCCAGCCCCACCCCAGGCAAGCCTGTCTGTGGGCCTCCTTAGACCTCCTATTGACCAGGTCCTTTGACCTCTGACCTCTTCATGTAAGCTTATCCTATGTGTCTCTGGCCTCCCACCCTTCACGTGTCTCCTCAGCCTCCCTGCCACCCCCAATATCCCCAGGCTTCCTTAGCATCCTTTGGCTGTTTTAGGCTCCTCCCCCAGCCATCCTGGGCCTTTTAAGCTTCCACATTCCTCTTGCTGTCCTCCCCTGATTGTCCATCTATCTTATGATTTAGGTATGAGGCCCTGGGTCCCAGGGCAATCCTCCTGTTTGAATAGAAAGGGACAGGAAAGCTACCTGCTTTTATAGGGAGTCTGTCCCCAAGTGAGAGCTGCCCAGTTCCTCAGGGTGCCTAGCCACCCCGTGGTCACCTTTATGGCCTAGTGAGCTTCTCCCATTAATAGCTTAGAGTGTTGTTATGGTAGCTACTAGTTAGTGACCACCAGCCTTGGTCCTATCACCCACTCTATGTTTGCACAACCACATCCTGATGGGTACCATCATCCTGGTGATGTTCCTGTGACTTCTGTCATAGTCACCTTATCTTTGTGGTCTCTCCTCAGAGCACTTCACACCAGGATCACCGCATCCTTATAACTTTCTCAGTGGGCACCCAGCTTCCCCCACCCCCACCCCCATGAGCACCTCACTTTGTGGTCACTTAACCTCCATGGTGACCTCGTCCCTGGTGACCTTGCCTCATGGGCACTTTCTCAGATACCACCACTGGTCACCAGCAAGGCATCTCAGTTTGCCTAACCACCGTTCATGGAGGTCTGCCCTTTCACCCTGTAGCTTCCCAGGCCGGTCCTGCTCATCTGGCCGTGTGTCAGGGAGCCGATGACTCACTTCCCGGATGGGGGTCCAGGCCTGGGGCCTCTTGGGGGTCATGGAGCCAGGAGCTCCACGCTGACAACAGGGGCAGGTGTCACTCTCAGAAGTAAACACTGCCCGCTTATAATGAATGGCGGGCCACGGGGGAGCCACTGCGGTATTTAACAGCCGATATTGGGCTGTGCGGCTCAGCCTGGAACAGGCACATTATGAAGGCTAATGGATTTTTGAGGCCAGATTGATTTTTCATTAATTTGGTAAAAATCTTTTTCCTCTCCCCTATAATTCTGTCTTAAAACGCTCCCCCTGACAGCTCGATAAGTCACTCCCGCCTTAATGCAGGTCTGGCTCAACGTCTGGGGCTGTGGGGGGAGGGGAAGTCAGAGCAGCTGCCAATCACCCCCCAGGTAAATACTGCATTATGCATGGGCATGGAGCCTGGGCTACCCCAAGGTGGACACACACAGAAAAGAAGCCAGTCCAGGCTGCTGCGGACCCTCTTGGTGGGGTAGGCCTTGGCCACAGGCCTCCTAGGGCTTCTGGGAAGACAGGCAAGCTCTGAGATGTGGAGACCCCTCCATGAAGGATGGGACCTCAGATGTGTAAGGCTTCTTGCTCAACTTCCCCGAAGCCCCAGCTTAAAGTCTGCAATCCAGTCTGGATTCCTACAACAGGAGGCTGCCATTTCAATCCTAGCTAAGGCTCTGCTTCTAGCTCTGCCCATCCGCAGCTGGGCCAGCCTGGGCTGAGCAGAGCTGCCTCCCCATTTTCCAGCCCACCTTGACTTCCTCCTCTAGATGTTCCCAGACTTCATCCCCGGGGTTCCTAGACTCTCCGTCCCTCTTCTCTACAGGTGACACTTGGGCTTCGGTGACACTGGCCTCTTTGTCCAGCCACAGAATACACCCAGCATCTACTTCATTACCTTGGTCCACTCGTATGCCAGCACCAAGAGGTCCACCATTCCTAACACCACCCCATTTTTCATGAGGCACATCCTCATGGTTGCCTAGGCTCGGACTGAACACTTAAGTATCAGAGATGGTAAAAAAGATAGTGCTACATAAAGGTGCTGATACCAGAGGTAGTAGATAAGGTCAGGCTGACAGGAGCCAGGGGGAAGGAAGACTGTTGCTTCCTGGTTTGCTCTGTATGGCCTGCCTCAGCTTGCTTTCTTATCCTACCCAGGACCACCTGACCAGTCATGACACCATCCCACACCAATCATCAATCACTTGCCCACAGGCACATCTGAGGGAGGCAACTCCCCCCCCCCACCAGGGTCCTTTTCCTCAGGTGACTGTAATCTGTGTCAAATTGGCAGAAATGAATAGGCAGGACGGTGGTGCTGGTGATACCAGGGAATTCAGTGATGGCGGCAGGGAAGGCGATTTTGACGTAAGCCTTGGTTGGATGGGGGATGGGTAGTGAAGCAGACCTGGGTTGGTGGGGATGGAGATGGGGTGCAAAACTGTTGGGGAAAGAGAAGAGGGGAGAGGAGGAGACAGAAGAGAGGGAGGGAGAGAAATAGAGTTGGAAGGGGAGAAGGGGAGTGTGAGGGTTGTGAGGATGGGGACACAGAAGAGGGGAGTGATGGGGGTATGTGCCTAGCAGAACAACTCAGGGGGCCTCGGAACAGGGGTGTGGGGAGGGTACTACCGCAGCCTACAGGGGGGAATGGGACACGGGCCTTAGGAACCGAAAGGACCAGGGTAGGGCCTCTCTGGCCTCTACCTGACACAGGAGAGCTGCATGCTGAGAATAATGATTCGGGATGAGGTGCTGGACTGTACCCACAGCCCGCTCACCTCCTCAGAGCTGAGGGAAGAGCTTCAGGTGACTGGAACATCAGTGGCCGCTACGGATACAGTGGTGCAGAGCACCTTCTTCTTGATCCAGAGCAGAGCCCTTGGTGGGCCTGGCTAGTGTCCTCTGCTCTCAGAACAAGGCCAAGAACCTCTCTACCCGACAGAGCCAGGATCCTGGGCCCCCAATGTCCCAAGAGTTTTATTGCCCCACACACCGGAGATGTGGGTCTGTGCTCTCGGTGGAGAGCTGTGGCAGGCCATGGTGGAATGGCTGCTCTCTGACTGTGGTTTTCTAGAGGCTTTCTGGCCAGGCTATTGTATGATCTGGAGTGATCCAGCTCCTCCAAGGCTAGCCTCAGGTCTTATTCCTCTCTCCCTTATTCTGAGAAACTGAGGCATCCACAACTAGACCTCTGTAACTCTGTGGCTTGGCCATCATTCTCCCCCCCTCCAACCCCCCCCCCCCAAATACAGCTCTAAGTGGCCCACCCCTGTTGCCAAACCCCTGCATCTGTCCTACATCAGTAGCCTCTCCTCACTCACAGCCAGTACCCAGCCAGAAACCCCCTACTATGGGCTCTCGACTCAGGTGCCCCATCAGGCAGGACATATATGTCTGGCTCACATCTTCACCTCTCTTCCTTGGATACCCCAACTGTGCAGTGTTAAATTTACTCAGGGATGACTGGAGTTCAGGGACCCACCTTCCTGGCCTGGGAGCTTGGTGCACTGATTTCTCCCATGCCTGCAGCCGAACTCACAAATCCCTGGCCATTGGGAACAATGAACAAAATAAAATATTGATGAGCGTGGGGGTGCGTGGTAGGCGGAGGTTCTGAGCTGGGCCTCAGACTCAAAGCACACATGCAAAAGGGGGGGGGGTCTTTTTAGCCCTGAGACCCCTGAGGCTGAGGCAGGTAGCAGGGTCCTTCCACCTGGCCATCTCTCTTTGACTATCCATCACCAACTCCCCTACCCCACATGCACCCCGCCCTCACTCCATCCCCACCCCCACTCTCTCTTCTTCGCCTCCCTCTCCCACATTAATCTCCAGGCCTCTCACTGCTGATTCAAGCAAAACAGAGTTTGCCTTTTCCCCTCTCGGCAGATTTTGTTGGCAAAGCAGAAAGGAATCGTAGCATACGCACGCCTCAGCCTCCTGCCCAGGGAGCCACTCTGAAAATGAAGCACCCCTCCATGGCGTGAGGTGCCTTGGGGTGTATGTATGGCAAGCGTGCACAGACACCCCACTTCTATGAGCCTTATGTTCTCCCTGCTGGCTATGGGCTCCGGGTCTGAATTGGCTGTGGTGAGACAGGCAGGTCCCTGTTGTCCCCTCTCAGGCAGCACACGTGCATGGCATATGTCACATCTTCCTCAGGTACTCAGAGCCCCCACTGACCCAAGGGTCCACCTATGATCCACAAGAGTAAACACTATGTGACTGGGCCAGAAGGGGTTGGTTGTAGTCCAGAGCAGGGGTGTGGCCAAGCAAAAGCAGCCCATGGAAAGTTTGGGGAACTGTGTGGGGGCAGGGTGGTAGGAAGGGATATGCCAGGTTAAATGGGCCAGAACCAGGATTGCTCACATTCCTGATGGGGTGTCCATCAGCTAGCCCACTGGGGTAGCTGCAGTGTGTTGTTAAGAATCAGGGCCAGTACCCTCCCTCCTGCATGCTGGTGTATATTACATACACCTATTTTCTGTCTAAAAAGTTCACACAAAGGGCTAGCTAGGGCTCTCCTGGCCACTCAGTCCAAGCCCAGATGGGATTCTAGACCCAGGAGACTCTGGTCTTGGGAGCTTTCTCATACTGACAGCTGGGCCTGAGTCAAGGACAGTGTGTTCCAGGTACTCACCTTACCCTGAGGGAGTGCAGGGATGACCCAGTCAGGCACAGTGACACAGAACTGTGTGTGGAGTTACCAAAGCACGGGGACAACCTTAAGAGAGGCCCCTGAAATGGTGAAACTGTTGAGCTGGGGACTTAGGAGTTAAGGTAGAGAGCTCAGTTAGGGTCGGATGGCCCAGGCGTGGGAAGGTTAGCAGAAAAGTGTAGACAGGCCCTGGTAGCCTTGTCACTCACTGTGCAGCAGAGGAGGGGCAGTGTCAGTCTTCTTCATCCTGACAGCTCACCAAAAGGTGTGTGTGTGTGTGTGTGTGTGTGTGTGTGTGTGTGTGTGTGTGCGCGTCTGTGTGGTCCCACACTCACTGTCCTCCACAAGGTCTGCCCACCCTGTCATCCCTGATTATCACGTAATGGCTTCCCTGACACACAGTTTTATTAATAAAATTAGCAAGTGTTGAGGAACCCGAGTGGCCTTGGCCATTCTGCTGAGCTGGGAGATTGTCCCAGGAGGGTATGTGAGTTATGAGGGACTCACCTGGATCCCCTGGGAGCCTCTGCTACTCCAGAGGAAAAACTGTACTTGGATCTTCTGGACTCATGTGCTTACACCCTACATTTTACCCGAAGGACCTTGAAGCAGATGTCTGCACAGCGCGATGGGCGGCAGAGCCTGGAGAACAGACTCTGGGTGCTCTCACCTGGCCCCTGGGCAGAGGCTGGGGGATGAAAGAGTGGGTGCACTGCTGACTACAGAGCTGGGGAGCTGGCCTGGCTGCTTCTTCTCTTTCCTGGGCTATCCAGATTCTCACACTCATGGGGGACGGATGAGCTGCAGCCTCGGAGGGCTGCATGAATGAGTGGCAGCTGCCCCCTGGTGGTCTCAGAGAGCAAGTTCCCCATCTAATTTGATTTGGTTTTTCTAGTTCCAGGGACTGAGCCCAGGGTTTCTCTCATTCTCTACCACAGAGAAACATACAGCCTTTCTATTTCCATCCGGGACCTGCCAGAGGAAGAGCATCTTCACGGCCTCAGCCACGTACAGTTTAGGACTGCTTCTCACATGGTGCCCCCATCCTGTGCCCCTGGAGTCCAGGTCTCACCTTTCTAAGGAACCTGCAGGACCTGCTTGGGAGCAGGTGGAATGGGAAACAGGGTGTCTTGAAGGTTGGGGGGAGGGTAATAAGGGGACTGGAGATAAAATGTCTTTGCTGGGATCTTACACACAGAGAAACTGACTAACCAGCAAGAGTGACCAGAAGGGCTACCATGAACCAGGCAGAATCTTGCTATTCAGGGCAGGGACACGAGGGTACATGCCAACAGCAAGTGGACCTGAGGATAGAGCTAGGCAGCAGCAGAGTAGATGAGGCATGGCAGGAACCAAGAGGCCTGCTGCAGGAGGATTACACGGAGACATATCTCTGGTGGGGTAAAGTGGCCATGGCTCCAGTACCTGACCCCGACTCACCTCATCTGACCAGCATTTTTAATAAACACCTTTAAGCAAGGTGGGGGGGGCAGCCTGAGAGTCCCCAGAGTAGAGGGCAGAATCCACTGGGCACACCGGGCTAGCTGGAGCTGTTTACAGGGTGATGTACATAGGAAGATGACCCCCACAGTCACCCCGAGCACAGGGGTACAGCATGTCCAGCTCAGGGGCAGGTGACACAGTTCCTGTTGGTGCAGGGGTCAGGGTGGCTCCCAGTCTTGCTTTGTTTGTTCTTGCGGCCCCAGCCGAGGATGGGCCAGGGGCGGGCACGTACAGGCACCGGTGTCTCAAACCCACACTCTCTCTGGTTCCACAGCAGTGCTGGCCGTCGGGGTCCCTGCAGCCAGGACAGAGATGAATGTGGTCAGCCGTCACTGCCTGCCCTATCTGTGGCCACTCTGAGAAGAGATCAGAACCCTCTAGGAGCAATAGGTGTGCTCCGGACACGTTAGGGGCATCTTTGGCCATGTGAGGCTCTCTGTATGTTGCTTGCCACCCAGCCCCAGAGTGGCTATCCTGGACAGACGTGACCTCTGGGATAGCCTGGTTGAGAAGCCTCTACTCTGGGGACAAAAATCCCACTGACGTGGTCTGGGGCTTTCCTTTGGAGCAGGAGAGTGGCCACACTATGCAGGCACCGCTAGAGGTGACCATTGCCCAGAAAGCCACCCTTAGTGAGGCTGCTTGGTCACCTTTTCTCCGAGTACCCAGGGGCAGGGTGGTGGAGGTGACCGATAGGACTGAGGGCTGGGCTAGTCCAGGCCTCCCGCTCACCGTGCCGCGTGGTTCAGGGCTGGGTAGCAAGGACACGACCTGCAGGCTCACACCTTCCTCGCCCATGCTCCTCAGCTGTGTCACCACCTCCACGTGTTTCCACCACTTGCAAGGCTGCCCGTTCACGGACACGATGTAGTCACCCTCCTTCAGGCCGGCAGACTACGGAGAATGCGGATCAGTGAGGCAGCGCATTATGGTCATCTAGGATCCCCAGGATCAGGGGCTACGGGGCTTTTACCTCAGCCTGACCCCCAGGGACGATAGCAGCAATGAGGACAGGTGAGTCTCCGCGCAGTGTGAACCCAAAGCCTCCCTCTCCTCGGGTCATGTGCACCGGCCCGACCAACTGCCATCGGTTCTTGGTTGAGAACACAGACAGGGGTCCCTGGGAGGAGACGAGTGGTTGAGGGCTCTCCGAGTGGCAGTCGCAGATCTCTGATCTGTCTGGCACCCCATCTTAGCCCACCCATCCTGGAGCAGGAACAGGGAAGGGGGCCGAAGGGAAGAGGGACAGGTAGGGGGAACTGGCCTGCTTACCAGCCGATGGAAGAAGTCAGTCACCTTCACCTGCGACAGGCTAGGCATTCTCACCTCTGGGGCCTGGTGAGTCTTGGCTGACCAGACAGGAGGAAAAGAAGAATTGGAGATGAACCCCAGGCCTTTGGCCCTCCCAGAAAACCAGAGTTCTACCAGTGAGATGTGGCTCAGTTTGAGTCACATGGCACTGCCCTAGGTCCTTAAAGCCTAGCTGTCCCTACTGACAGCTGGGGCTGTACTATTTCCCCGAATATATGTAGAGGCTCCCAGGAACCCACCAGGAGGCCCCAGCTGGCACTGTGCCTCTGTCCCCTCTTGCCTTGCAAGAGTCAAGTAGGAAAGGACGTGGCGGAGGATGCTGGCCTGATACCCTCACAGGCTCTGCTCCTCAACACAGCCCACCTGACCCTCAACTCTTTCCTCCTGATTCGGGGTTCCTAGTGCTAGGCTGGGATCAAAGACACGCGCTACCACACCTGGCTCGCTGGCTGCCTAAAGGGGTCCAGCTTGGCCCTCTGACTGGCATACTCATCCCAAAGGGCCCAGATGCTCACGTTGGATGTCGGGGGCCTCCATAGCCTCGAAGAAGTCATCCTCGCGCTCGAGCTCTGAGTACTTGGCCAGGGAGCGCCGCAGGGCCTGAGTCACCACAACCTGTAGCAGGTCCACCTTGCGCGGGACTCTGCACAAGGTGTGAAGCCGCAGCGCCTCCTCCTGGCCCAGGATGGCACGCTTCAGGTGGGCCTTGGCTGTGCACAGGCATGGCACTGTCACACACACACACAGACACACACACAGACACACACACCCCATGCATGCAAGCTGGCCCTTCCAGGCTTGGTTCCAGACCCTCTGTCTCAGGATGCATCAGGAAGTGGAACGGGCCACAAGGCCAGACAGTGTTGGCTAAATTAGGAAAGTTCCGCCGGGCCATATAGTAGAGCAAGGGAAGAAAGAGCTGTCCCCAGTTATGCCCCCAGCTGCCCAGTTCAACAACCCTGCTCTTAGCAGTTTCCACCAACCCAGGGATGTCGGTTGCTGAGTGACTCTGGGGGCAGCCTGCCATGTTTAGCCCAGGGCCCTCACCGAGCTTCCTGCGTTCTTCTGGGTGCTGCGGCAGTGTGGGACCTTGGGGTTCACAGGTAGCTGAGGGCTGGAAGGTGTGCTCCCGCCTTGAGAGTTCTCCCTCGGCTGCTGCTAGGGGTCAGAGAGGCCATGCTAAGCAGGGAGCCTCTGTGGGTACACACAGGCATGTAGAGCGACACACTCACTGTGGCTTTCGCAGAGGGCCATAGCTGTGTGATAGTGGGCCAGGGCGCAGAAGTGCTCAGCCTTGACATGCGCCAGGTTGGTCCAGGAGGCAGGCAGGTAGTCTCGGACAGGCGTCTGGGCCATGGCCCGGTGCACACGCCTATATTCGTTTGCCACCTAACAACAGGCATGCAGGTACAGATGGAGCCTTGTCCTTCGCTCCCGCCCATGGAGCTCAAAAGACAAGGCCACTCAACAGCGTAAGTCTCCTGCCTCTGCACCCTAGGCTCAATCTCCACCTACCCGACCCCACATTCCAGCACCCTCTCCCTAGATGCCAAGCTGAGACAGACCTGGGCATCTGGGGGGCTTGGTTCCTATTCTCAGAACCCCAAGAAAAGTGGGACAGCAGCTGGCTTTAGGGATTTACGCAAAACACAGGGTGAAGATGAATGAAGTCTGTGGCTACCCATCCTTCCCGGACCCGGCTCCAGCCCAACTCTATTCCTGTTCTCCTGAGCTCTGCTCTCCACTCTTTGAGTGGCCACTGCTTGCTTGACCAGCTCGTTGGGGCTTCTGGGCAGGGCTCCTTGGCCTCACCTGGGCAGCTTCCTGAGCCAGCCGCAGCTGATCTGGACAGATGTCAGGTGTGGCCGAGGCCGGCAGCAATAGACCCTTGAAGATGCACTCCTGCGCCTGGGCAGTCATGAGCTGCTCCAGCACAGAGAGGGAGGTGGCACTCATGTCTGGGCTTGGCGCATGGGAGAAGTTCTCTCTCAGGAGTCTGAAGGCCCCTAAGGATGGACAGAGTGCTCATGTGGGCAGGGATTCCCTATGCCCGCCAGGACTGCCTTCAAAATTTTGCATCAGTGGGCTTATGTGCTAAGTTTTTCACACAGGGAGGCCATGCCACCAACCCTACTTCCTGCCACAGAGATGGGCACCATATCCCTCTCATTATGGTCTACAGCCCTCACCAGCAGCCCTCTGGAAAGCCTCAGCGGCGTGGCTGGTGCCCTCGGTGCAGGAGCAGTCCTGCCGTGCTCCAATCTGCGTGTGGAGTGCCCCAATGTTAAACAGTACACTGCCCTTCTCGAAGGCCAGAGCCCGCTGCTGTGCCGGGACCCCCGTGAGCGAGTCGTACCTGTGGCGTGGTGTCAGGATGGGTACAGTTCCCACAAGGACCTGGCCTCCCCTCCCTGGGTCTCCGCCTCTGTTGCTAGCCCCTACCAGTGGAAGAGCAGCCCTGGGCTCCTGGCGGGACTGAAGAAACGTGCATCCAGAAAACAGAGCTGGCTATAGTAGGCTGCAAGCAGATCCAGGCCCACCTCGTCCCTGCTGGGAGTCCTTGTGGCCTAGAAGGGAGAGTCTGGGTAGGCCCAGTTCCAAGACTCACCATCATGATGCCATCCTAGGGAATCTCTGGGCATCATTCCAAAGAGCACTTGGCATCCTAGGGACTTTGAAGGCAGCTTGGCACAAGAGGCCAAGCAGGGCCCTGAGGAGGGGACATGCACTGCTCCTTCCAACAGAGTACGGGCAGAACAGAGTCAGCTGTTGGTCCCAGATCTCCTCCCATCATGCAGGGAATCACGTGAAGCTCTACGCCTGGATCCAACCGTCTCTCCCATCTTCCTCTTCTGTCTCGGGAGTAGCCCACCCACCTGCCGTAGGTCTTCTAGCTCCTGGATCTCTGTCTCATAGGACGTACCGTCCTCTCCGAAGTGCTCAGAGATCAGTTCCTGAAGGAAGAACGGGTATTGCCCGTGGGGCACTCCACGCCTGGCAGCCTGCTCCAGGAATGGGAGGGGCCATGGTAGAGCAGGTTGACTTTGTACTTGGGGCCAAGGAGAAGGGCGGAAGACCTGAGGGCTGGAACATTGACGCTGGTGTTCTGGTCCCCAGGGCTTGGGTTCCTACAACAGAACTGGGCCAGGGTCCTTGTAGGACTGTCTTTACACATATTTGTCATCTACCACCTTGGAGACTCGGACACTAAACCAAAGGTAAGTCTCTTTCTTGGGAGGTCCTGTATGCTCTGAACTCCCCTCCAGGTCACTCAGGAACCAGTTGTTCTCAGAGAGTAGGTACCAGATGGGTGACATCCTTGTGCCAGGGGACCTCATATAGGGAGTCCTAGAACTTGGTGGTCATACTGGGGCTTCCAGAATGATGAGGCCCCTTCGTAGCAATTCTGGGGCAGGACCCCAATCCAATCCTTCATATAACCTTTAGCCCAGGTTGTGGGGACCAGAAGAATTTGGTAGCAGGAGGGCAGGTTCGGTTTCCCATATGGTGGCTCTTCCTCCCCACTGTGCCTCAGCTTCCTCATTTGTTCATTGAGATGATGAGATTAGGAAGCATCTAACCCCTCCCTCAGCCCACTTCAGGGCCATGTCCCTCAAAGTTCACAGGCCGGCACTTACCTTCAGCGGTGTGGCCCAGTCCAACTCCTTGGTTTCCTTCAGGCCCAGGGGGATCATGGGAATAGTAACACTTTCACTAGAACCAGAAAAATGGGCTCTAGGTCTGGAGTCCTATCCTGAGGTTCCCACCACCTAGGTGCACGCTCCCCACGTGTGTGCATGCCCCCCCCCCCGGCCTCTCGCACCCCTCTGGCTGGTCCACATCTATGCTGCTGCTCAGCTCCGCCAGCTCCTCCTTCAGCAGCTGCAGGTTGGAGTTGACATGGCTCAGCTCCAGGACGACTGTCTCTCGGACCCAGGTGTTGCTCGTGGCTCTGGGAGGGGGTCAGGGAAGGCGAGAAGACCCATGCCTGAGGCAGCTCCAGTGACCCACCCAAGCGTCAGAGCTCATCCAAAGGGATACGTGCTGCTGGGCTAGCTCCCCTTGCTGGAGTAAGGCTGGAAGTAGAGCTAAGTAGGGCTGGCTCAGAAGTGCCTCCCTTCTAGGATGCCTACTCTTATAGCTTATTCTCCAGTGCCACTGATTCCAACTGGACTATGGGTACAGCCAGCCCTCCCTATATATCTGTACTGGTGACCAACACAGGTCTCTGATGACAGGGAAGAGGAGGATGCTTAGGGCATAAGGGCTTGGGGATCCCATGTAGTGTGGGTTGCAAAGGCTATGGGGAGATGAGAGCATTCAGAATGCTACTGTGCTCTGAGGAGTAGCCTAGGGCAGATGATCTATCATCTGTAAGGTCTCCAACCTTAGAATGTCCAGCCTCTTCTGAGCAGCCTCTGAGGTTCACCAGATACCTCAGAGTTGGGCCTCCTAAAGGGGCTGTTGGTCCTCTAGCCAAGCATGTACGGGGAGGCCCAGAGGTAGGAATAGGGCTGGCTTGTCTATGAGGGTCTAGGCAGAATGGTGTAGTATGTGGCTACTGGGACCGGAATGGTAGCTATGTCATGGTCATCTGCATGTGTCCCTCTTTCTGACTAATAACAGGAGCGTCACCCTGTCCAGGGCTAGGCAGCAACAACTGCTCACCTGTAGAGGTTTTCAGCACCGGTCCTCATTCGGAGCTCCTTGCTGATCTGCTGGTGGAGCCGAGCCCTGTGACTCTGCAGCTGGCCAGGCTGGTTTTGCACGAAGGAGTCGTAGCTCTGCAGGAAGGGCGCAAATGGTTACGCCCACAGAGCCCCCATCAGCATAGCCTCTGCCAAGCTCGGAGGACCCTGGCCTGTCTTTGGGGAAAGAAGTAGTCACTGTGGGCTGGAACCCAAGCTAGTGCCACAGGCAGGGGCCCAGGCAGGCCTGGCTGGGGTACAGGGGTGAAATGCTCCTCCTCAATGGTTCACAGACAATATAGGCTCAGCCTCATCCCAACCAACGAATTGGGCCATACATCACGAGGCTTCTCCAGAAAACCAACTCTCCTATCACTGGGCACTCCATAGCCCTACAGTTTAAAATGTGATGTGGGTGGAGCTCTGGACCCACCTCTTGAGAGTTGGCTCAGGGGTTAAGCCCATACTGTCCTTGTGGAGGACCCAAGTTTGTTCCCAGCACCCATGTCAGGTGGCTCACAACTATCTGAAATTCTACTTCTGACTGGGTGGGATTCAACACCTCTGGCCTCCAAGGACACCTATACTTATAGGCGGATAAAATTAAAATAAGGGGCTGGTTCAGCGGTTAAGACCATAGGCTGCTCTTCCAGAGGACCCAGGTTTGATTCCCAGCATCCACACGACAACTCAAAGCTGTAACTCTAGTCTCAGGGGACCTGACACCCTCACACAGATACCAACGCACATAAAATAAAGATAAACAAATGTTGTAGTTCTCCATAGAAAGTCCTTTCTAATTGTCCTTGATGAAATCAATGTCTTCTGTTCTGGGGACTCAGCAGATCAACTAAGCAGTTGTGGTACAATTAGCCTTGGAGTTTGACCATCTTTCCAGAGAGCCACTACTGAAACCCAGGATGAACCTCCTTGGAAGGGCCTGGCCCTACATAGCCCTGGAGACAAGTCTCTGCCCACAGGGCTTTAGAAGTAGCATAGACACAGATACTGAGAACCATGCAGCTACGGGCCGTGAGCTGGTGCTGCTCAGGCAGTGGGTAGGTCTGTGATACAGTAAACAAGGCATTGGGTTCCAGTGTGCCTTTGTCAGCTCCAGTAGGGATGAAGGCTCCTCCTGTGTAATGTGAGAACAGTGGCCAGTGTTATCTGACATCCCCTCTCTCCAACTACAGGCCCAGCCGTGGCTTACAGGCTTCCTCTCAGAGCTGCCAAGGAGTGGGGATCAGTGGTTCTGGACACAGCACGAAGTCCTCCAAGCCATGCAGGGTTCAGACCCTGTGTGGGTCAACCCACCAGCCTAAGACTCAGCTGTAAAGATTTGGCAGATGGTTCTTTCCCTGGGGAACACCCTCACTAGTGATCACATATGAGGGAGGGGGTCACAGAAACTCAAAGGCTCTCGTCCAAATGACACAGAGGTGTGTGTGTGTGTGTGTGTGTGTGTGTGTGTGTGTGTGAATCCTGGCCATGCATTCAAAGTGTGGCTTACTGTCACGTGAAGAACATCCTCGGCACCTTGCATGGGATTAATCGAGGCTTACATCTTGGCTTGGATGGAGCTCCTGGAGGCATTCACTTTGACTGTGGCCCCATGAAGCCAGCTTTCCAAGAGAGGCTCATGCCACTAAAGAGCGCCCACAAAAGTGGCACCTGGGCTCACTCTGGAAGAAGGAGGCCATTAAGTCATCCTTGGGTGACCACGGATAGGTGACTCACTCTCTGGATAGCTGGCACAAGATAGCATAGTGGCAGAGTGAGCCACGTTGTACTGTCCTCTCAGGGCCACCCCTACCAATGCAGGAGGGAAACAGACCACAATAGTCTCCTGTCTTCAAAGCTAACTGCAAACGCCATTTTCACAAGATCCTACTGTAAAAGGATCTAGCTTTTGATGGCCCACAGCCCCAGCCCCTTCCTGACCTGCTGGGGAGCTGAGCAGCCAGTCTCTGAGTTTTCACCGGCCCCAGACCCTGTTCTTGCCCTTCTTAACCTTGGTTCACTTTCGGAGGGCCTAGCCAGCCTCCTAACCTGTTTTGGTGGAAAGGCAAGATAAGCTGGGCTTGATGGATTCTGGAAGCCGATAGCCCACACCCAATTTTCCACACTGGGCCGAGGGAAGTGCCCAGCAGGGAGGGCACAGATGCTGAGTAACCATCTCTCTCCTGGTGCAATCTCTCCACCCTCTGGAAACAAAGGCCATCTAAGCATGGCTGACTTCCATGGTGGATGCTCTTGTCTAACTCTGGGAGAGCTTGGCCATCACTTCTGACATCGCAATAGCACTGACCAAACCAGAACAGGACCTGGCTATGATCAGAGAGGAAAGGGATGCGGTCAGAGAAACGAAACCTCCTACTCAAAGACCCAGTGACCTGAACTGGGCTGGTCCTCAAGGCTTAGCAAAAGGGAGGGGACAGTTATCCCCACACAGGACTGGGAATAGAAAAGGAACAGAGAAGCCCTCAACCTTCCTAGGCTTCTCTTGCTGAGTCAGTTCTTTACTGAGTCCTACACTATGCACAGGAAAGTGACCAGAGCAACATGTACTCCCTCCAAAGGGGACCTGCAAGGCCTGGCCACCCTAGGAAGAAAGAGTTCATGGAGTGCGTGTTACCTGCTGTCTTTGTCTCCCTCCCTTCCTCCCTCCCTTCTCCTAATCGACCACCACCCCCATGCCAGCTAGTCACTGTGGCATCAAGCATGCCTAGGTAGGATGGAGCCCTTGAGGGATCTCTCCAAGCCCCAGTGCCTCCCTCCTTCCCTGGGAGACCTCACACACACACACACACACACACACACACACACACACACACACACACACACAGGAGCTGGATAGAATCAACGAAGTACAATCTGACACCAGGAAGGAAGGAAGGCAAAGTGCCATGGCAGACACCCGGGGAGTAGTGACAGGAGCTTCTGCTTAGCAGCCCTGGGGAATGGGCAGGAGTACCTCAGAACCCACACACACACTAAGAAACTCAAGCACTCATTGGCCCCCAGGAAATACCCAGACTGGAGAAGCATAGTAAGATAATATCCCTTAGGCAAAGAGCAAACAAGTCTTGATTCCACCCCTGTGTTCCCAGAAGCCCAGGCACCCTCAGCTCTAGAATCAGGAGCTTTGGAGGGGATGTCTGTACAGAAAAGTAATGAGGCTGCCCCGTGTTGTCTGCTGCCACAATCTAACGTCGAATGGACACCAGCTCCTACAGCTGTGCACGCAGAAGACAGTTAGAAAAGGAGACTTGTAGGCGTCAGAAAAAACTCGTGTTTGGTGGTGGAGGTGAGGGAGTGGGGGTTGTCACCTATCAGAACCAAGAAGTTGGTTCTGAGAGCTAAGGGAATCTCTGACTTCAGGAAAACCACCTAGACTTTGACTGCGCCACTGTTATCCCCACTTGGCTGGAAGACAGGCTCCGGCCTTTCCCCAGCCTCAGTTTCCCCAGCTGGCTTTCAGGGGAGTGGGTCCTAGGAAGGAAAGGCCGCGAAGGCCGCACTGCACAGCACAGGGCAGGACGCTGGAGACCCACACCCCTCCTCAGCCCCCACCTTGCGGATGCTGCTGTCGTCCTGTTGCCCAGAGCTGTCCTCACCAATGCCCTGGCCATCTGGCCTCTCCTCGAGGATCATCGTCGCCCGCTCGGACGCTGACCCTGAGAGGCCTCGAGCAGCAGGTCCCTCGCGCTACAAGGAGGACCAGCCGCGCAGCTCCGACTGTCCTCTCCAGGAGAGTCCGAACTGACCGGTGGGGCCGAGCGCGGGCTCCGCCTGCAAAACTTAGTATTGTCCAATCAGAGGTGACAACTGCTTCGATGGATAGAAACTACTACCAACCAGAGTGTGAGAAAGGCGGGTTCCTGGTTAAGGGATCTGGTAACTCTTAGCAACCAGGGCCGCTCGCCCGAAGAGGATACGCATGCGCCACGCTAGCTGCAGGTCGTGCAGGGAAAGTTAGGAAAAGACACGCAGAACTGGGGGCGGCGACCGGGAGCGGCTGCGGCCTCTGCTGGGACTTCAGGGCTTTATCTCGTCACCCCGGCAACGGGACCCTCCAGGACTGCTCCAAAAATGTTTACAATGGGGTTTTTAAACGGTTTGTTAGAGACAAGTGCTTGTGCTGATTCTTAAACAATGCCTGCTTTCTTCCCGGTACTGCGAAGCAGAGCTCCGCTCTGGTCCCCTCGCTTCTAGAACCGCCCCCAGAAACCTCGCCTCCCGGACCTGGTTATATATTTGTTTCCAGAGCCTACATTCTACTTGACCTCCTTGTGCTTCCCAAACCGGATCGCCTCCCAGAACTCCTGTTTGGAGAATTGGACGTTTTCCAGAACCTGAGCTTCTTAGACGGTTTATCCCGAAGCTCTTCTCAGATTCCATGTGGGCTGGCTCACACTAGATGAGCTGAGAACACATCCTAGAAATGAGTGGCTAGCCCTTTATCAAGCCGCTGCAAAGGTCAGCCCCCTCCAAGCTGCCTGCCACCCTGCTCTCAGCTTGCCGGGACTAAGACTAAGTCGGCGACTCAATCTCTCCGCCCCACCCCCTCACACACACCTGGCTCTGTCATCTTCAGATCTAAATCTTCTCGGCTTAGCTCTTGAACATCCCTGGACATTTACAATGGGCACCCCCAGAAATACTTCTCTCCAAACTCCCTGGCCTTCCCCAATAGTTTTACTGAGCTCAGGGCATTCGGTTTTTTATCTTTTCTTTCCTCCAGCATCTTCCTGATGAGCTTTACTTAATTTCACTTCACCCTCCACAGATGTCTTCATGGCCAGCCTCCTCCATCGCTGGGGCTCTTATTATGCTCCCTAAGTGTGTCCAACACCTTAGAACTTCCCAGAGACCACGGGTGCTGTCACCTAGCACACCTGCCACCCTCCTGTATGGGCAACCTGGGATTCAGACTTCTCTGTGTCTGCAGAATCCTGTATGTGTAGACTGCATCCACGTGGCAAAGCATGAGTGACTAAAGCAACCGTTTCTCTTAAAGATTTACTGTAATTTGTGTGTGTTTCTGCATGAATACAGTGCCTGCAGAATCCAGAAAAGGGTACCAGATCCCCTGGAACAAGAGTCACAGGTAATTGTGAACTATTGGATAGAGGGTCTGGAAACCTAACTTTGGTCCTGCATAAGACTGGGCCACATGCTTAACCACTGGACCATCTCTCCAGCCCTTCCAGAATGGCTCTTAACTATTCTTTTCTCTGAAGGATTATTCCTTTCCTAAACCTTAGGAAACTCCACCCCTCCCCAGCTCACTAAGGAAAACTGCAGGAATTCACAGAGTTTTGGGAACAGGTTCTCCCTAGGGGCTTTTAGAGATGGGCTACTTCAGTGCTGTACTCCTCCCAGTAGTACTGTGGGGTGTTAGTTCATCAGGCAAGGCTGTTAGGAGGTGAGGAAGGCTCTCAATTGTTGAGGGTCCTAAGAACTCCAGGGCTTTTTAAATGAGAACCCCAGACTCAGCCAAAAAACAGGTCGGAGTGGGTTGGTCAGATGCTTTTCTAGCATGCACAAAGCTCTAGGTTCACTGACCAGCAGTGCATAAAACACCATTAATCTTGGTATACAGCAGGAGGACCAGATGTTCAAGGTCCCCCTTCAGGTGGGGCTGGCTTGGAATCTACAAGTCTGAAAACAAACAAACAAACAAAAAAAAAACAAACAAATCAGGTTGGAGAATAGAATAAAGCCATTTTCAGACAGAGAATATAGCTTCAATACCCCCCTCCCCATTTCTAAGAAAGGCAATAGAAGGCCACTGTCTGAAGTGTCAAACCAGTAAAGCTGCAGAGGCATTTGATAGCTGGTCCTTAGTGGGGACAAGCTGTTTGCCTTTTGCCTTCAGTGGTTACTCCCACTCTAGGAAGAGATGGTTCTGAGGGCCATGCCAGCACTCAGCCAAATGAAAGCTCAGGCAGAGAAGCTCCCAAACAGGGATTTACCCAGGAGAGTTCCTCAGAGTAAGGAAGCTGAAATCAGTAGACTACGTAGTGTGTTTCAGTTGGCAGAGAGCTTGGGGTTGAACTCGTGAAAAGTATATGAAAAGACAAGGTGGTTGTGAATTCTAGGGAATATGAAAAAGCTGGGGGCGGGGAGCAGTTGGAAGAATCCAGTGGTAGGAGGAGGTCTTGTCTGCAATGTCTGAAGTCCTAGGATTGAGTTGTGACATTAGACAAGAGAGGCAGAGGACGTGGATCCTTAACCTCCTCAGATAGAACCTGTAAATAATGCTCAAGTTAGAAAAGAACTTCCCAGGACAGGGGTGGGAGGGCTGTGGCAGAGAGTGGGGGGTGCCAGACCAGAAAGTAGGTACTGGGGCAGGGGCTGGGATACAGTTCAGTGGTAGAATGTTTGGGCCCCAGAGCATAGCAGGGGTTCCAACATTCAATGTCCAGCACAAGAACACAACAGCAGAAAACATTGGACGTGGACACAGAATCAAGAAGGGAAGCTCTGTGCAGTTAGATACCCAACCAGCAGTGTGGACAGTCTCAGAGGAGTGACTAAGAGGCAGAACTGCTTCCTTTTTTTTTTTTTTAATTAATTAATTTATTTAACATATATCTATATGCTGTTTTCATGCACACCAGAAGAGGGCACTGAATTCCATTTCAGATGGTCATGAGCCACCATGTGGTTGCTGGGAACTGAACTCAGGACCTCTGGAAGAGCAGCCAGTGCTCTTAACCACTTAGCCACCTCTCCAGCCCAGAACTGCTTCTTTCATTGGACCATTTATTCCAGCATGTGCTGGCCTGCTTTTCTATTTTTTTAAGAGTGGATGTCTAGAAACTGACGGCAGCAACAAAAAAAGCCCCCAAACAAAATGTAACTGTTGGAAATAAAGGGCTATCTTTTAAAAAAAAGATTTATTTATTTATTTAATGAATGTATGTGAGTACCTGTCGCTGCCTTCAGACACACAAGAAGAGTGCACCAGATCCTATTACAGATGGTTGTGAACCACCATGTGGTTGCTGGGAGTTGAACTCAGGACATCTGGAAGAGCAGCAGGTGCTTTTAACCACTGAGCCATCTCTCCAGGAAGTGCTCTAGCTTAATAAGACTGGGATGAAAAGGGAAGTTAGAATACCATACATAAAATTTGTGGTGTATAACTGAAAGAAACTCTGTAACCTAATTAAGCTTGCCAAGTTGAAAGAAGATAGGGCTCATAGTCTGAGCGGCTGATGGTTTCTTGAGAACAGAAGGCGAGAAGTCAGATCAGAGGAGAGGCTGTGTGGGTGAGCACGGCCTTCTGAGCCTTCTGACTGCCAGGTTGTCTGAGGCCAGAGGGAAGTCCTACGTCCTGTCTCACCTTAAACATCTTTGTCATAGCGGTGAATGAATAAACAAATTCTTCAGTCCATATCTTTTTTAAGCACTTGAACTTTATGTAATGAGTCCACCCATCCTGCCATAAGAAAGTAATCAGTAACTGGCAGCTTATGCAACAGAAACCCATTTTGTAGGAGGCTCTCAGGGCTCCTGAGAAAGGCCTGCAGAGGATGACCATGTCTTCTGCCCTGGACACCACTATGGCCAGGTCCACTCCAAGAGCTGTGTTGTGGGGCAGTGTCCTGAGAGTGGTAGGGAAGATGGGCTTTCAGGAAGTCCGTGCTGGGCTTGCTCCTCCTCCAGTTCTCCTGGGGCAGGAAACAATTCCAGTAAGCCGCCCTAAATGAGATAAGTCAGCTAAACTTGATAAAGAAGGCATATTAGACACAGGTGACTATACATAAGAATCTTCACAGTGGGGCTCTAGGACGAAGGGTGGGCTTGGGGGCCAGGCATTAACGCTGGGAGGATCCGAAGAGGTCCAACCAAAAGCAATTATAACTCACTGGGAGGGCTGGGTAGGGTTTGAAGCAAAGCAGATCACGGACTGATTAGCTGTGTCCATCCCAGATTAACATGTTGAAGGCTGTCTCTCCCTCCACGGGATGTCATGGAGACGGAGCCTTCTGGGTTAATGCGGGCTAGAGGAAGTGCAACCAGGCCAGTGCCTCCTAAGATAGCTCTCTATACCCTCAGGACAGGCCACACCCCAAAGATTGAATGCACAAATCGGGAAAGAAGGGTCACTCACCAGGAATTGAATGGGCTGGTACTTTTCAAGGGCAGTTGGAAAAGAGGTTCCTGTTGCTTATGCCCCCGCCCTGCCCCCGTGAAAGCGCTGCACAAAACACAACTGCTTAAAAAAGGACATGGAGACAGAGGATGCTCATTCATAAATGGGATATAACTATAGCTGTCTAGGAAGATACTGGATAGGAAATACATCTGTAGGGCTGGAGAGGTGGCTCAGGGGTTAAGAGCGCTATATGCTACTTCAAAGGACCTGGGTTCAATTCCCAGCACCCACATGGCAGCTCACAATCATCTGAAACACCAGTTCCAAGGGATCTGATGCCCTCACACTAATACATATAATAGGGAGGAAGGAAGGAAGGAAGGAAGGAAGGAAAAATACATCTATAACTGGGAATGGTGGTGTAAGACTTTAGGGGGCAGAGGTAGGCAATCTGTGAGTTTGAGGCCAGCCTGGTCTACAGAGTGAGTTCCAAGATAACCAGGGCTACATGGAGAAACCCTGTCTTGAAAGACCAAAGTAGGTAGGGGGACCTCTGAAGTAGACATGGAGAATTAAGAGTAGACATGATGTCCCCCAGTGTTAGTGCTCTTAACACAGCTGGATCAACATAGCAGCAGAGGTTTGGATAGTTTCTCTGACTATTTTTTTTTTTTTTTGAGACAATATCTCGTGATACAGCCCTGGCTGACCTGAAATTCTCTATGTCAGATCACACCTGCCTATGCCTCCAGAGAGCTGGTATCTTAGTCAGGGTTTCTATTCCTGCACAAAACATCATGACCAAGAAGCAAGCTGGGGAGAAAAGGGTTTATTCAGCTTACACTTCCACATTGCTGTTCATCACCAAAGGAAGTCAGGACTGGAACCCAAGCAGGTCAGGAAGCAGGAGCTGATACAGAGGCCATGGAGGAATGTTACTTATTGGCTTGCTTCCCCTGGCTTGCTCAGCCTGCTTTCAGCTGGGATTAAAGGTGTGCACTAACCATGATCCAACTTACCTTTTTAATAATGATTAGAATGATTTGATATATAATAGCCAGAAGCTGGAAAGAACACAGATGTCCTTCAGTAGATGAATGGATACAGAAATTATGGTATATTTACACTCAGCTATTAGAAACAATGACTTTATGAAATTCCTAGGAAAATGGATGTATCTAGAGAATATCATCCTGAGTGAGGTAACGCAGTCACAAAAGAACAGATATAATATGCAGTCACTGATAATTGGATACTAACCCCAGAAAGCTCTGAATACGCAAGAAACAACTCACAGATCATATGAAGCTCAAAAAAAAAAAAAAAAAAGCCAACAAGTGGAAACCTCAGTTCTTCTTAGAAAAAAAAAGTGTATAGCACCCTCTCAGAGTGGGGTACACCTAGAACTTAAATTATTAATAATTCAAGAGCTAAGAAGATAGCCTTGTGGCAATTTTTGGTATTTAAAAATCATTATGTTTAATCTTTACATATTAAGAAAATTTACTATTTCCATGTTACGTTTTGTTTTACATGTACTTTATGCTTATGGTAACTAGTAAGATTTCAATGCATACTATCAAACCTTTAAAAAAATCAAGTACTGACAAAATATATTCATATAGTTTTATGTCAAAATGCTTTTAAATATCTGTACATGTATCTCTGTTTTTTTTAATAAAGTTGTTTAAAAAAAAGAATGATTTGATAGCCAGGCCATGCTTTAGGATACAACATACAACACAGTCCCGTTAAAGCTGCATTTGGCTCGACAACCTGAGTTTAATCTCCAGAATCCACATGAAGGTAGGACGTGAGAACAAACTCTTGGTGATAATGCTTTGACTTCTACCTGTGGGGTGCAAGCACACAGATTTAGCTGCAGACAGTGAGCTAGGAGGATGTACAGGTCATATGTTCAATCGAATAAAACAAACCCAGTCAGGGCACCCTGTGGGGAGAGGCCTGTATTGACATTCATAACAAGGAAAGTTGAGGAAATTCCACTATCCATTAGTGAGGTCATCTGTGTCCCCTCCTGGTCCTCAGGGAAGGCAAAAGGGCACTGACTTTAAGTACTTATGTATCATAGCAAGAGTGGCTTCTTTCTTAAGGAAAAATGAGAGGAGGAAGAGAGATGAGTGGGAAGATGATTTCACTGTGAAAGTGGACAGTGGGTGTGACCACGTTTCGTGCAGGAGCTTTGTGCAGTCAGGAGGTCGAAAGTAAGCTGTGGTGTATGTGCAAGTATGTGTGAATGCTGCCTGTGCATGTGTGTCGCTGGGAATGGAACCCATGACCGTGTACATGCCAAGCAAACACCCCACGATCCAGCTGCACCCCCCGTCCCTGGTGGGTTTTGTTGTCATTGGTAACACTGGATTTCTGAATTGGGCAGAAAGTGGCCCCTTTCTGAGCTGCCATATGAGAACCTGGAGGTTCTAGAAATCTCTGACTTTCCTACCTTCCACTGGCTCCTGTGCTACAAGATTAGAGACCCCCAGCCCTGTCTGGCTTCCACAAGTGGCAACCTACCCCTTGGAATGGATTAGTCATGGGGATACCACCACAGAATCAAATTTACAGCCCGGAAGAGATGGGTTAGAGACAGAGATGTGGAAAAAAGAAGCTGATTCTAAAATATTACAGTTTGGTCTGGATTGAGCCGCTCTAGGGATTGCTCCTGCCTCATTGGGTACTGAGGAGTTTGGTTCCCGGGGTCTCTTGGATCGTTCCTGCTATAGTTTGGATATGCAATGTTTTCCCAGGCTCATGTGTGAAGACTTGGGAGAAGGTGGAAACTTTCAGGATGGGGCCTAATTGGAGAAGGTCACTAGGGACGCACCCTCAAACGAGACCTTGTCTGTCTCTCTTTGCTTCCCGGGAGATGAGCAGTTTCAGGCTCTCACCATGATGCCCCGCCCCCTACAGATCCCTAAAGCAACAAGTTCGCTGACCATAGAGGTTAACCTCTGGAATCGCAAGCCAAAATCAACCTCTGTTCCTTCCAGTCACTCCAGGTCACAGGAATAGACAGCCCCAACAGACACTTTTAGTGGTGACACTTACGTCAAGATTCCTGGCTCAACTGCTCGTCCTGCTGACACCTTGTTTATACTTGCATTTTTCCAGAATGAGGAGCAGAGGAGGTAGTCTTTGAAGGCCCGAGACTGGATAAAGCCGAAGGATTTAATTAGGGGCTTGTTTGTCCACGGCTGCGGACATCAAGATGTCAGAGCTGTGGCATGCACCTTATTCAGGGGGTGCACAGATCAACACAGCTGAAGAACAGATACTGCGTACGGGGGCGGGTGGGGGAGAACCGTACACTTGGTGTGTGAGTGCCTGTCTGTGATGAATGGAGAGATGGGTACCGCAGGAGGACAGGAAGCCTTAATCAATGTTGGTAATAGCCACCCATGCATCATGTGGAGGGGTCCCAAGCGTGAGGGCCAAGACCGGCAGTCTGTGAAAAATGAACTGTTTGTAAATACAATCAACACTTTCGTGTTTGTGAGAAAACCATTTGTCATCCGGAGGCCACCTTTAGTAAAAGATGTACCTAGCTCCTGGGTGAGATGGGCCATCAATCACTGCCACATCATGGGCCAGTGCAGGACTTGTCACAAGCACAGGCATGAATGCTTATTCCTAGTTGAAGGCAAGTTGAGTCACTTTAGAAAAAAATGGTGCCCCCGTGAGAGCATAAGCTTGCACCAGGCACCACAGTGAGCTCCCCCCATTTCCAAACCCCTTCCTAGAGGCACTGCAGGGGAGCCTCAGACAGGACATGCCCCAGCACACGGCCTTTCCCAAGGGGCCTGTATGCTTTCAGAAGGGAAGAAGGGAGGGGAAAGTTTTGTTAGAGCAAGAAGGCAGTTTGCTTGAGGTCTTCTGGGGACAGAACAGAAAAAGGATAATGGGGCAGGGTGACACCCAAATGATTTGCATGAGCACCTTTACCTTTAGGACTGTGCCTTGGTAAGGCCTGGGACTCTGGTATTGTGTTGGGCATTGGCGTTTGCCGGATCCTGGGTATAGTGGTTACCCTGAAGCACACCTTATAAACTGAAGCTGCCCAAAGCCTCCTGCCTCCCGAATAGCAAAGACTCCATGAGTGTGTCCAGGTAGCCAAGCTGGAACGGTGTAGCTCTAGCTAGAGGCTTGCTGACAATCTGATGTGGCTTCAGGGAAGGATGTGAAGGCTGAACCACGTGATGGTGTGGCCACCCCATGGAAAGTCCATTTAGGGCGCTTAGTGGAGCGGCTGCCAGATGGATCCACAGATACGTCCGATAACTATTGAACCTGGAGCTCAGGGTACATTTGCTTGTTTCTGTTATACGGTGCCCGGAACAGAGTTCATGGCGGTACTCAGAAAAGGAGGGACAGCATGGAGCAGTAGCACCAGGAAGCGGCAGAACCTACGGTCTAGGGAAGGAGGCGCTTTAAGCAGAGGAAGAGGCTATGGTACATCCAGGGAGTACCGGGCTGCTTTGGCTGGGCAGTAGCCAGGGGTATGGACGTGGACACACTGAGCTCAAAGAGATGGTAGGATTCAGGGCTGCGAGCCTGGGGAAGGCTTAGGGCTTGGTAATCTGCAGAAAGTGAGCCGTGGAATTAGGGCTTGGGCAGGGTACCACTGGTGTCGTGTGGATCTGGTGCTCTGAGGACTGACTGTCCTTTCTGACAGCGGCTGAGTGAGGGGTATAGGAAGTCACAAAAAGGGGCTGGGACAACAGCCCAGTGGGTGAGAACACACATTGCTCTTTCAGAGGACTGAGTTTGACTTCCAGCAACCCACACTGGACAGCTTACAACTAACTACCTGTAACTCCAGTTCCAGGGGAGTCTAATGCTCTCTTCTGGAACCTGTAGTTATGTATGTGCATGCGCATGTGCACACCCACATGCACACACATACACACACACACACACACACACACACACACACACACACACACACACACGAGCGCTCGTGCGCACTTGCTTTCAGAGACAGTTACACCTCCTGTGAGGTATATTACAGGATTTGAGGATGTAGATCAGAAGAACATTTGCCTTCTGCAGTTAGGGCCCCAGATTCTAATTCCAAGGGCATTTACTCATTTGTGGTCTAATCTAGGCTTGACCTGGATGTAGGTGACTCTGATGTCTTTATTGTGTATTGTCTGATATTTTTGGACACAATTTGTGACGTATTTTTGATACTTGTCTAGCCAGACAACTGAGGACCAGACCACCTAGACGTTGCCTCCCCGGGAAATATTTGTCTCCAGGAAACATATATCATTTATTTACTATACAAAAGAGGGCGCATCATTCAGTGCAACCATCCCTCCTTCTTGTGAAGCCCCATTTCTATTTTCCACGTCTGACTAATTTTTAATCTCGGTGACTGAGTGGTGCTGTGTCACTTGCTGGCGATGGTGTTTAAGTATATGACACATGCTGACTTCACAGGATCCTTTTTGGCGATTGTTCCTGTGGCGTTGTGAATAAAATGAGCCCAGCCTCCATGTGATTTCAGTGAATCCAGGTACAAATGCATATTAGACGCTCTCTTTGTGCAAAGGCTCCGCAGAGCATGGCAGAGAACCATCTCCGCGGTGACGTCTGGGCCTCATCATTCACCAGCACAGGAAAACAGCTATTTGCCTAACACCGATTTGTAAAGAAGACAGGACGATGGCCTCGTTAATAACCCTGAACATGGGCTACGATTTATAAAGCAGCCACAGCGTAGGGGCAGGGAACCTCTCTGTGACAGTCGCTTTCCCCGACTGTCCATTTTTCCTGAAGCCCTGCAAACCAGAGCCCAAATACTGTCCTCACTTCCTCCCAAGACTAATGTTTAACCTGCTCTGACCTCCTGTCAGACCTGTGGTTCAACCCCTCTGTCTGAGACCCAGCAGTGGGAGGGCACCCTGTGTAAGGCCCTAGAAAACATTAATCCTCCCCTAAAAGGCAGGTGAGATCCTGCCAGGAGTGGGCTCTTCACTTCCCCAACCCCTGAACACTCAAAGTGTGCCCAGTTCTCTCAGGACCTTGCCAGCCCATTCCTCCCGAAGGCCCCTAGGGCTCCTCTCAAGGTCCAAAGACATCCAGGGCCCAGAGTTTGCCAGAACGACCAAGGTTAATGTCCCCATAAACAGCTCCACTGTTTGTGGATGCAGATCAGTGGGAATCGTCACAGTGTGTCACAGGGTCTGCATGACAGGGAAAGCCACCTCTCCTCCAGCATTCGTTGGACCCACCTCTGAAAGTATATATGTGCATAAGGCTTTTCTGTTCATCTGGCAGCACTGCCCCGGGCTTAGAGTGGCCCGTGTGCTCCTCTGCTGCTCTGCTCTGTCACTGTGGTCATATCTACTGATGTCACGTGTTGTCTTTCTCTGATGTCTTCTTCTGGACGCTGTGATGGAACAGCAGACGGAATCTGGCTTGCTTGCTGTGAACACTCCAGACTGCATCTTCAATTCCTTGCAGGCTGGCCTACCACAGTAGGACTCACCCGTGCCATGATGCTTCAAGCATGTGCTGTATGTAGCACTTCTGGTGCTGTAATAGAAGCTCTAAACTACACCCCGTAAACATGCGTGTGCATGTGTGTGTGCACAGTAGGGTTTGCTGTGTCAGAGTGGCTTATAGTCCATTTGTTGGTGCTGTGCTCTGCCTTGCCACAAAGGTTCTGGGATTGAAGTAGAGGAGATAGGACCTGTCCAGTGTGCTGGGGCCAAGACACAGAGAGAACGAAGGTTTTTAGCCTTCAGTGACACTCCCTGGGACCAGTCTGCTCTTGATGATGACCTTTGCCTTGGTGTCCCCCTTTTCTTGGTGTCCCCCAGAATCTCCTCTCCTCTTGGTGTACTGCCATTCTCAACAACTTTCTACGCAGGAACTTGGGGCCAGGTCTTGACCAGTTGCCCTGCAGTGGCTGTCCCTACCAAATAAGGCCTGGACACAAGACACTGGGGCTGTCCTACCCTAGGGACCTCACTGGATTGTCCCTTGGCTCCTCCTCCTGTGCTGAAGGGCTTTCCTGCCTGGACTCCATGTCCCCCTCCCAGTCAGCTCAGGGACTGTTGTACTTTGTGTCTCCGTGGCCTTCGCACTGGTCTTTCCTGTTCCGTCTCCATATCCCCACGCTCAGACAGACCACGCCTCTTCCAGCACCGTGTGTCCCCTCTCGTTGTAGCTTTTCCTGCCCTTGGTCTCTATGTCTTAGCACTCGGGCAAACATGGTGAGCTGCACACTTTCAGTGGACTTGATGCTTCCCCTCTAAATACTTGACTAATATGAAATTCGACATGTGAATGTGAACATGACATACCAGACCCAAGAACGGGCTCAGGGCCAGTTAACTGACTCTCCCCAAGAGACCAGATTAGTGGATTGGGATCATCAAGGAATAATACCTACTGACAGTCAGAGCCAAATGACCTCACTGCTTTCACTTTTTCTGAGTGGTGGGTGATGGGAGGAAGCCATACTTCCATGCGCTCCATGTGGTTCAGCCAAAGGAAAGGCAGGCTAATAGGGCTGCCCCTGCCGTGGGGTCCAATCTCTTGTCTCTCAGAACTCTCCTGTGGATGGCTCCAAGAGCACCTCCTGCCCTGTAAGGGAGATGGCTAGTGGGGAACAGCCAGGACCTAGTGTGAAGGAGTTCTCGGTCAAGAACGAGGCTCCTGCCAGTAACTGTACTTTGGCCGTTGATGGCCTGAGAGTTGTGAATGTCAATCGGGCAGGTTCTGTGCTGTCTGACTCAGCTTTTGCATCACCATGCTGTTCCTTGATCTCACCCCTAAATGGTGCAGGCAACTAAGAGAAGAGGTACGGGGCAGGCAGGCAGTCGGGGGTGTGGGGGGGAGACTGAGAGGAAGCTGAAGAAGGCTGAGGAGGTAGCCATACCGGATGGCTGATTCTTCTTCTGAGATACCATGGTGACACCAGTTTTGTGAGTTTCTCCCTTTGGTGTCACATGGACGAGTTTCTATGCCTTTGTTTGTTTCAAGGAAGAGAGATTCCTGAGCAGATGAAACTGGAAATCATAAAGAGACAGAAAATGTAGCCAAACAAGGGACATTGGTGGTGGCCTGGAACTCGTGTCCTCTCAGAGCTGAGTAAGCACCATACGGCTGAGCTGTGTCCCCAGCCCTATGGGTTTGGATGTTGTTTACTTTTCGTGTTCCAGTCCAAACTCTCGCTTTTTAGAACGTTCATAGTTTTCATTCACCAACTTAAAAATCTGTACTTTGAATGTGAAAAGCATTTTAAAAAAAAAAAAACATTTTTTTTTTTTGGTTTCATCCATCTGTTGAAATTTTATTTGTTCTGAAAGATTTATTTCTCTATGTATTTTATGTCTGTGTTCCAGAAGAAGGCATCGGATCCCATTACAGATGTCTGCGAGCCACCATGTGGGTGCTGGGAGTTGAACTCAGGACCTCTGGAAGAGCAGCCAGAGCTCTTAACTGCTGAGCCATTTCTCCATTCTTTTTGGTCATGTGTTGATGAACTGGAAAAGGAAGGGGGCTGGTAGGATGGCTCCATGGGTAAAGACACTTGGAATAAGCTGGCTCTTACGTGTTGTCCTCAGATTTCCACACATGTGTTGTGGCCCGTGTGAGCCCCGTAGATCAATGTAATTTGGAAAACACACCCTTAGTGTTTAGGCAACGTGCATCGATTTCTCAGTCTGGGGACTTCAATTGTCTGCAGTTTGCTGCTTCCCCGCTTTGTGGGGGTGTTCACAGTTCCTGAATGTCAGAGCTGGTGTCAAACTCCGGGTGAGTAGGGTGGCTTTGGCACAACTCTCTCGCCCTGGAAGTCACTTTGGCCTCCTGTGGACACACCTCTGTGGCCATTATTGTGTCGTTAAGAACATTCCCACTTTGGGTCATGACATATAAACACTCTTGGTGTGAATCCTTTGTCTTGTGACTTGTAGTTAGGATCCAAAGAAGAACAGAAACCCCAGGCTCAGGTGACCCCTGCCACTAAGTGAGGTTTGTCTTCTTGTCCCTTTCCAGTATGGTTAGTAGGGATGCCAGGGCAAGGTGGGAAGGAGAGATCTTGCTTCTGTTCCGAGAGCCTGGCCATGCTGCAGAACTCAGTCCTGTTGTCTTTGATTTGGTTGCATAGGAATCCAGAGATGGTGGAACAGGTTGGTAATGTGAGCCGCATTCAGACACGTGAGCAAATTGAGTCCTTGAAGGTTCCTGTGATAGCCCTCAGGGGACAGTCTTCTCTCTCTCTCTCTCTCTCTCTCTCTCTCTCTCTCTCTCTCTCTCTCTCTCTCTCTCTCTCTCTCTCTCTCTCTTGTGCTGTGGGCCCTTTGTGTGTGTTTGGTTTTGTTTTACATAGATGTTGGAAAGAGCCACACATTTGGTGACAGTGCCTACAGCCATAGGCGCCTCCAGGAGCTATGGTTAGAAGGGTGAGGTTTGCTGTGAGTTCCTTCACCTCCTGGCTGTTTGCTTTGTTTTGTTTTTCAACTGCTTTCCTGTGACTGGAGGAGAGAAAGAAAGGCACAGGTCTGGAGGGGAAAAGTTTTGTTTTTAAATGGTTGGATACCATACTGGAACTCACAGCTGCTGGCCACAGTGACATCTCAGCTTATAGTAGACAGAGTCAGATTTAAGCAGCTTGAGTTGGTGTCTAAGGAATCACTTGGGAGCTATGCATCTGGCCTTGGGACTTGGAAGCGGTTTAATTCGACGTCTGATCTGCAACTGTCAAACTGTGCTGCTGATTTCCTGATAAGGGGATGGGCCGGTCCTTCTTACATTGGCCACAGGGGCCATCCTGGTGTGAGCTGTGTGCTCCTGTCTAAGGATGCATGCCGTCCCGACACCCACGCTTCTTAGGCTATTGACTTGTTTAAGTAGAGACAGAAACTGGAATCTTTGTGGTGAGACATCACAGGTTTCAAGTGCTATTACAGTTTTGCAGAAATGTAAACACTGGGTTGGCAGATGGAGCTCTGGCTGAATCCTGAGCTTCCAAGTGAGTTCTGTGACCCACGCTGCTCTCCAGCTCATCCTGTTTCCTCACAGAAAGCGTCAGGGCAGTGTAGAGGTTTTCCTTGTATTCTTAAGTCTTGATAAAAACTACATATCATGAACCCCTCATATTTGTCATGTTGAGGTGTCTAAGCGGCACTGAATTGCATTTACAGCCTCCAGCAGACCTCACCCCCTCTCTAATTCAAAGCTCCCCCATCACCCCAAAAAGAGACCAAGGGCCCCTCAGGAGTTTCTCCCCAGCCACTGATTCCAGTCTGTGGGCATACTTTGGACATTTCAGATGAGCAGAGCCCTACCGACCCTGTCTTCCTGTGCCAAAGTTTGTCCAGTTAGCATGCTTTCAGGTTCTGTCCACATTGCAACTGCTAGGACGTCGCTCCCTCTCAAAGCTGGAAAGTGTTGTGTGTTCCTTCCTCTTTTGGGTGGTTGGCTTGTTTTCTCTTTCCAGCTGTGAACTCTGGCTCAAGGGTGTTTGCTTCAATACCTGTTTTCAGTCGCACCACCGGAAGTCCAGTTAGTGTTCTGCCGAGGAACAGAAAGAACTGAGACCCTGAGTGTATATCACAAAGAGGACTTATTAGATTGCCTCACACAGCATCGGCAGTCAGTCCATGATGTCTGTCTCACACTGGAAAGACTGACAATCAGTGGCTGCACCCTCACAAGGCTGGACGACTGAGCCATCCTAACCCAGTACTGAAGGTCTGAAGATTCATTGGACAGGCACTGATCTCAGTCAGCATGAATAGTGCTGATGGTGAAGGATCGCAACCACAGGGCACACTAACTCCAGAGATGTGAAGGCGCATGCGTGTGGTTTGAGTGAAATGCCCCCCCACAGTCTCAGGCACTGAAACACTTGGTTCCAAGCTGATGGCGCTGTTTGGAGAGGTTTAAGGGTACAGCCTTGCTATAGGACGTGTGTCACTGGGGGAGGGCTCAAAGTCTTTCAATTTGCTCTTCCTGCTTCGTGGTGGTGGTTGGGGTGTTTCCAGCTCCGTGTTCTTGCTGCTGTGATTCCCTACCATGATGAACATTTGTGCCCCTGAAACCCTAAGCCCAAACACATCCTTCTTTCTGTAAGTTGCTTTCGGTTGTGGTGTTTTATCACAACAACAGAAAAGGAACTAACCCAGTAAGCAGGCAGGAAAGAAAAATAGAAATATTGACCTTTCTTATATCTTGACTAACAGTGGAAGACACCGCACACTTTTAGGGTGGGTTTTCCCATCTCAATGAAAATATTCAAGATTCCCCCTCCCCCAACAGGCAGGCATGCCCAGAGGCTTAGGCCCTGATTCCAGACCCAGTCAAATGAACAAGACCAGCCATCATGCTGAAGGACAGCCACGTCTTTCTTAAGCAGCCTGTCACGTCATACTGTCACCAGCAGTGTGCCAGGGGTGCCATGTCCCACACCGCACATCTCCACATCCTACACCCACACCCCTACGACCCCACACCCCCAGACCCCTACCCACAACACCCCATACCCAACAGTACTTGTTGGTTTTCATGTTCTTACTGGGTGTGAAGTGGTAATTCTCTGAAGTTAAAAAAAAATCTTTTAAAACATTTTTAGGGGGAGGAGGGAACCATGCAGTACTTGTGGAGGAGTCTGTCCCTGGGATCACACTCAGGTCATCAGGCTTGGCAGCAAATATCCTTACCCAGTGAGATATCTGGCCAGCCCTACAGGTTTTTGTTTGTTCTGTTTTGTTTGAGAATTTTTTCTCACTAAATAGCCCAGGATATTCTCAAACTCACACTCTTTCTGCTCCTGCCTCCCCAGAGCTAGGATTGTACAGAAGTCCTCCTCTAGGTTCTGCTCCTTAGAGAGCTCAGTTTTCCATTTTCTTCTTCTTCTTCTTCTTCTTCTTCTTCTTCTTCTTCTTCTTCTTCTTCTTCTTCTTCTTCTTCTTCTTCTTCTTCTTCTTTTTCTTCTTCTTCTTCTCCTTCTTCTTCTTTCTCCTCCTCCTCTTCCTCCTAATCCTCCTCCTCCTCCTCCTTTTCTTTTCTTCCTCCTCCTCCTCCTCCTCCTCCTCTTCTTCTTCTTCTTCTTGTTTTTATTATTTTTGTGTAGCTGTTTTCAGATATACCAGAGGAGGGCATCAGACCCCATTACAGATGGTTGTGAAACACCACATGGTTGCTGGGATTTGAACTCAGGACCCCTGGAAGAGCAGTGCTCTTAACCACTGATTCATCTCTCCAGCCCCTACTAATACTGGTGATTCTGGTGCTTGGGGAGAAAGTGATGCTCAGGCCCAGGGCCTTCCACACAGTAGGTACTTTATTGATGCTCTGGCCTGGGGCCTTACACACAGTAGGCCCTTCTATTGATGTTCAGGCCCAGGGCCTTACCCCTAATTCACGACCCCAACCCAGAAGTTTGTAATGTTGGTGATTCTAGTTGACCTGCTTAATTTCTGGTTGATTTACATGTGTATCTCCTTTGTTCATTGTCCTGGAGATTTATACCTGTGCTTTTATCGTCCAGTCTGTTACAATGAGGTCTTGCATATAATGGGAAGAATTTGAACTTGGTTCTTCTCACGCTGCCAGCCAGCACCGTCTGCTGTCTGCTGATGGTGTGGTCTCTGCTTGGTGTTGCTGCTGATAGACACAGGGTCCACGTTCGAACTCTCATGCCCTAATGGCCCATGTCTGTTCCACACCAGGACCATGAGGTCTTGGTTACCAGAGTTTTGAGGCTTGCACAGCAGGAAGGGTTCCTCCAGCTTTGTTCTTGGGGTTCAAGACCATTTTTGTTATTCTTGGTCCCTTATTGTTATATGAAGATTTATTTATTTTTTTACCAGATTGTCAATTTCTGCCACCAAAAAAGCCAATTGGGTTCATGGTGGTTCCTAATGTGTTATTAGGTTATTTTGGGATCAATCTGGCTCTGGTTTTGTTCAAAGAATTTTAAAATAATAATAATAATAATAATAATAATAATAATAATAATAATAATAATAATAACAATAATAATAACTGTATATATAATAATCATATTATTATTATTTTATGTTTTCAAGACTGGGTTGCTCTATGTCATTCTGGCTGTCCTGGAACTCACTCTGTATACCAGGCTGACCTTGAACATGAAGATTTGTCTGACTCTGCCTCCTAAGTACTGGGATTAAAGTTGTGCCCCATCACTGCCTGGCCAGCTTCTTTTTCATTAGGATTCATTTATTTTTATTTTATGTGTGTAAGTTTGCCTATGGCACCACTTTCTTGCCTGGTGCCCACAGATGCCAGAATAGGGGATTTGATCTCCTGGAATTGGGAGTCACAGATGGTGTAAGCTGCCATTGTGGGTGCTGGTAACTGAACTTGGGTTCATCAAGTGCTCTTAACTATTGAGCCATCTCTCCAGCCCCTGATTTTTTTCCTTAAGACTTATTTAGTGTATGTGAGTACACAGTTGCTCTCTTCATACACACCAGAAGAGGGCACTGAATTCCATTACAGATGGTTGCTGGGAACTGAACTCAGGACCTCTAGAAAAGCAGTCAGTGCTCTTAACCACTGAGCCATCTCTCTAGCCCTGGGTTTTCTGTTTTTGTTTTATATTCTTCTTTGGCACATGATTAAGCTTTTCTAAAGTTAATTTTTTTTCAAAAGTTTAAAAAGTATTAAATTTAAAATAAAAAAGAAATGGGGAAAGCTGGCTCAGTGGTTAAGAGTGTCTCTGCTCCTGCCTTTGCCACATGTTAGGTGACTCAAAACTATCTAGAGCTCCAGCACCAGGGCATCTGACATCCTCCACGACTAATTCCCAGCATGCATCTGTACATACATTCACACACACACACACACACACACACACACACACACACACACACATGAATAAAAATAACAAAATAAAAATTTCATTTTCCTTTTATTTTATATGTATGGTATTTTGTGTCATGCCTGATATCTGTTGAGGTCAAAAGAGGGTATCAGATTCCCTGGAATTAGAGTTACAGATGGCCGTGAGCTGCCATGTGGGTGCTGGGAATTTGTCTTAGGATTACTATTGCTCTGATGAAACACCATGACCAAAGCAAGTTAGGGCAAAAAGGGTTTATTTGGCCTACACTTCCACAACACTGTTCATGGGCAAAGGAAGTCAGGACAGGTGAGAACTCAAGTTGGGGAAGAACCTGGAGGCAGAGGCCATGGAGGAGTGTTGCTTACTGGATTGCTCCCCATGGCTTGCTCAGCCTGTTTTTTTTTTTTTTTTAAATCGAACCTACGATCATTAGTCTGGAAATAGCAACATTCACAACGGCCTGGGCCCTCTCCCATTAATCACTAATTAAGAAAATGCCTTCCAGGCTTGCCCACAGCTGGATCTTATGGAGGCATTTTCTTAATTGAAGTTCCCACCTTGACTCGAGCTTATGTCAAGTTGACATAAAACTATGTAGGAACAAATTGAAACTGGGCCCCCAGGAAGATCAGTCAGGGCCTTAGTAAACTAATTAGAGTCAGAGGTGTAGCCAAGTGCATTTGGACTTTTGATTCTGATTTATACAGAAGGTTCAGGGGCGGCGAGTCCAATGGTTGGTTGCCTAGCGTGGTCAAGACCTGGGTTCAGTCCTGTAAAAATCAAAACTAGAAAACCCAGGGCAGCTGAGGCACTCTGAGAAGTGTCTGGGAACTGGATGCTTTTAGAGCGTGATAATGGTATGTCGGCTGTTGTTTAACAGATCAGCCCTGACATGTGAGGTGATACTGAGGTGTCTGGGGGTGAGGTGCTGTGCTGGGTGGAGTTGCTTCGCAGAACTCCCGTGGCTATCGAGGAAGCGCTCTGAGCGACTACATTGTTGGAATCATCTTTATATTACAGCAGTGGATTAGCAGGAGTTGAGAGTCAGGAGAATCCATCGCACAGGCGCCTCTACTTTGTCAGCTGTGTCCCTTAGTCAAAAAAGGCAGGAGCTCAGCTCTGTCTCTCCAGTAGCTGAGAGGCAAGGCAGGCTGAACTCTTCTCTATGGTCAGCCTCACAGCTGTGATGACACTTGGCCAGGTCTGCTCTGTTTCTTCTGAGACCCCTTGTCCTCAAAGTCAGAGGTGTGGGAGGTGTGTGTGTGTGTGTGTGTGTGTGTGTGTGTGTGTGTGTTGTACATTTCCTTTGTCAGCCGCTGTATGACCGAGCTGCCACACTGTGAACCCTCCTGCCACACCGTGTAGTGGTGACTCCAGTGATGACATACCCCACGACTGAGTCTGAAGGAGGGCTGGGAAATGGGTCTGCCCAGTGAGAGTGGCCACAGGACCACAAACACTACAAGGACTGAGCCTGAGTCCGTGGCAGAGGGCTACAAGGCAAGGCTGCAAGTTCTGCTGCTGGCTGGGCCTTCCCTGAAAGGGAGGGCTGCTGAGGCCTCAGAGGCAGGGAGAAGGACTTTCCTACCCTTTTCATAGGCTCCCACCCACTTGACGGCAGCGTGGTTTTTAGTCTCCTTAGTGAGTCTGAGGTTTGATTTGGATGGTCCATCTTTACACTTGGGTCCCAAGCGCCCTTCCTGGCCCAGGGCTGGTGGCCCTTCCAAGCCTTGACTGGGAGGTTTCTGTTTTGAAAACCGCCTGGAAGTCTCAACCCCGGAATCTCAGGGATTTGGGAGGTGAAAGCAGGGAGGTCAGGAGTTTATGGTCCCCAGCAACAGAGTGAGTCTGTGGCCCACCTGTGTTCCTGAGACCCTGTTTAGAATTCTCTGCTCTGAAAGGAAACCCTCAATGTACCCTTCCTTCCCCCTGGAGCTTCTGCCGGTCCTCTGCTGCCCCAGCCTTTACAATCTATTCCGTGGTTTCTCAGAATCTTGGAAAGCAGATTTGAAGGCAAAACCTGATCCAAAATCCCGAGTCTAGAGTCTTCTGGAGCAGTGGGCAGTTCTCACTCTCTCCTCTGAAGATGGCCAATCAAGGGCTCTGGCCTCAGGGGAAATCCCAGCAGATGTGGAGCAGTTCCTTCCTCTTTGACCTCTTCTGAGGTCTTTGAGATGGCTGCTGGACCTCTGAGCTAAAGGGACCCTCCGTAAAGTCTCAGTCACACAGGAACTGAGAAACTTCCCGAGAGTTTCATGCACTGTGACAAACAGCAATGTCTCTGCAAACCTGCCTCAAAGCAAGTTTTGTCTTTTTTATCCCATGTCTCCAGCCAGGGTAGTGTGCCATGGTGGGTCAGTCAGCCCACTGAGGAAAAGCAGGCCACTCCCTGAGTGACAAGTCCTTAGGACAAGGCTTTCCGTGCATGGCTACTACTGAGAAGTCAGGTGGGTCTGAAGAGGTTCAGATTTTTCTAGAAGCAGCGCCAGCCATTGGACTTAATGTGGAAGGCATGTATGGAACTTTGCCATCTCTCTGGTGACTGATTTTATCAGATGCTTCAAGTGTGAACACCCCCTTCTCTCGTGTTCTAAAACTGTGTAGTGTGCTCCTGTATATTTTCTGAAAGCCCCGAGTGGGTGCTAAACTTTACTACTCAAATTAATGCAAGACGTAGCTGGCTGTGTTTTAATTTAAAACAGAGACAAACTCTCTGCCAAAGTGCCAGCCAGCAGTGTGGGAGTGCAGCCTGGGGCTCCAAGAGGTTCTGCTTAATGTGGGTGTGAGTGACACCTCGCAGTGACAACGTGTGTGTGTGTGTGTGTGTGTGTGTGTGTGTGTGTGTGTGCATGTGCCACAGTATGCTTATGGAGGACAGAGGACAACTTTTCAGAATTGATGAAACTCATGTTATCAGGCCTTACCCACTGAGCCATCTTGTCGGCCCCCTTGTAAATGGCTTGTGCTTGCTTTGGCACTTGGGCAGTGGGATGGTCCAACCACCTCTGAGAACAGTGTGCTGGCTGTACTTGTTCAGGAGTTCAGGCAGGGGAGGGAAGATCTCATCATTGACGCTAGTTGGCATATACTAGAAAACTTTAGCTGTCTGTGACCCTGTGTGCCATGTGTGGCTCATTGATGCCTTGTCCTTGTTACACATACACACACACACACACACACACACACACACACACACACACACACACTGGGCAAATAAGTTCTAATTTTATAATATCTAGCCTTTAGATACTAAATTGTTGTCACTGTAAACAACAAAGCCTGGATGTGGTGAAGCTCTCTTCCCTCTGATTGTCTCTGTCAGGTGCTGCCTAAGGTTGTGGCTCACTCAATGTTCATTTCCTCTTATGGTGAGTTTCCACGTTCCTAGGAGATGTCAGACAAGAAGTCTTCAGTGGACACCGGGCAGAGGGGCGTCTCTGTTAGGCCATACCTCAAGCCCCAAGAGCAAGGCATGAAAGAAACCACAGCTGTGTGCTCTCCTGAGGATGATGGCTGAGGGGAGAGCTGTGTGAAAACTTCAAAAGAAAGGGGAGAAAAACTGAAGAAGAAATCTGAAGAGGACGAGAAGAAAGGACTTCAGAAAATGCTGTGTCAGGAGACAGCCAGTTGCCAGCTTCAAGAACAGCAGTCCCCATGGAAGGTTTGGCCAGACCCAGGAGCCAGGAAGGGCTAGGGCAGGAGTGGAGCGGGAACCATTGAGGAGATGACTGAGGTGTGTGAACTGAAGAGGCCAAGAGAGAGGAAAATTGCAGGTTAGATGGGAGCACAGAGTCGGGAGACTGGAGTGAGTGTTTGGTAATTCTAAGCCAGAGACTTTGGCTCCCAAGAGAGAGAAGAAAGGGAAGGAGGTGGCGGGGTAGGGGAAGACCACAGGAGGAGAAAACTGGAAGAGAAAACCCTGGGGCTGGATATACAGCCTGCCCAGAGACAAATGCACTGAGAGTGAGCTTCTTGGGACTGCCCAACATGCAGCATACAGAATCATGGAGGGGGTGCAGCTAGGAATCTTAAAGAGATTGGCCAGAATATCACAAGCCAGGTGATGCTGGGGAGCTTTGAAGGGGAGCAGAGAAAAACCAACACGGGGAAGCGGGGTGCGGATGATGAGGAAGCTGTAAGAACAGATGACAAACCTCGGAGCAGTGCTGTAGATGACTGGGGAATGTGAGTTGAAATTCAGAGGAGCCTCGCTTGAAGTGAAGCTATGTGTGCATTCACGTGCACACAGTGTTTATGTGTGTGGTGCGGCGAGTGTTCAGGTAGCTCTGAGAGCAAATGAGGACCAGAGGACAACCTCAGGTGTCAATCAACCTACAGGAACTCACTACTTGGCTAGGCTGGCTGGCCATCAAGCCCCAGGGCCCTGCCTGTCTGGAGTTACAAGGGTGTGTCAGATCACCTCGATTTTCAACATGGGTGCAGGGCCCCAACTCAGGCCTTTATCTTGTGCAGCAAGCACTTACTGGCTTACCATCACTTCTTACCACTTCTCTGGCTGCTTCAGTGGAGTTTTAAGCTGTAGGTTTCAGGGGGGCCAGGAAGAGAGGAGGTTGAGTCTCTGAGTATGTATGTGTCTGCCTCGCTCTGATCAGACATTATGAGAAGGTGCTGGAGGAGGTTGAGATCCAGAGAAATTAAACTTGTCTAGTAAAGAGCAGATGATGGCCTCCTGTGGGCAGACGCAGGCCACTGTAGCTCATCAAGTCGAGGAAACATGAAAAGGCTTTTATGTTACTCATGAGATGGTTGCATTGAGTTTGTATTGAGGTCAAATGTCCCTGCTTAGCCTGAACTGTGGCTCCTATGCAATGAAGGATGCTCCCCAAATGTGACAGCCCTAGCTGGTCTTCTAGGGGACAAGGATCCAGGAAAGGCAGCTACAGATTTGGAATACTTGCATTTCCCAGAGAGTCTCGCGGGTCTGTTGATCATACTTAGCAAACTTTTTGTAGTGCTGGCTGTGTCCAGCAGGGGGCCCACTAGCCTCTTCCCGCCTCTGCCTGCCTGCCTCGGGCCGCTAGATGTCAGTAGGAATCCAGTAAATTGGTAGCTGTGGGCGGGACCTAGAGCACAGGCAAGCTCTTTCCTGCTGGTCTCCGCCTCATTCTTGCCTTCCCTGTTCACTACATTCTTGCGTGGAAATACCAAATGCTGCTGGCTCGGGGAGCAGCTGGCCACTGATTGGAAGGTTTTTGTTGCTTGAGATCGGACTGTGTTGAAAGGGGGTGCCTATGGCTTATGTCTCTGGTCTCTTGGCGGCAGGCCTAGGCGACAGGGACTTTGCATGACTTCAGTGCTGTTGGTCAGTCGCCCAGAGGAAGTTGCTCTGGGCTGGACCGCTGGCGCCTGCAACTGTAGGGTGTTTTGCCACTTAGGTGGGTAGATGGGGCCTCTGACCATGTGTCTACTCATGACTTCTTCAGGCTGTCATGGCAGATAGAAGCGCTGGGACACTGCTTGGCCCAGGCTGGGGAAGCGGTCCCAAGGCGGGCGGGGCTGGGCGGGGCTCTGGGAAGAGTGGGGGCGGGGCTCTGCTAGAAAGGCGTAGCCTTAGAAATCGGGCTGAGCTCACGCACGCAAGCACGCACACGCATGCTGCTGCTATGGCTCAGATCCCTATGCTGGCGTTTCCAGCATGTCCCCCGCCACGCATCCTGCCGCCAGGTGTCCCGGAGCGCGAAGGCGAGCAGAGCCGGGTAAGGCGGGTGAGACGGAGCTCAGGCTAGACAGGGCTCAGTGACTTGCCGAATCCTGCTCCTGTGCCGGGTCACACCAGACACGTTGGGAAATTCGGTCACCCATGTGATTGGGCCTGGGCCTCCAAGCTGCCGTGTTCGATTTGGGGGAGGTTCCCCTTGGAGTCTGGTTCCCAGATTCCCTGGTTGGTCTCAGGCCCACTCCATGATTCCTGCACCTTTGTCACGTGGCCTTAACTTTCAGTACCTACCCCAGATTACCAGCCTGCCCTGTTGGATTTCCAAGGCACTGGATGGCCGTCCAGGCTAGGTTTTTGTGTGAGATTCTAGCTTTTCAACCTTTCCCTTGTGTACTGAGGTTCCCGGAAGCACTCAGCTTGTGGGATTGTTGTTAGCCGCGTTTGGGGAGGGAGTGTCTTGGTCTGATCTCAGGAGTGGTGTGTGGGTTCACAGCCCTTCCAGGGTCAACCTTTAGAGTTGGTCTGCTGACCTGCTTCTGATAGCTCAGCCCCGGGCTGGGGCAGCAAAGCTCCTAGTTAGCCTGTAGGAATTCCAGGGGAAGACAGGTCTGTCCTGCCTCTGCAGATGGGACCGAGTTGTGGCCTCTAGGGGGAAGCTGCTGGTCTGCAGATGCAGAAGGTAACTTTACTGATAACTCTTCTCCAGCCGGACAAAGGAATGCCACTCATGCCACTGTAGTTGTTTATAGTCCCAATCTCAGTATCTGTGAAGTGGGGTTGGTCGGAGAATCCACCTAGCAGTTTGGGTGATGAGCTTGACGCTCAGTGTAGGCTAAAGGTGCTTGTCCGCATTTTATGACATCGAACTGAGCTGAATGCTGGAGGAAAGCTGTCCGAGACGTGCCATGAAGCACTTCCGCATCCTGCCACCGAACTGTTCCCCACCTAGACCCGTATGATAGGTGAAATGGGATTTGAACCCCTATCTCTGGGAACCTTTGACCACCACTTCTCTCTTTCCCTCCTGTGTGGTTCATAGGACACCCCTCATCCCTCAGGCATCCACATTCTGGCTACTTCGGCCAGAGTTGCTCTTATGAAGCCCAGCCCAGCTCTTCACTTTCTCAGGGCATGCCTGAAAGTGCTTTCTGGCTCAGGACCTGGTCCCTTGTCCCCGACCTCCCCTCCTATGCTCACTTTCCGTCACTGTAGCTCCATTGCACCTGATCCCTTCTTTGCAGGAATAGCGAGAAAGTCCCTTAAAAAAAAAATACTTGTCAAGCCAGATGCAATATGGAATAGTCTACAGTCCCAGCACTTGGGAGCCTGAGGCAAGAGCGCTTGGGATACACAACCTTGACAAACAGAAACAAAACGCCCTTCACTTTCCTGATCCCGGCCTTCCTCAAACCATCAGGCCTCTTGCCCCTCATAGGATACACAGTTGAGCCAACCAAACTCATCAGGATGGCTGCCTGGGAGCCCAGACATGTGCCTGGGAAACCCTCCCAGGTTTTGGGAATGCTCATATCTCAGACTGCCTCATCCCTTCCTGGCTAATGCTCTGCTGGGATTGCTCATGGTCCATTCTGAGACCCGCTAAGAAACCTCCCATACCCTGTCCCATCTTTTCCCCAGCATCTCAGCATCCAGCTTACCTTGGTGTCTTTATCCCAGGACCTGGTACGGTGCTGGCCTGGGACAGGCTCAGATGAACACACCAGGAGAGTTCTTGCAGTTAGGTTGTGGCCCCATGCTGGGCTGGGTCCGACTGACTCCGGAGTGGGGCTGGCCTGGGAGAGGATACCCTGGGTTGGGAGACAAACAGCACGGACCTTGCAGGGAGCCAGCCAGGGCATGTTGGTGTTGTCAGAGTGATGCCACTCTTAATGGCAGTCCCTTATTCAAAAGCCCTCCAAGGTGCCCTGCCTCTCTGCTTCCCTGTGCGTTACTCACGCCTTCCGTCTTTCTGTCCGCTCACCTCCCTGTTCCTCAAAGGCAGGGCTATCCGTACCAGCCACACTCTTAGTTGCCAGGGGTGATGGCTACACCTCTGAAGAGATTTCAGAGGAATGAGGATCCCTTGAGCCTCAGAAAAGGGCAGCCCCCCCTTTATACTCAGCTGGGACCCCTGAGTCTGTACCCTGGCAGATAACACACTGGAATATGGCAGGCAGCCTGTCAGCTTTTGCCCACCCCCACTCGGCCCCCCTTTCAGGCGTTGTCTTCATCCTCAGGAAAGCAGTGAAGGCCAGGGGAGAAATCCACAAAGGAGACTGGAAGGCCCGTGGCCTGGTGTGGTGAGCGCCATGTTTCACGTAGGTGCGCTCCTGTCTTTTCAGGTGGAAAGAAACAAGCAAGAACAATGTGAAGTGGACGCAGCTGGAGCACAGAGGCCCGTACTTCACCCCGGCCTATGAGCCCCTTCCCGATGGCGTGCACTTTCTCTACGATGGTGAGAATGGGGGGTGTGTATTCCGGCCACTAGGCTGACTTTCTCCACATGGTCAGCATTCTGAGATCACTGACCTTCCCAGCATAGGGTGCAAAGTTCTCTTTCCTGCCTGGGGTTCAGAAGTTCCTGAAGTTCCTGACAGACTAGCTGCTAGCAGGGGTCAACCCTGGAATCCCCCAGAACTCTGTGTGTGTGTGTGTGTTTGTGTGTGTGTGTGGCACAGATTTGTGCTTCAGTGACACAAATTGTATCCAGACTTGTTCACGTTTGGGTGAGCTGCTTTGGTGTCCTAGGCTCTCTGTATACACTCCTGGTGAGAGGTGGAGTGGAGATAAAGGTGCGTGTGCCCTGGTCCAGTTTGTTTGGTATTTTTGGCATTTGGAGACTGGGTCTTACTCTGTAGCCCTGGCTGGCCTGAAACTCTTGATATAGACCACACTGACCTTGAACTCATAGATATGTACCTGGTTCTGTCTCTGAGTGCTGGGATTAAGGTCTGAACTATCATACCTAGTCCAGTTTCTTTCTTTCTTCCTTTCTTTAATTTTTTTTCTCCCCAGACAGGGTCTCTCTACATAACCCTGGCTGTCCTAGAACTCATTGTGTAGACAAGGTTGGCCTCATACTCAGAGATTTACTTGCCTTTGCCTTATTGTATTCATACATACTGGTCAGAGGACATCTGTGTGGAGTCAATTTTCTTTTTCCATGTATTTTACATGGGTTCTATGATCAGATTCAGAATGTCATCTGGCAAGCCCTTTACCCGAACACGCCTATTCTGAAATTCTTGTCCTGAAACTCTTCAGACATTGCGTTGAGAGACTTCCCTCAGGAATAGCTTTGACACCTATCTGGTGGTCTTTCTAGGCTCCTGTGCACTGTCTGTCACAGTGACATTTACAGTGTCACCTGGATGGGGCCTGTGGCTGTCCCTAAGTCAGAGTGTGTGCTATCTACAGGCAAGCCCGTGAAGCTGAGTTTGGCAGCGGAGGAGGTCGCCACTCTCTATGGAAAAATGCTGCATCTTGAGTGTACGACCAAGGAGGTCTTCCAGAGGAACTTCTTCAGTGACTGGCGGAAGGTGTGTTTCTCAGCAGTCCCCGAGCAGCAACCCTTTCAGTGGCCAGCGTTTGCCCAGAGTGGCTGGATCCAAGATGGTAGTCTGTGGTGACTTTGCCCTGGGGACTCTAATTACAGTGTGCAGCTCTCAGAGTAGGCAGCTGGAGAAGTGTGTGTGGTGGTGTTTTCTGCTCCATGAAAATAAGCACACAGTATGGAGTGAGAGTACTGTGTGCCGTTTCTCTCTTCCTTGTTTTTACAAACATGGTTTGTGTGAGCCTGTTCTGAGCCTCATATCTTGCTGTCTAGCAGCGACAAGCCTGTACCTGCAGCATTTCTCCAGTGCCTGACAGCATTGAGCATTTGGATTTTTCTTTCTTCTTTCTTTCCATTTTCCCCCCCAAGACAAGGTTTCTCTGTGTAGCTCTGTCTGTCCTAGAACTCCCTTTGTAGACCAGGCTGGCCTTGAACTCAGAGATTACTTGCCTCTGCCTCCTGAGTGCTGGGATTAAAGGCGTGTGCCCCCAGCCTGGCTTGTTTCTTTCCTTTAATGTATATGATTGCATAAAAGAGACTTCCTTGTGGTTTGAACGGAGAGCAAGCCCAAATATAGATTTTCCACTTCTCTCCCTTTGTCTTCTGCCTGTCTGTAATTTGTGGTATGTAACCTGTCTGTTGTGCCTGTGTCTGTCCCTTCTTAACAAAGTGCTTTGTCCTGTATTTATTGAACAGTTACAGACAAAACACATTATTCTAGGCCAAGGGCATGTAAGAGGGCATGCCAGAGTGCATAGCTTAAGATTCGAGTGATATATTATCTTGGGTTGTAAAAGCTAAAGCTTGGGGAATCCGTGGCAAGGTCTTCTCTTAAAGGCAGGTTAAACAAGCAGCCTGACCACGTGGTAAGACATCAGGTTAAGTACATAGACTTTTTCCAAACTGTGTACATGTGTAAATATGTGCACCACGCACACGCCCAGTGCGATGGGTCTCCTGTAACTGGAGCTGCAGACAGTTGTAGGCCATGTGGGCGCTGGGAATTGAACCCAGGTCCCCTAGAGGAGCAGCCGGTGCTCTTACCCACTGACCCATCTCTCCAGCCCTGAGTACATAGTCTTAAATGATTTCAGGGCATGTTATTAACTTGGTTGCACAGTCTGGCAAAAGTTCAAACCTTCGAAGGCAAGAGGGAGTTTTCAGAAAAAAGACATCACATATGATTGTTTACCTGCATGTATGTACATGTATGTGTGTTTCTGCTGTCTGAAGAGTCCAGACGAGGGCTTTGGATACCCTGAAGCTGGAGGTACAGGCTTTTGTGAGTCACTTGCCAAGGGTGCTGGGGACTCTGGACCTCTGCAAGAGCAGTCCCAGCTCGTAGCTGTTGAAACACCTCTTTAGTGCTGTTTGTTTATTGAGACAAGGCTGACCCTTGATTTGTTATACAGCTAAGACTGACCTCGAGATTCCACCTTTTTCCACTGCCTCCCAGGTGCTAAGACTACACACTCGCCATAACATCTTTCTTCCTGTTACAGTGCGGTCTGTCCCCCGTGCAAGACTCTGTCCCTGATCCTGTCTCTCACTGTGACTCCCACCACCTGCTGCCTTGAAAAGCATCCAGGGACGCGGGTGGAGTGAGCCATCCAGCGTGCATTTCCTTCCCATCCGCCGTTCCTTAGTTATTAATACAGAGGGGAATGGTGGGCTGTTCTGTTCTCCGTGTCTTCAAGCAGGCAGGAGGGGGCCCAGTCCAGGTGACCAGAGGATGGCTGACAGACTGCAGCTGTGGCTGCGCAGCCTGTGTCCCATCTCTCCTCTGAGCTCTGCTTTACAGGAAAGTGTGGGTTGTCCCTGTGTTGGATCCCAGTGTGTCCTTGTGCCCATTGCAGATGACTGGGAGCCGGGACTTGACACAGGGCTGTGGCTTTTGTGGTGAGGAAACGGAAGTAGAGAACCAACTGCTCCCTCCCCCACTCTGTTTGCATCCGTGTCTCTTCACACTTTGATTTTGCACAAACACAGCCAGCATGCTAACAATATGTTTCTCCCACTTAGCTTTTTACTATAATGTGTGTGTGTGTGTGTGTGTGTGTGTGTGTGTGTGTGTTCTGCTGTGATTTCAACCATCCTCTCAAAAACTCTTCCCTGGGATGTAATGACTTTTGCATAGGAGGTTAGAGGAGGTACCAGGGGATGGAGAGATGGCTCAGTGTGTAGCTTTCCTTGAGTTAAGATCCTGGCACCCATGTACAGGTTGCTTACAAGCACTTGTAACTCCAGCTCCAGAGGGCCTGACGGTTCTGGATTCTGCAGGTACATGCATTTACGTGCACATACCGACCTCCCAACCCCCAGTTCAAAATAAAAGTAAGTCCTCATAAACCAGGTGGAGCTTCCTGGAGATATTCAGGACCTGGTGGGCCCTGCCTGCCGGGCGGGGCTCCTGCCCTGTGAGTCCCACATTTGTGGGAAGGGGTTAGTCAGGCCCCTGTTTTCTGGCTGTCTGCTCCCTCCATGGCCCTCTGCAGAGATCAAGTGAAATACTGCCCTCTAGCTTCCAGGAGTGAAAAATGATGCGACCTCAGGTGTTTCGTTGGAGAAGTGTTAATAGGCTTTTAATTTAAGCTTTAATATTCCGTTGAGTGAATTTGCTGAAGTTTATCCAGTGCTTTTTGGCTTTCTTCTTTAATAGTCCCTTGAGTACAGTCATCATGACCAACGTGGATAATTTGCATAGGACGGGATCAGTGGAGCTGGTGGGTCAGAGGTCTTACCTCTTGCATTACTGCAACGTTAAATTATAATTAGGAGGAGGCATCCCTTGCTCTCCCTCAGTAGTACCCTCTATTACTGTTGGCTGGAGACTGGGGCTAGTTTGGTTCTGTTACTGGGAGCCTGTCTAGGGCAGGCCGCCCTGTCAGACTCTTTGGCCCCTGATAGTCTGGGGCATGGCAGACCTTGCCTTAGGGAAGGATGTGGATTTAGGGGCTCACTTGGGGATTTTATTTGGTCATTTTCTGACGGAGTAAGGCTCGGGGTGTAAGTCAGCGTCACAAGTCTGAAGCTGAGGCTACACATGCTCTCCTCTAAGCTGTCCTTATTTGTCCCAGATGTCTACCTTGTCACCCATTTATGCTTTACCGTGTAGCCGGGTGAGAGCTGTTTCCAGCTGAGGCCATGTGACTTATTCCCAGGGCTTTACTGTACACCTGGGCCTCCGGTACAAAAGTGTTGGATGCTGAGGGTCTAGTGGAATTGGCCTTTGTCAGTCCCGTGTTTGTGATATGTCACCGTGATCCTGTGGAGTGGCCTCACTGCTCCCACGGGGAGACGCCTGTATTTGAGTGCTGAGCATATGTTGCTGTTTTCGGTACAGGAAATGACAGCCGAGGAGAGGAAGCTCATCACACACCTTGACAAATGCGACTTCACGGAGATCCATAAGTACTTCATGGAAAGAGCTGAGGCCCGCAGGACCCTGCCCAGGGAGCAGAAGCAGGTTGGCAGTGGGTTCTGGGAATCTTAGAGGTAGCTAGTGGATGCAGGCTTCAGGAGGCAGACCAGGGTCCCGTAAACAGCAGGTGCTGAGTGACTTTAAGTAATACCCCCTTTTAAAGTGTGTCTGGGATATAATTCCATTTTCCTGGGGCACATTTGAAAATACAGTACCATTTGAAAGGTCAGTAGTGTCAGAGGACCCAAGGGCAGGAATGTGGGGTGAGCTGGCTCTACAATACCTCTTTCCATGTCTCCCCTTTACTGGATGGGAGTCTGGCACACAGTTCTTTCTCAGTTGACTAGTCCTTGGCTATCTCTTGCAGGGGATTTGAGGCAATTCCAGAACCTGCCTCATATCCTCCTACCTTGAAGGCTACCCTACTTCTGCTGAACTGCATCTGAAGGAGATCTGTCCATGTGCTCCCCACACCTGCTGGAAAGCCGGGCGTGAGGCCTTTAGCAGCAGCAGCAGCAGCAGGGACCCGAGGTCAGCACAGGAACTGCGTTCGTTTTAGCTTCTCCTAATGCGTACATATTGTTTTGACTCAGAAGCTAAAAGAAGAGGCAGAGAAGCTTCAGCAGGAGTTTGGCTACTGTGTTTTAGATGGCCACAGAGAAAAAATAGGCAATTTCAAGACGGAACCTCCCGGCTTGTTTCGTGGCCGAGGTGATCACCCCAAGATGGGGATGTTGAAGAGGAGGGTCATGCCAGAGGATGTGGTCATTAACTGTAGCAGGTATGTGGGGGTCAGCCTGCTAGGCTCTTGTGGGTGAGCACTGGGCCCTGGCTGGTTCTAGCTCAGGCTGGCTACTGAGGTGACTTTTGTCCTTAGCTCTTTTGGAGTGGAACCCTTCACTGGATGGGTGACCAGCACTAGACTCTGTGTCCTGGGTCTTGTCAGAGGTCTGGGTTAACTAGGCTGGTGTATCTCCACACAGTAGAACCACTTGTCCTCTACATTTTCAACACTAGGCTTTCCACGTGCTGGTGTGTTGGGTGTGGGCTTGCTGTTTGCTGCTGGTGCTGTGCGGCTGTTACCTATGGTCCGTCCTGTGTAACCTCCCAACTTCGGTGGCCCTGGGTGGCAGCTGTGCAGCAGCTACCTGATATGTGAGTTGAGGCTTCAGAGTTCTCTGTATAGATCGTGCTGAGTGACCACTCTGTTCTGGCCAATCCTGGTGTGTGTGTGTGTGTATGTGTGTGTGTGTTCATGCCTATGTGTGTGCTACTGTATATATATATCAGTGCTGTGGCTGTACACATTGACTGTCTTGGTCTAGGGAGCTTAGAGCCAACTCTGAAGCCGTATCTGCACAGTGGTGTGACTGCAGGGCACACGTGGGGAAGTTACACAGAGTTGCTTATATTTGAGTACCAGAGATTCGAAATTATAACCACCCCTGTTTCACTGCAGGGATTCCAAGATCCCTGAGCCCCCAGCCGGTCACCAGTGGAAAGAGGTACGCTCGGATAACACAGTCATGTGGCTGGCTGCCTGGATGGAGAACATTCAGAACTCCTTCAAATACATCATACTGAACCCCAGCTCCACGCCAAAGGTGAGAACATGGCCTTCCAGGGAAGCCCTGTGCCCCAGAGCGTGTGTGTCAGGCCCTCCCCTATTCCAGAGTGGCAGGCATGGGAGACTCCTCTGCCCTTCAGTTCAGCCTTTAGAGATCAGGCAGGATCAGCAGCCGAAGCTGAGAGCAGCTGGGCCCAGTGGCTGCCTTTTAACAGGAATCTGAGTGGGGCTCATAGTAACTGTGGTGCTTTGAATATGCTTGGCCCAGGGAGTGGCACTATTAGGAGGTGTGGCCCTTTCTAAGTAGGTGTGGCTTTGTTGGAGTAGGTGTGTTCTTGTGGGTGTGGGCTTTAAGACCCTCATCTTAGCTTCCTGGAAGCCAGTATTCTGCCAGCAGCCTTCCAATGAAGATGTAAAACTCTTGGCTCCTCCTGCACCATTCCTCCCTGGATGCTGTCATGCCCCCACCTTGATGATAATGGACTCAATCTCTGAACCCGTAAGCCAGCCCCAATAAAATGATGTCCTTATAAGAGTTGCCTTGGCCATGAATGGTTTCTGTTCACAGCAATAAAACCCTAACTAAGATGGTCACTTCACATTTTTCTGAGGCCAGGCTCTGCTGCCCCGCCCCTTGTTCAATTAAACCTGCCTGAGGTGTCCAGTCACCTGCTCCGCACTTAATAGAAACATTTATTGTCTTTATTTAGGGGGAGTTGGATTGGCAGAAGTATGAGGTAGCGCGACGCTTGAAGGGAGTTGTGGACAAGATCCGTGCTCAGTATCAGGCTGACTGGAAGTCACCAGAAATGAAGAAAAGACAGCAGGCTGTGGCCCTTTATTTTATTGATAAGGTATAGCTTGAGAGTGGGGCAGCCAGGACAATGGTGGCTTCTCCCTGGAGCTAGAGCCCCTATCAAATAGGTATGTGTGTGGTTTATGTGATTGTGTGTGTGTGTGTGTGTGTGTGTGTGTGTGTGTGTGTGTAGCGGGGAGAGAGAGTTCATTTCTGTGTGTGTGCCATTGTGTAGACTTGAGTGCTGTGTGCCACAGACCAGCGCCTTGACCCATGTCTACCCTGATCTAGCTAGCACTGCGAACAGGAAATGAGAAGGAAGAGGGTGAGACGGCTGACACCGTGGGCTGCTGCTCGCTCCGTGTGGAGCATGTCCGACTACACGTGCCCGCGGAGGGCCAGGACCACGTTGTAGAGCTGGACTTCTTGGGAAAGGATTCCATCCGCTATAAGAACCACGTGACGGTGGAGAAGCTTGTGAGTGCCCTCAGTGACCTTGCTCACAGTGGGGTCTCTGTCAGGGCATGGCAGAGCCACTGTGGCTGTGTGAGGAGGCATGGCAGCCAGGGCTTACACACACAGACACACCACTATTATCAATGTTCTGGTTTAGAAGGAATGAAGTGCCATGGGAGCATGGAAAGAATCTGCTTCTTGCCTGTTCCTGCTTCCAACGCTGCCCCCCCCCCCATTTCCATGCATGCCTTGGCTTTGCCTCCCCGTTGTGAGCCCTCTTCCCTGCTGGCCTGGCTTCTGCCCCACAGATTTGATGCAGCTGCTGGTTATACTCTGCCTCTGCTGAACACAGCTGCTTCCTTCCTCCACCCCATCGACTCACACAATGCCATCCTGATGGGACACTGTGCTCTGTGTGATGCCATCGTGACAGCTCCACCTGTTTCTGCAGAAGGTCACATTATTAGGGGGCTTGATGCCACCTTGGCACCCTTGGCAGGATGGGCAAGCTGAAACCAAGGAGAGGCCAGTGCAGTCTGGGCTATCTCTGGAAGTTAGCCTGGCTGGGAGAAACTTTTATGTCTTCTCCTGAAAGTGAGCAGAGGAGAGAGATTGGTCTCCTGAGGTTCTGTGACATTAGGTGTGTCTGATTTGATCACAAGTATAGTGCCCTGGGTCACTGGGGTCAGTGTTGCTGGCAGAAGAGGGAGCTGGGAGTCGGTTGCCTACCAAGTCACTGAGTGGCTTTGTAGAGGCACAAAAGACCAGCTCCAGCTTTGACCACATGGCCGTGGGTGAGTTCGCAGCGAGTGACCATGTGCAGGATAGTGTTGGGAGGCATAAGGTTCCAGTGTGAAGGCCTGGTACCACCTCTTTCCAGGACCTGCTCTATGTACCCCTCTGTTGATCGGTATGATCTTTCCTGTCCTCCTGAGACATCCTTCCTGCTCAGCTAGCTTCCGCTCCAGGAGTCTCAGTGTGGCTGTGAATTATGTTCTTCTGCATTTCAGGTGTTCCAGAATCTTCAGCTCTTCATGGAAGACAAGGACCCTAGGGACAACCTCTTTGATGCACTGACTGTAAGCATGCGTGTATTTTCAAAGCAGTGATGGTGTCTTAGAGTTTCTGTTGCTGTGAAGAGACGATATGACCACAGAGACTCTTATAAAGGATGACACTTAGTCGAGTCTGGCTTGTAGTTTGGAGGTTTGTTTAGGTCACTATCCTGATGGGAAGCATGGCAGAGTGTAGGCAGACAGTGCTGGAGGAGCTGAATGTTCTGTATCTGGGTCCACAGGCAGCAGGAAGTGAACAGTGAGCAACTGAACCTAGACTCGAGCTTCTGAGACCTCAAAGCCCACCCTCTAGCACTCACTTCCTCCAACAAGGCCACACATCCTAATGGTGCCGCTTGCTATAGGCCTATGCGGGCCATTTTTATTCAAACCACCACACATGGGCACTAGGGGTCCTAGAAAAGAGTGGGGATTCAAGTCTAGCTTGTCTTTGTCCCCAGTGTGTTCTCTGTTCTGATCCAGTAGCTAAAGCAGCCTTCCTTACCCTCTCCTGGAAGCTGAGGATAGCCCATGAAACTCATGTCTCTATGACTCCTTTCTCCTCTCTGTACCCAGACTTCCAGCCTGAACAAGCACTTGCAGGACCTGATGGAGGGGCTGACAGCCAAGGTGTTCCGGACCTACAATGCCTCCATCACTCTGCAGGAGCAGCTGCGGGTGCTGACCCGTGGTGAGTAGGTCTTTGACCCTGAGGGCTAGCTGGACTATCCCCCATAGAAGCTGTCTAAGGGCTACACCTTGGCCCTCCCTAGGCATGAGCTGAGGTAAGACTGGACACTGTTGCCCTTTGGTGGAAGAATGTTTGAGGTCAATCCCAGAGTAGGGGTGGACTCATGGGTCCCCAGCAGGAAAGTGTCCTGTTTCCTGTTCCACTCCTTCTAGCTGCTGTCCCTGGACTGCAGTCTGTCCTTACCCTTCCTTCTCTAGGTAGGGCCTTGCCTCTCTTCCTCAGTCACTTTGGAGGTTCCTAACAGGCTTCTACACCCCACCACTCCTGACCCCTTTGTATCTTCAAACCCTCTCAGCCTTAGGCACTGTTTCTTTACTGCCATCCAGGGACCTTTGTCTCTCTTCGCTGTCTTCAGATGCTCAGCAGGGCAAAACCCACCCAACATCTTCTCCTTTGCTTCTCCCAGTGCAGGAAGGCATGAAAGCCAGTGCCCACCACCTATGCCCACACTGCTCCCTAAGCAGGGTTTTCTCAAGGAGACACAGTGACCCATGGGCTCAGGAACTCTCTAGTCAGGGCAGGGTAAAGACTCGGTGTCATGAAGTGTCGAATCCAGGCTATTCCCCTACTAAACCTAGGTAGCCAATATGGCTGACCTGGGGCCAGTGAGCTGTGTGGCCCTGAAGATATTTCACATGCATCAGGGGCAGGCATGCATGGAGGGAGCCCTTTTTAGAGGAACTTGCCATAGGAAGCCAGAAGCTGGGGCTGCTAGTAGACCATCCTTCAGGCCCAGCCTTTAAGAAAAGAACCGCAGGATCCTGTTTCCAGGTATGGGCTTGTAAATCTTGTAAGAATGGCCAACTAGCCTTAGATGTCTTCAGGTGGAAGTTAGTCTAAGAGCAGTGGTCATGCAGATGAGTGACTCAGAAACCTGAACCTGAGTCTCTCAGGCATGTAGCTGTCGAGAACCTTGCTCAGTAAAGCTGGGGTATACTGTGTACGGGGCCTCAGGGTTGTTAGCCATGTGTTCTTGTGAGGATCCAGGACTGCATAGGCTCAGTCAACACTGCCTTGGCCCTAGGGCTTTCAGATTATCTTGTTTCAAAAGGAAATGGCTGGGCCTGGGATGGCTTTGGGGCTCCTGCCTCTGTCCCAATAGGACATAATACAGTCCCCAAAAGAAGGTGAGAGCTCAGTGCAGCCATTACTGTGGTTAAACCCAGTTGGCCCCAGCTTGGGGGGCAACTTGGGTCATTGACTTCTTCCTTGGGATTTTTGTGTCATAGAAGGCACATTTATAACGTGCCCAGAAAGAACTCTTTTAGGGACAAAGATGTGGCCTAGCATGTCAAGGCCCTGGCCTCCATTGCCAGCGCCACCAAAGAACAGGAGGGAGGAATAGAGGCTCAGAGCAGGTTGCAGTAGAGTTACAGCTTCATTGTCTTTGTCATTGTCAGCTGAAGACAGCCTAACCTGCAAAGTCTTAGCTTACAACCGGGCAAACCGGGCTGTGGCCATCCTCTGTAACCATCAGAGAGCAATTCCCAAGACCTTCGAGAAGTCGATGCAGACACTCCAACAAAAGGTGGGATGGTGTCTGCCGTGAGTGCCCCCTCCCCCATATTGCTTCCCTCTCTTCTGAGGCTTTTCATGGAGGGCAGGGACCCAGACTGGGTATAGTGCTCTAGGAGGCTGGGGCTGGGGACTTGGAATCACACAGGGCTATGTCCTAGGCAGCCATGGGGTGAACCAGCTTAGCTGTCTCTCATTTCCCTGCTAGGACACTGCCAGTGTTCTAGTTTATGAGGAGCTATGGGGATGCTGGATCAATTTATGGCTGGTGCGTTTGGCACTATTAGGCCCTAGATGTCTCTTGCCCTTACTCTGTTCCTGGTCAGCCCCACGTGGCTTCCTGTGGCTTCCTCCCAGGCTACCTTGCCATTTTAGTTGTTTCAGAATGCAAGGCCAGGACATGGGTGGCGTAGTTCACCTACCATTTGTGAGGCTCTGGGGTCTGTCGGCTGTAACTCCCGTCTCCCCTCACATACCCCCAAAAAGAATGTTGGGCCAACGGCTGTGAACAGAAGTCCTCAGGGCAAGTCTGGGTGGGGACGGAAGCAGCCATGCAAGGGTTTGTTTCTTCACAGATTGAGACAAAGAAGGCGCAGGTGGCTGAGGCACAAGTCGACCTGCAGAAGGCGGAGATTGACCTTAGAATGAGAGGGGATGGCAAGTCCAAAAGGTATGTGTGGGGCCGTTGCCCTGAGAGCCACGACTCTGGGGCCCAGCCCGCGTCAGTCTGGGTGTGGTCAGCCTTGGCCTAAGATTCTCCTTAGCTAATGTTGTGATCTTTGAAAGCTTCACTACTCATATGCTGAGGTAATATGATTACAGAGCCGTGTTAGGGTCTCTGCTTGCAGAGCTTCCAGGTTCCTATGGCTCTTTCTGGCTCTTTGTTTTGAGCCGTTGGTTGAGCTAATTTTCACGGCATATATTTTACCCTTTCAAAGTGTCCCGTTCTGCTTGGCACAGTGACGCCCTTCAAGCATTCAGAGAGAGAGAGGCAGGAACAGGCAGACACCTCTATGAGTTCAAATCCAGTGTCGTCTATATAATGGGTTCCAGGCCAGCCCAGGCTACATAGAGGGACCCTGTCTCAAAAAAAGATGCAAACCACAATAGAAAGCAAAATACAAAGTTCTGAGAGATGTGTGACCTGCTTCATAAAGAGATGCTGTATCCATCAGCATCTCCTCCCATCCCCCACCTCCCCAGCAGCCCCAGCCTGCTTCACATCTCTTAGTAGAGCGTCTCTGCAGCTGTGCTGGGCTTGTGGGCGTGGGTCTTGTTTCTCTTCAGCCACATCTGTCTGCGCTGTGCCTAACACTTTCTCCGGCTCCACGCTAGTCCTCCGCTCATTCTCAATTCGCTTTTACTTGGGGTCTGAGGGTCCAGCCGCATCCCTGTGACTACCAGACTCTCTGGCACTGTGTGCTGAGAAAGCATTCTGCCCTTACCAAATTGCACCCAGCGCCTGTGTTGGAAACTGGTTGCTTGCAGGTGTGGGGTTCATTTACGGCCTTTGGTTTTCTGTTCCTCTGTGTCCTGTGTCAGCCCCAGTCCATCCTGGTGACTGAGTGTGGGGATCAGGAAGAACAAGACCTCCCACTTTTTTCTCTCAGTCCTGCCTTAGCCTCCGGGAGTATAGGCATTCACCACCGCTGCCTAACTCCTATCTCTGTCTTCTCTGTAGAGATTGTTCTGGCTACTTGGACACTTGAAATCCACACCCCTCCCATGCACTTAGGGGTGCTGTTATGCTCGCTGGTTAGTTTGAGAGCGCCACACTGTGCAGTACCAAATCTCAACACAATCTAAGCCCCTTTAATCCCAGCCCTGGGGGGGTAGAGGACCAGGAAGGGCAGAAGTCTGGACCATTCTCGGGTATACATATAGCAAACTCAGGGCCATCCTGTGTTACATGAGAGCCTATGTTTAAAAAAAATATATATACATATACATGTATGTATATATATACACACATATATGTATATATATGTATATGCACACACACACATATATGCATATATATATATGTGTGAAATTTAAACTAAGTCTTCCTTAACCTCTCAGCAATGATTTATGTATTTTTTTTCAAGGAGTAGCTAAGTACTTCGTTTTCATGCAGGTGTAAATAGGCTTTTAGCTCACGTTTGGATTGCCTATGGCTAGCTCTGTTAGGAGTTCCCAGTCTGCCTGGTGATAACAGGTTGCAGGCTCAGTGCTCACTCAGCCCATTGCTGAAAACAAGCACAGCGGGGTGGAGCAGGCGGAGTCCAGGATTCTGTGGGAACTCCTCTCTGAGGTTGTCACTTGGTGCAGTCCCTTCCGGAATTTCATAGTGTTGCCCCTCCCTGCCCCCACCCCCAGCTTGCCAGGGGATCCACATTTGCATTCAGTAAACACAGCCCTGCAGATACTCAATTTCCCATCCAGAGGTCACATCTGGACAGGAATGTTTTCATAGATGGGACTTTAAACTCACAGGCAGGCTGTGTCCTGGGTGAAGCCAAGTGGAAGATGGCTCATGTGCTCGGCTCAGCCCAGGAATTACTCCTGATCACTTAGGCAATCCCATTTGGAGCAAACCGTGTCCAACAGCCACACTGCCTCCCCAGAGGAAGGCAGGATGTAATCAGGCTCTTTGTCAGAGGCTGCAAACTGCTCATGCAGGGGGCTGACATCAGCATCGAGTCCTCCAGGGCTGAGTCCCATCTGGTGTGCCTTGTGCTGAGGCAGCAGTTGTAGGATCCACGTGCTAGGAATGGACACAGGCCGCCACTCCTGATTTCCCATGGCGGCCAGAGTTAGGCTCCCAGGTGACAGGCAGCATAGGTTCTTAGCTTAGGACTCCAGAGGAGTGCCCAGAATTGGTAGAGCTGCCGTGGTAGGCAACGCCAGGTTTAGGTCAGGACCAGGACCAATTGGGAGATCTGTGAATTCAGGATCCCAGGGAGGTGTCCTGGGGCTGAGTCCAGTCCTGAGCCTTTGAACCTCAACATGTTAGAGTCAGAATTGACCTGTTCAGAAAAGGGATATCAGTCCAGAGTCCCCAGCCTTTGGTTGCCAGGTGGCCCAGCCCTGGAGCTCACTAGCAACCCACCTATACTTCAGAGCCCTGGGTGGACCCTCCCCTAGTCTATCTCCTCCCAGAGCTTCCAGGAGGCAAAACCATAGTCAGGCCACTTAGGAAGACTTCTCAGACCTTAACACTCAGGGTTTCCGCTGTGGTCTTTAACACTGTCCCACCCTCCATCCTTGCAACTTCGATGGCGCTGAGCCCTCTGTATTCTTGACCATGAAGATTAAGTGTTCAGCGGTGTACCAGTTCCACTCGTGTGCCTAGATGTTGAGTCTTTCACCCCCTCCTTTTACTTGTTTGGTGTTTTGTTTTGGGTTTGGGGTGGCGAGTGGATATTAAGACAAGGTCTCATTACATAACCCTGCCTGGCCTGGAACTTGCTATGCAGTCCAGGCCAGCTTTGAACTCAGAGATCTGACTGCCGCTGCCTCCTGTGTACTGAGGTGAAAGGCATGTGCCACCACACCCAGTAACCCATCTTGACATCTTACCCTACCATTGCTGTTTTTAAAAATTTACATTTTTTTTAATGTGTATGGAAGTACAGAATGCCCAAAGAGACCAGAAGGGGGCATCAGCTCCTCTGGGACTGGAGTCGCAGATGGTTGTGGCTTCTGGGAATCAAGTCTGAGACTCTGGAAGAGCAGCCTGTGCCCATAGTCTCTGCAGCCTCCTTACCATTGCGTTCATGCTCTGAGTCCAGGCTCCAGGGGCACAGAGCCGTACTGGCCACCACGCTCTGTCCTTTCCTTTGTTATAGAACTTCCATATTGTGCTTCCGAGTCACCATTGTCATTTCCCCAGGGGCACATCTGGGTTGATGCCCAAGGGTGTGCGGCGTATGCTGGGAGCTGAGCATGCAGTAAAGGAGGCGGGATCAGCAAAGGGAACGTTCCACAAGAGAAGAGAATGCCTGAATACTCGGGCTCTTTGCTGATTTGTTCCATTTATTCTTGGCACCACAAACAGGATGACACTTGAGGGACTGCATATGTGAGACACCTCTCCCTCTCCCACAAGCCAAGACCCAGACTTTAAGAAGGAAAGCCAAGCTCGACTTGAACTATGTTGTCCATCTGCGCAACATGTCGAGCCTGATGTGCAGGGATAGCAGGAACCCTCTCGAGATACTAATTCTAGGCACCACCCATGGGCTGGTCTGTCCTGCGGGCTGTGTTGACTTCCACCACCCTGGGTGACCACCCTAGCTTACAGAAATACAGCTGCTGGTGATCTGTTTGCCTCGTTTCCCTGCGTTTGTAAATGGTTGCTTGTGCCGGAGTGTGTGCAGGTAGACAGTCACCACCTGTGCACATGGAGTTGCTCAATTATTCCTGTCCCACCCGGAGGCCGTATGCTTCCTTTTCTTGACTTGGCCAGGCCTTGCGGAGCTGTGTTAACAGTCGGTGGTGGTCACTGAGTCTTGCATCCGACCTGAGAGGTGAAGCTTCCGGTTCCAGTTATCAGTGTGATGGGCACTGTGTGCTTTCATAGCTCCTCTCGGGATTTGCAGGGTGGGGTGCACTCACGTGTGACCGTGATGGCTGCTGGGGGTCATCAGGTGTTCTTTCTGAGATGATGGTGGGGTTTGTCCATTTAGACCCGTGCACAGCGCCGATCTGTCTCAGGTGTAGAGCCCTGGCCGCACTCCCATGGCTGGGATCTCCGTCCTTTGTCTCGTGGGTGGAATCTGGCTTCTGTTTTCTTGCAGCTTCTCTTCTGTCTCAAGAGGGATGCCTTGGTCTGGTTTGATCACAGGACTGCTGTTTTCAGAAAATGAGTTGGGTCTTATTTCCCTTCTGTATTGGAGACCTGGCGGTGGTTCTGTAGGCCTTTGGTGGAGTGCTCCTGCCGTGCCCTTATGGGGGCTTTGCTTTGGGAGGAGATTTAAGTAATCAGTTTGGACTCTGTTTGACATCTGTCTGCCAGGTTTCTTACTCCTTCTTGAGTTAGTGAGTTCTGTTGTTTTCTAACGCAGCTGTCCTAGGCACCCCCACTCCTTTGTGTTTCTGGAATGTCCTTGAGCACTCCTAATCACATGACTATGGTTCTTAAGGGCTGAAGTTTGCTCCCTGACTTCTTCCTGAGGAGAGGAGCTCTGTCTTTTCACTGTGGCGAGCTACAGATGTCAGCTGGACCAGAGGGCATTCAGTGAGGCATGCAGCTGTCACAGTGCAGCTGCCATGAAATGTCCCGTGTGTCACCAGAAGTGTTCTGCAGGGCATGAGGCTTCCTGCCTCCTTCTCTGCATACGGTGGCCCACGGGTCACACTTGGCCTCCTGGCCTTTCTGCTTGTGCTCTTGACAGCGACTTTGTGGTTGCTGGAGTGTGGCTGTCACTGAGCAGGTGGCTGCTTTGGCTCCTGCTGCAAGTGGCAGAGTGTTCCAGCCTTTTGCAGCACATTCCCACATGCGTCTGTTCTTCCACATTTGTGTTTGGAGCACTGGTTTCTATGGTTGGGATCAGAGTGCCACATGGTGGTAGGCAGGTTGCCATGGGCTGGTAAGGAGAAGGGTAAAAGGGGGACCTTGTTTTAAATTTTATTTTCTTTAATAACTCTTTTTTGGATTTATTTATTATTTTATGCCTATGAGTGTTTTACCTGATTATTATATGTCTGTGTACCATGTGTGTGCCTGGTGCCCAAGGAGGTCAAAGGAGCGCATCAAATCCCCTGGGACTGGAATTACAGACAGTTCTAAATTGCCATGTGGGTGCTAAAAACTGAACTCAGGTTGTCTGGAAGAGCAGCCAGTGCTCTTAACTGCTGAGCTAACTCTTCAGCTCCAGTTATTTCTTTAAGAAGACAGAAATAAGGGCTAGACACCTTCTCTAGTCATAGAGGCATCTGTCCCTTGTTGGCATCACACAGCTCCCTCCATCCGTGCAGCCAGCAGCCTCCCTGGGTGTAGTGCGGGTTAGCCTTGGCTCTGACCCCCTCTGGACTTCTCTCGATTTATGCCTAGAGAAGGCTAAAGAGGCCATTTGCAGGAGGGAGGTGAAGGTGGGACAGAGGAGGTGGTGAGTCGGGTCTGTTCTAAGCAGCAGGCATAATGCATCCCCTCTTCCAACAGTTTCCTTCAGAAGCAGCGGCGGCGGTTGCTGAAACTCGAAGAACAGCTGGCCCGACTATGCACAAAGGCCACAGACAAGGAGGAGAACAAGCAGGTGGCCCTGGGCACTGCCAAGCTCAACTACCTGGACCCCAGGATCAGCATCTCCTGGTGTGTAGGCCTGAGGCCACTGTGCCTGTGTGTGACCTAAGGGCTATAGGAGGCCCAAGTACAGTTCCATAGGTGCCCTGTCCTGTACCTGGCCCCATGCTAGATACCACTTCTTGTGACAGGGACCACCTAACTGGATGTCCCTGATGAATCGTTCCTGAGTCTGAGTCCTCTTGTCTTTAGACTTCTTTCCTCTGAGCTTTGGGGTGGCTAGGACTGCCAGTGCCCTGTGGGCACTAAATCACATAAATGCTTGATCTGCGTGCGCACTGGGGATTAGGGGGCAGGGCAGGATTTGCTCAGTGGCTACCTAGACCATACCAGGGATGTCTTGATACCTGGGGAGGGGATACAGTTGGTCATGGTGCCTGGGAGAGCAGATCTGGATGGCACCTCTTTCTGCACCTTGGCCTCCAGGGCAGGACTCAGAACTGACGTTGTTATCCACAGGTGTAAGAGGTTTGGAGTACCTGTAGAGAAGATCTACAACAAGACCCAGAGAGAGAGGTTTGCCTGGGCCTTCAACCAGGCAGGTGAAGACTTTGAATTCTAAGCAGCCTCTTTGCCAGTGAAACTTTCTTACTGTGAAGCAGTATTGCGGTTTTCCATAATAAAGTGTTGGGGGAAGGTGTTTGTCGTTGTCCTAGAACAAAGGCCCCAGCGACACTGACCTTGGGAGCACCCTAAACATGACCTGAGTCTCCCACTCGCTGCTTCCAGCCCCCAGGGTGAGGCATCTGTTTGAGGAGAGAGCAGGAGAGAGGGTGACTAGAGGCTGCTGGGTCATCGCCGTGTACCTCAGCTGTCCACAAGGTCACAGCTGTACCTTGTCACAGTTCCCAGTGGGAGTTCTCAGTTCCTGCCTCAGCCAAGACTAAGATGGAATCCGGGACTCGAACCTGGCAAGCGTACACGTTCCCACGGGACACACCTCCGGCCATCTGTAGCTTTCGACTCACATCTATCTGCCTCAGTTTAGCAGTCTTGTACTCTTCCAGGTCTTGTCCCGCTCCTTCAGTTTCTGTGTCCTCTGGGGCCACCGTCTTTTTGGCACTCTGTTTTCTGCAGCTGTCTGCTTCTTTGCTCCAGTGCCCTCCCTGGAGTTCTGAGCCTCCACTGCATGAATTAAAGTGATGTCCCGGCCTCCCATGCAAGCCCCGTGACAAGCCCAGAGGACTCCAGAGAATTGTGGTTGTTAGTGACCCTCCATGCTTAGGATGCTCTCTCAATGGCTGGTATGAGCCAGTAGCAGCCACAGTTTCAGGACTCAGCCAGCAGGATCCAGCTCTTCCACATCCCTCCCCACCCCGTGCCAGGACCTTACTGTGCTTGGACAGTAGGAAAAAGTAACCCTATGTTGTAGTAGTGCAGGGCCCAGGGAGAAAGCCAAAGCAATATAGGCTTGGCTTCACAGAAGGCTCCTTGCACACTGAGCAAGTGCTGCACTGAGCTGCACCCCTCCTTTCTGTCCGTAACAGAATTGCCTCTGCTTTGTTTTTAGTTTGGGCTATCCTCCCATTCTCAATATCTTTCTTATGTTGTTCTTTGATGGGTGTGGCAGCCCCTGCCTGTAAGCTGCTCTTGAGGAGAATTGCCTGAGTCCAGAAACAGAGGCCAGTGACAATTTAGTAATGAGACCTTGGCTTCAAGGAAGGAAGGCAGGAAGGAAGGACATCTAGAGCTGGCAAAGAGGAGTGAGTGAATAAGACTGTATTTAACACAGGGCTCCTTTCAGCCCCTCCGCACTCCTGTCTTTTCCGAAGGGTCTCTCCGACACTGAGGCTTGATTCAAACTCCTGGGCTTAAGTGATCCTCTTACCCGGCTTCCAGTAGCCGAAACGCCTGCTTGCACCATCCAAACTGGCCCCGTTAGTGGGTTTATGAACTCTGGATTTGTTCTGCAAGTTTGTTATGGTTTCTATATACTTGGCCCAGGGAGTGGCACTATTAGGAGGTGTGGCCTTATTGGAGTAGGTGTGTCACTGTGGGTTTTAAGACCCTAATCCTAGCTCCCTGGAATTCCGTCTTCTAGAATCCTTCAGATGGACTTGTAGAACTCTCAGCTTCTCTTGCACCACGCCTGCGTGGATGCTGCCATGCTCCTGCCTTGATAATAGACTGAACCTCTATAAGCCAGTCCCAACTAAATGTTGTCCTCATAAGAGATGCCTTGGTCATAGTGTCTGTTCAGAGCAGTAAAACCCTAACTAAGACAAAGTTCATAAACAGTTCTCTTTCTTTGATGGACTTGAGTACCTCAAAGAAAATGGAGAACAACTGGGCATATTCTTTAATCCCAGTTCTCAGGAGGCAGAGGCAAGCAGATCTCTGATTTCAAGGACAGCCTGGTCTGTGTAGTGAGTTCCAGGACAGCAAGAGCTATGTAGAGAGACCTATCCAAAATAAATTATTATCCAAAAATAAATAAAATAAAAGGCAGTGAAGAGCAACACCTCTGGCCTCTGCAAACACTACACACAAACGCACAACTTGAGTGGTACCAGCTAGGACTTTAAACTGGGTGACCCCAGTCCTACCATGGTTCAGGCAGAAACTACCTCCTACCTTGCAGCTGCTGACCACCCCAACTCCCTAGACTGTCTATTGCTTTCCAGAAGCTTGCAGCCCTGCCCTGCACTCCCTGGCCCAATTCCACCCCCGTTCTCGGCGGTCAGTGGCCATGCTTGCTGTCAAGGGACATTTATACCACTGAGCCCACCATGGTGGCCCTGAGGTGCTGCCCGGGACTCCTCTGCTCCAGCCAGAAGGTTTCAGCACTGGGCAAAGCCAGTCTAATCAATTAGAAGGAAAAAGACATACCTATATGGAAACCGAACATGGCTGCTTAACTGGCTAGAACTTTGAAGTTTGGTTAGAGTATTGCAAATCTAGAACCAGATTACATTGCAGCCTCTTCAGTGGAGGTGCAAAGGGATGAGAAAGCTCACACGTGAGGTGTGATAGGGGAGAACATGCTATTGTTAGAAAGCGCCAGAACCAGCTATGTGAGGGGACACCTTGGCAGACTCCCACATCAGGATGGAGGACAGTTTACCTGGTTTTCAGGCATAGCTTAGAGAATGTGCGCACCTATGGGCAAGCTGACTGCCCTCATTTTCTCCAGGCACTCCCCTCCCCCCAGCGTTTCTATTTCATGGTATTCTGGCAGGAGGCAGATCTGGCCACTCCGTCGTTTCAGGGTCCAGCCCCAGGAACACTCAGGCCAGAAGCTTATGGAATTCAAGAACCTTAAGAAAAGACATTAATTTAATGTATAGTTAAGTTTATTGGAAGTGTTAGAAGGACAGTGTTTGAGCCAAGCCAGAGGCTGCTGTGTGAAGGAGTGAGGGAAGGAACTGTAATGGCAAAATCCACAAGAAGACCTTGAGTGTCTGCACCAGCAAGCTAGGAGCTGTGCTGCTCTGTCAAGGCTAGGTAGTCATGGCAACCTCAAAATAATCTTTGAATGTCTGCATAAGCAGGTTATAGAAGCCACAAAGGCAGGTAGTCAGTCATAACAGGTCATAACAGGGCATAGCTGTACATTTTTGGGTGGGAGTCACTGAGTCAGGGTTATTGGGAACTTATCTTTCAGGGACTGGAGTTAGAGACAAATGGCTAGTGGGTACCAAGATGGATTCCTATCATAAAATGGAGAGTTTGTAGCTATCACATTCCCTAATGGCTCTATTAGAATAGGTAGGGAACTTAAAAAAATTAGGGCTCCTGGTATCGAGTGTTTGACATCAATATTTACAAACGAGAATTAGCAAAGAGACTGAGAAAATAAACACCAGGTATAATCTGGTGACCATGAAGTAAGCCGTTCAGTTAGATCCCAGCCTTGTCTTGAGTAACCCTTTTTGTGTTTTAGTGGTGGTTTGGTTTGGTGTTTTTGAGATGGGTTTTTTCCGTGTAACCTTGGCTGCCTTGAAACTCACCGTGTAGACCAGGCTGGCCTCAAACTCAGAAATTTGTCTGCCTCTGTCTCCCAAGTGCTGGTATTAAAAGCTTGCACCAGCACATGCAGATGAGTAACAACCCTTTCTGTAGCTCTCTAATTTTAACAGGTCTTTGTAAAACCGAAGGATCCTGGGCACAGCATGGGCTTTGCTGTGCTAATTGGCATCATCGATAGCTATTTGTTTCTTTTGCCAGAGAGAAGGAAAGTGACCTCCTTTTGGTAGAGAGGAAGTCGTTTCCTTCAGACCTAACATTCCAGCCTTCAGTTAGTGATAAGGGACAAAGTACTCTCTTTTTATAACTGCATGTCAGCTAAAAATTGGGGTTTTGTTGTCAGGGCTCAGGAAGGCTACAAAGCTGGCCAAAGGCTGGGAGGGGGCAGGGTACGTCTTGCTGGATTGTGTGGAGGTATCTAAGTGCAGGTAGGTTTGGAGCAGTTCTGGAATGCTGCCTAAAGTTGGGGCTCAAGCTGGTAGGAAATTCTGTTAGAAGCATCTGGAGCTTGTCAGAGTTCAGCAAGGATAGGGACTGCTGCCACTGTGGAGTAGTTGGCTGTAGATTGTCCTGAAGCTGTTTGTATTTTAATGTTAATTCCACTTCCCCAAGAAGGGCTTCCTAGTCACATGACTCCAACTGAACCTTCTCATTTTAATCAGTACAATAAAGGAAAGCCGGTGACTGGGTGGGGCGAGGGAGGGCTGAGAGGTTGAGGATGGAGGGGAAAGGTTGTGGTGACAGGGAGCTTCCTGAGGACCAGCTAGACCCAGGTGATATTGATTGGTGTTAAAACCCATGAACATTAAGGATTTTACAGGTCTAGTATCTCATATAGAAGGGCAGTTTGTACCTTTGTGTATTTGATGCAGTCTTGTTGTGTAGAGGGTTTGTGGATTGAGAGTTTAATATATAAACCTGTATGAAAAGCTATCAGGCTGTAGAGTTGTGTTTGTGGGATTTTGGGGTACAGAAATACCCCAGGACACAGGCGGTAGAAAATTGCCAAGGGACAGGAGTTGCCTGGACAAGTTGGGTCATGGTTTCGGCTCAGACCAGGCGCCAGAGGTGCTCGTGGCTCTGTATCAGAGTCGGGCCTGAGGAATGAGACCTCAGGGCTGGTAAAGAGATAAACCAAACCATATTTTTTAATATTTACTGCAACAGTTGTCAGTCTGCAGTTGATTGGAAATCTGCTGGGACAGAGAGACTTTAGGTGGGGAAGCTTAGGCTGTTGGCTGGCAGGAGTACTTATTGGACGCTGTTTGACAGATGGATCCAAGTCCAAACTTCCTGAAGCTTACATGAAATACTTTTCAAAGTTAACAAACAGATAAAGTTTTAGATACATTAGCATCACCACTGTGATCTGTACTGAACCCATACCTTTGAGCCATTGCAAAAGCTTGGGGACCCAAAAACTGATTCTGGCTTAAAAGCATGAACATACTTTCCTCTGTCCCTGGCTGGATACATAATTTGGTCAGCGATGTTTTCAGCACAACGAGGATTACTGTGTAACAGTAATCAGTGCTTTCCAGAGCTAGATTTATAGCTCATGAGAACTCCATGACTAATGTTAAAACTCTCAACTTCTGAAGTCTTAGAATAATAACATAGCAAGAAGGAAAGAAATCTGAAACTTTATAAACTCTGTTATATATTTTAAATTGCTTTCTTAGAGCCACACAATTTATTTAAGCTTTTATATCCTTAGACCTTTACAACTAGACCTCATAACTTATAAACTCCAAGTATTTAATTCAGTTATGTATCACGAATCTTAGGTGGTTGGTTACTGAGAGCAGTCATTGAAAAAGCAAGTTTCGCTGGGTGGTACTGGCACACACCTGCAGAGGCACGTGGATCTTTGAGTTCAAGGCCGGCCTGGTCTACACAGTGAGTTCCAGAGCAACCAGTGCACTGTAGCTGTCTTCAGACTTGCCAGAAGAGAGCATCAGGTCCCATTACAGATGGTTACGAACCACCATGTGGCTATACAGAGAACCCTGTCTGGAGAAGGGGGGAAGGAATACACCATGTGGCTATACAGAGAACCCTGTCTGGAGAAGGTGGGGAAGGAATAGTAAACATTACATTGAAATCTGTTTTGTGAGTGTGAAGCTTGCCTTTTTTAGCAGGAGACTTAGTAATTCTAGAAAAAGCAAGGCCCGATTTTTATATGGACTGACTAGGCAGTTGCAACTGTGTGTGTGTGTGTGTGTGTGTGTGTGTGTTGTGTTGGGGCAGGAGTATGATCTGGGAGCTTGCTATTGTTAAACTGATAAAGGTACAGTTAGCCATCACCATCATTAGAGATCAGGAAGTATAATCCAGGGGCTGGAGGGATGGCTCAGTGGTTAAGAGCACTGACGGTTCTTCCAGAGGTCCTGAGTTCAATCCCCAGCAACCACATGGTGGCTCACAACCATCTGTAATGGGATCTGATGCTCTCTTCTGGTGTGTCTGAAGACAGCGACAGTGCACTCACAGGAAGTAAAATCTAAGTGGCCTCTCTTTCAATTAAAATGACAGAATTAACCACAAACTGGACGGTTACCCTGGACTCCTCCATGGTGATCTTCATAGTTTCATTAGGAGCAGAGGTCAGGGGCAGGTTTCAAACAGAGGCAGCTATCTTCAGCCACCACAGGGGGCAGCATCAGCCTGCAGCTACCAGGCCCAGTTGAGATACATTCCCTTGGTGGAGGAACATGAGAGACTGGCCTACCTTGGCAAGGCAAAGAGGGGCGTCAATTCTCCAGTGTCCTGCTTGCTCACAGTTTGGGCAGGGTCCCAGAGGTAGGCAAAGCATGGGGCAAGTATCTGCCCGGTGGTTAGCATCATCATAATCCAGGTGGAGTCCTCTGTGTCCCATCGTAGTCTTTGGAGGGGACCTTAGGGCTGTTTTTAGGAGCTGGCATTTTTATGTTATGGGGAGTTTCTTCTTAGTAATCATTTTAAATGCTGTATTTAGTATATCTGATTTTTAACAAACTTTACTTATTTTTTAATTACTTTAGGCTTAACCTTGAAAATAAACAGAAGGTTAAAGCTTGTCTCTGTAAGTGAATTATATTTGCATTTGGCATGACTACAAATACCGTTTTGAACACATTAAAGAACCTGATCATTTATGAGGCAACTGACTAGTAACTTGCATATCTTAATTATCTATAATAATTTACAGTAATTTAACAGCTTTTTACAAGATTTTATATAGTTTTATCCTTTTTAAGTTTTATTCTTAAAATTTTGAATTAAAGATTTAACTGAAAATCCTCTAGCAGTAAAATAAAACTTTAAACCATCAGTACAGTCCACAGAGAGATTGGGAGCCTTACTTCTCTCTCTCTCTCTCTTTTATCTTTTTATATCATAGTTTTTTTGTATGACTTAATTTATTCCAAATATTAGCTTAGCAAAGTTACTAAAGACTAGGAGGCTAGATATGTATCTTTAAGTTTCTCTTAACCTGAGTAGACATTTATAACCTTAAAAAGTTGAAAGTCTTAATCATTAAGTAATATTTTGCTTGGAATTTTACATGACACCCCCCTCCCCAGTCTTACAGATCCTGAGAGAGAAAAGTTTAGTTTACTCAGAGCTCTGAATATCCATCACAGTGAATGCAGGGCCTTTTCCTCTTTTTTGCTAATACGAACTAAGAAAAGGGGACGAAGTCAGAGATAGATACCTGTAATTATAGTTGGCCATTCTAATTACCATGTGAGTTTTTATTAAAAAATTTAGGTAACAGGAGACACACAGTAACAAATAAATAGACCATTTGTTGTAAGAAGTGTTTCCTAAGGGGCTGTTGGACAATAATTGGAGCCTTTACCCAGCTTTCCCACTGCTGCATAGATGGGCTCTCTTATTTCTTAGCCTGCACACCCTAGTTTTCCCAAGTCCTTGAGGTCTCATGCCATTCAGGGGCTAACTGCATACAGATACCTGGGAGGAGCCACTGGGTCCTCGAGTGAAGATGCGATGACCTTGTCTATCTCGTCCTGTTTGAAGGAATGCTAACTTAAAAAAAAAAGATGTTTCTTTTCAACTTTTGTATATTGGTGTTTTGACTACATTTATGTCTGTGTGAGGGTGTCATATCCCCTGGAACTGGAGTTACACAGTTGTGAGCTGCCATATGGGACCTCTGGAAGAGCAGCCAGTGCTCTTAACCACTGGGCCATCTCTCCAGCCACAGCTCTGATTATTTTAAGCAAGTATATCTGTAGTTATTAATGAGAGATCTTAGACAAAGGGTTTTTATTTTACTTCATAACCAGTTTGTGTGTCTGCGGCTGGAGGCAGACAACCCGAAAAGCTCCATAGAATGTTTTTTTCTTTCCTCATAAGATCATCAAGTTTTCAATTTAAGCATCTGTAACCTAGAGGCCATTAAAGAGAAAACCATAAAAACAAGACACATGTGGGAACGCAGGAGGTGTTGGCACCAGGTTGCTTTTGTGTTTACAGATTTTTAGCCATATCCAATAAGCTTACTTCTCTTAAGGCACAGAAAGTCTATATAATAGTCTTACACGTCTTGAGATAAGTTTGTATTTTAGCAAAAGTCTGAGAGAGCTAAGTAAAACCAAGGAGAGGAGAGGAGGTAAGCAGCTGTACCTCCTATTGGACAGTCTACTTTTTAGCTGTTTTAAAGCACCTAGTGTCTCCTCCTGGATTGTTTGGTTTTTTCTTTTGCTGACAGAGGCAAGAGGCCTGTCTAACCCAAGACAGAGATCCTGGGGAAAACAAGCATGCTTGGGTCAGGCAAGGGGGCATAACACAACCCCAGAGCCAGGTGTTTTATAAAGTAGGACAGCATAGAATATTTCAATATTAACCATACCCAAAAGACCCCTGAATCCCTGCAAAATCAAATCCAGTGACCAGGGCAAGCAGAGAACAAAGAAGGCTTAGAGACAAGACATTCTGGGTGTGGGGCACAGGCACAGCGAGCAGCTGGTGTAAGAATAGAGGGCTTATGGTGCCTGTAAGGGTTGTGCTGGGCGTGGGGGTGGGGGTGGGGCTTAGCAGGGACAGGGGGTAACAGTAGCCCGAGCTCCAGCTAAGAGAAAACAAGCAGGAAAAAGATTTCCCGTCAGAAGCAGAGCTAGAAAAAAGGATCGCAAACAAGAGGTGACTGATGTACCTGTGAAACTTAAACATCAGGCTCCAGCGAGCCAGACAGAGCAGGCAGCTCCTAGGACAAGGGGAGCAGAGACAAGTAGCCATGGTTATAGGAAGAGTAAGCTGCAGGAAGTGAACAAGAGAGATGGAGCAAGCTCCTGAAGGGAGCTGGGAAGCAGTAAGCTCCAGGAGTGAGCTGAGAACCTACAGAGGGAGGCGGCATCTGTTAAGGTTTGGTTTCCCATGCTGCAACAAAACTCAGAAGCATCCCGAAAACACAGACCTACCCAACAAAATGTCTACACAGTCTGTGGACCAGACAGACATGTGGTGGCTATGTTCACTCATGCCAGAACTGGGGGACAGCAGGACATCTCCCACTCTGTCCCTGGAGACTAGGGCTATGATCATGTCTGATGTCCCCCATACCCTGATGTCAGGACTTCCAGAACAGAACAACTAACCAGTTGCTCTGAGTTTCAAATATGCATTGGCCGATAAGTTTTACTTTTGTTTACAAATCTGTAATGATCGATGTGGGGTTCCCCTGGGTCTCCAAGTCCACAATGTGCTCGCCCCCATTTAGGACCTGTCGCCTACTATGACTCTTTCAATCTGTGGTAGCCTTGGTATCGGGCTTTCCCAGGCCTCACTCAGCTTAGGACCTATCCTGAAACCTGACACAGTATACGGGGTCTCCCAGGGATCCTGGACCAGCCCTCAAATGCTATAGAGTTTGAGAACCCCAGGAAAAGACCAGACTCAATCTGGATTATAATTAGTTATAAATTTATTGAAACCAATAGCAGGACAACAGTGCCCAAGCCAAACCAGAGGCTGCTGCGCCAAGGGGTGAGGGAAGGATCTGTAATGGCAAAGCCCACATTGAATGTCTGCACCAGCAAGCCAGGAACTGTGCTGCTCTGTCAAGGTTAGGTAGTCAGGGCAGCCTCAAAATAGGCCTTGAATATCTGCACAAGCAGGTTACAGAAGCCAAAAAAAAGCAGACAGTCAGTCATAAAAGGTAGATGGTCGTGGCTGTACATTTTTGGGTAGGAGTCACTGAGTCAGGGTTACTGAGATCTTCCAGGAACTAGAGTCAGAGAAATGGGTAGTAGGTTCCAAGCTGAATACCTACCATCAAATGGAGTTTCTTTAGCCATCACACCTGGACACAGGACATGTCCTGCCGGGTACCTGTAAAGCATCCCCATCTCCCTCTGTAGGAGAAGGTTTACCCAAACTTTATTGGGGTGTGCACTACTCATGGTAGTGCACTCTCTGGTGCTGGATGAGCTGAGAGCTTTGGCCAAAAGCTTTGCCACAGGTGCTGCAGGCAAAGGGCTTCTCACCCGTGTGGGTCCGTAAGTGCCGGAAGAAGTGTGACCGTCCTCGGAAGGCCTTGCCGCAGTCTTCGCACTTGTAGGGCTTCTCGCCTGTGTGAATGCGCTGGTGTTCGATGAGCACAGAGCTCCAGATGAAGGCCTTGCCGCACTGGCTGCAGACGTACGGCTTTTCCCCAGTGTGCAGCCGCTGGTGGCGCACCAGGTTGGAGCTCTGGCTGAAGGCGTGACCACATTCGCCACACTTGTAGGGCTTCTCGCCGTTGTGGATGCGCAAGTGCTGTGTGAAGTGTGAGCTGTGGCTGAAGGCCTGGCCACACTGGCCGCACTCATAGGGCTTCTCGCCTGTGTGGATGCGGTGGTGCTGCATGAAGCCCCACCAGCTCCCGAAGTGCTTGCCACACTCATGACAGGCGTAAGGCTTCTCCCCCGTGTGGATGCGCTGGTGCTTTAGCAGCAGAGAGTTGTACTTGAAGCTCTTACCACAGACCTCACAGCGGTGTGCCTTGGTGCCCCGTGGGCCCGCCTGCCGGCAGTCTCTACCCAAACTACTGCCCAGTTCAGCAGTCTTCTTGGCACTGTTCTCTGTCCCTGGGGTTCCCTGGGGCAAGAGTACCATGTGCCAAGTGTCTCTTTTCTGAGAGCAGGGCATGGCTCCTGGAGGCAAGCCTGCTGGCTGCTCCAAGCTACATTCCTGGCCAGTGCTGTCCCCACACTTAGACATGCTGGGAAGGCTCTTCAAGAGGCCCCTCACTGCCCTTCCATCTGAGGCCTGTCCGCCTCCAAGACTTTGGGAGTCAAGAGAGGCTGAAGTCTCCTCAGGTTTCCACTCAGAGTCTGAAAGGAGAAATGGCAGACAGCTCCCAGTCTCACCCCTACTGTGGCATTCTAGGAGCTGAGCCCAGGGAAAGTCTGAATGGGGACTATTCAGAGGAGAGGCTGGCTGGGGGAGAGAGTGTGTGTAAGGTGGGGAGATGGGTGTGCCAAGACTTAGAAAGATGGTATTGGGAGCAGCCAGGCCCCCATCTGGTGGAGACCGTGAGCTCCGGTAGGAGTCTCACTGGTGGTTAACTAGTCCTGTGATGCCTCTCTTAGGTGGGGAAAGGAAGTGCAGGTTCCTTAAGAGCTAGCAAGGACCTGGAGATTGAGAACTCTTAAAGTGGTCCTTCAGGCTGAGATGGCTGTGTACCTTACCCCACAAAAGTCAGGTGGTAAGAATGGCTGAGGCCTGCCCTGCCAAAGAGATCAGATCTGGATGACAGTTCCATAGGGACCAGCTATCGCCACGGTCACAGTCACAGTCAACCGTCAACCTCCCGCCCACCCAGCCTCTATGACTAACAAAAATGGGTAGCTAGGCTCAAGCCAAGACCCAGGCAGGGTGGCCTGGCCCTCAGCACATCCAGGGAAGTGCTGTGTTGCATCCAGTTGTGGGCTCCCAAGACTGCCTGAGGAGAGCTGGGCTGCTCACTCACCAAGCCAGGAGTCTCTGGTGATTTCCACTTCCTCTACATCTTGGAGGTCCGGGTCTGCTGTCTGGGAAGGTAGCTCAGGGCTGGAACAGGGAGAACCTGGAGGCAGGGGACTAAGGCTCATGCCCTACTCTCCAGAGGGCAGCATCCGGCCCCTTCCCTCCTTCCTGAAAGCAAGGCTCCAGGGCTCAGACCCCAACACACAGTACATTCCCAACCTACCCAGAATCCTCTTATGCCCCCAAAGAGAAGTTCAGGTGGATGAGGTACCACTGCCTTGGCTTGCCCATCGGGCAAACCCTCCTGAGGTCCTGGCTTTGGGAACTCATTCTCCTTCAGTTCTGTAGGCATGCACAAGCCTGGCTGTCCAGATAGCTCTTGTGCCTGCCCCATGCTGGCTGATGCCCTGGCTGACTCTGGTCTTGTCTCCTTTCTACCCATCCTTGCTCTTTGCACTCAGCCCTGCAGCTGCCCCATGGTCCTATCTTCTCAGTTCTTAGTATCACAAGCCAGCCCCAGCTCCTGATCTGTGTATTCAAGGTAAGAGAGATCCTGGAAGGACCACTTTGGGTCCCATACCACCTAGGCAGGCCTCCTGCTCATAGGTTAGCCAGGGTGGACTGGGCTGTGGCTTGGAGCCGTTACAGTAGGCCCCTGGCATAGGGACCCTTGTGTGTTGCTACCTTATGCCTTTCCTTACCTCCTGCTATTCCCAAAGGACCCTGAAATGACTACATAAAAGGTCACTCTGCAGGTTGCTGGGACCTATATATTCTGGATGGGAATCCAAGGTTCTAAGAAGTCCTGGCAGAACTGCAGGCAGATTTCAGGACACTGGGGTCTTCTCTGGTAAGGAATGTGTGGGACAAGCCCAAATGGTATGACACATGGTCATCCCAGTGACTCAGGGGGCTAAGGCTAACTCTGTGAGGCCCTATCCCCCCAAACCAAAAGAAGATAAACAAAAATGGAGTCCACGGGCCTTCAACAGCAGAATAGCTTGGACTCTGAGAGGCAGCCCTGACCTTGCTGGTGGCACAGAGGCCACCTGCCACCTGTATATCTATGCAAGGGGTGATGGCCATTCCCTCAGCTACATCCAAACACTCAGAGCCTTCCCAAGCTCCACTATGACTTGGTAAAGTCCCTGCCACCAACAGCCATCCCTTAGTCCAGAACCCATTTCATTTACTTGTTCACAGACCCACCAGGAACCGCCTAATGCTGTAAGGACCTGTCTAAGAATTGTTCTAGGAGTAGCCAGAAGGGTCCTGGAGCCAGGCAACAAACAGGACAGGGCTTGGGGTTCCTACCTGGTCTGGGGTTGGTCCCTCATCCGTGAGTGTCCATCTATAAGCTGTGGCTGGGCTTTGGCATCAACTAACAGAGTCTGGCCCAGAGCACAGCTGTCTTCCATGAAGCCCAGCTTCATTGTATCAGCCGTGAGAAATCTAAGACCGCATAGAGAGCTGGTGGGATCTTCTCACTACCATCAAGAGAACAGTGAGGCTTCCTACGTGCCTCAGGGATGAAGCCTCTAGACTACATGGCCTCTGAGGCCTGAGGTGTGCTCAAAGGCATGACAGGGTTGGGACCCTTAATACTTCAACTTTACTAGTTGACTGAGGAGGCCACCTTGTTGGGAGTGAAACCAGATTGGCAGCTGTCCCTGCAAGTCATGAGGGGGCTGTTCCCTGGGGTCAGTCAGAGGGTGGCCTCTACCATTGCTCCCTTCCACCACTCCCTTCAGGGCTCTTCCCAGAGCCCCCAGTGCTGAATGAGCTACCTAAGGGCATATTCCCTTCCTCAGCTGGCCAAAACATGGTCAGACAGGTCTTATAGGGTAAAAGTGGGGCAGAAGGGCATAGCAGTCTGGGGCAAATACCGTGCAGGTGCCCATGGAGTGCCACATGGTGCTGGTCTCCAGGTGTCCCTGGTGATGAAAGACTGTTGAGTGACAAGACAGGAGGGGCCTCCTCAACATCCTCTAGTGCTGCCATCTTCCTGAGCCTTGCTCAAGGGGGCACCTGGGACCTGAGGAAAATGAAAACCAAGGTAGATGGTGGGGACAGATTGTTGTTGAAGCTCACCATGTCAGCTCCTGGGCGGTCCTAGGTGATCGTGATCCTTAGCTTCTCTTCTTAGCAAGAGAAGGTTGCCAAGAAAAGGCAGGCGAACTCCTGAGGAGATGCAGGGCCCATGGTGCAAGGGCCTGAATGCTTATTCAGTGTGAAAAGAGTGGCCCCAAATGCTAAGCAATTAAACTAACTGAGCCCTATCCCAGGCTATCAGTAGAGTATCCTAGATGGTTTTCCCATTATAGCCTGCAGAGAAAAGATGCTTACTCTAACAGCAAATACTCCTGCATCACAATTGGGGCTCTGGCCCCAGAAAGTGTGAGGCGTCAGGATTCTAAATCTAATTTTTAAAGGGGTTACTTCATGAAAACCAGAAGGAATACATTTCCAGAGGGAAAACTTTTCCTCAGATCCTGTAGTCTAAGGCTGCTACCCCCAAGCCCAGATTTCCCACAGCACCACCCACAGGGGTACTGTGGTGTGTGTGTGTGTTTATCAAAGGCATGTTTTCCAGGCTGGGGATGGGGCTCAGTTGGTCGAATTATTGCTTAGCACGCCTCACGCTTTAGCCCAATCCCCAACACCAGAAAACCTGGGTGCAGTGGAGCATACCTCTAATCCCAACACTTGGGACACGAAGGCTGCAGAATAATAAATTCAAGGGCATCTTTGTTTACACAGCGAGTTCAAGGCCAGACTTAACTACAGGAGACTTGAGAAAAATAAAAAAGGGGGACGGCATTTTTCCTTAACTTGGTTTGTCATAAACGGATGAAGCCCAAAGAGAAAGCTTGCGGTTTTCTTCCACAAAGTGACAAGGGGGAGAGAGGATGACAAGGGGCGAGATGCAGTAGCACCCGCCGGGAGGCGGGGACGCTGGGTGCAGGCGCGGGGCGGACACTGTGAGGCCGCCCTAATCTCCCACGTTGAAACCACTCAGTGGACCCGGGCCGGGGGTGACCGAAGTCACTGCGGGATGAACAGACAGGAACCCACACGGACGAGACGAAGGGTCCCGGTTGGAATCACTTGGGAGGGGCGACCACTCACCTTGCAAAAGGGAGGAGGCCGCCCGCGCGCACCGGCCGGAAGTGCTCAGCCTTTGGGAGGCCCCGCCCCCGATTCCGCGACGCTCTGGACTCCGGAGGACCACGCCTCGGTGGCCTCTTGACGCTCAAAGCCTTTAATGCTTGTAGCTTCCCTGCAGAGTGTCCGCCCAACGGCCCAACAGAGTCCGGTCTGAACAATCCGCTTTCAAATTAGCTGAAAAGCCCGGAAGAGGCCCTCATTTCCACGCGAGGCAGAAGTATGAGAGCCGGAGTGTTGGGCCTCGGAGGATGTCAGAGTGGCGTCATTGGAATTGGCCCCAACCAGGGCCACACATGATGCAGCAGGCTGCAGCTAACCTTACCCAGTCTTGCAGACTCTGTCATGGGTGTGTCCTTGCATAAGGTTGTTAAAAATTCTCTCTGCAAACAGATTTTCTTAACCAGCGCCAACCTCAGGACGCTGGAAGGTGCTGTTGGTAGTGACTGAGCCTCTGCCAGTTGTTAGGGAAACTATGGGGAAAAGACCCCCTAGACTTAATTCAAATTATAATTAAGCAAAAATTTAAGGCTGCTAGCAGGGCCACAGTCTTTAACCCAAATTAGAGACGTGCTGCCCAGAAGTGGGTGCAGGAAGAAGGGGCTTTAAGGACGCAAATCACAAGACCTGCTTTGTTCTGCCAAGATTACGCGTTGAAGCTGATCTCAAAAATAGTCCTTGAATGTCTGCATAAGCAAGTTAGGAGACCAAACCGGCAGTTAGTCGTATTATAACAAACAGATGGCCATGGCACATTTTTGGGGGAGGGGAGTGTCAAGGAGTCAAGTTGGGGAGACCTTATCTTCCAGGAACTTGAGTTCAAGACATACAGAAATTAGGTTCCAAACTGGGTATCTAGCACAAAATGGAGTTTCTTTAGTCATAATACCAGGTGCTTGTGAGCCCTGTGGTAGAGTGTGAGTCTCTCCCAACACACACACACACACACACACACACACGGAGTTTCCAGGGAGAAATATTAAGTAGCTTTTCCTGATTAAGTCTGCACTACATGAAGAAGATGTTTTCAGCCTAGTGGGCCTGGAGTTCTTAAATGCAAAGTTGGAGAAAATTTGTTAGAGAATTAGGGTACACTCAGCACAAGATATCCAACCTGACTGATTAGAGCTGGCCCTCCAGGGTGTGTTCAGGTGAGCAGGGGGGCTCCATCTCACCCCAAATCTCCCAAGCTTCTTCAGGCAGGACGGCTAGTTAACCCCAGAATCACTTATATGAGGTTCTGAGAGCTCTTTCCATACATGGGCTCCCAGATTTTAGTAGACCCCAGACCTTAGAACAATTAACTCCATGGTGGCAGTACCATTCAGGCCATAAAATCCAGCACATAGAAATCACCTGCCAAAACAAAAACAAAGACCTAATTCATCAAAGTCCATACTTGTGGGAAATCCCAAAATGTATTATCCTTGTTTTTTGGCTTCTGTAGTTGTGTTTCTGGTTATCTGTTCTTGTTAACTCAAGTATGCCAAGCCAGGATATGGTTTTTGTGCTTGAAAACTCACCCTGAAAAAGGCTTGGTGCTACATTGGGATCCTGAACACCCAGTGTAGTCTCTGGTCAGCTAATAAAAACTTTGTTGACTTAAGCCCATGTCTGAGCAGTCTTCTCTGCTGGATAACCCGCAACCTTTCTGGAGGTCCCACAGAGATCCCCAAGACTAGACCCTGAGACACAGGGGTGATGGCAGGGGCCAGTCCTCAAATGCTCTCAGAGCAGGGGGGATGCAGTAGTCAAGGAGCTCCTGGGAGATGCACAACCTGAGATGTTCTAGGTCTCCAGGACTCCCTTCTAACACCTGCTCCCCAAAAGGACACAAATGAGAAAGTCACCTGGTCTGTTGCTTAAGGAGGTAAATCTGCCTTCTGTTTGAACATATGGGAAAGGTCAGATGTGGCTGTGTCCAGGATCCGTGTGAGATGTCACTGGATTCCTCCTGTCTGTTCAAGCGTATGGAATGTGTGGAGGCCACCCTATTGTCTTTATTGTGTGTCTCTGTATGTATGTGTCTCTGTCTTTCAATGGGTTTCTGTCAGCTTTGTTTCCCAGTATTGACCAGTGGCTGTGAGACACTCACCCCACCCCCAGCTTAAGAACTCCCTTTTGTTGGGGACTCAAATCCTTTTGGCTCTGCCAGGTTGCCCAGAGAAACCAAAAAAGCCTTGCCTGTCCTGCTCATGCTCCATGGGTGGAGGTGGGGAGAGGTCAGGGACTCTCATCTAGGCCCCCCTGCTATTTAAGCAGAATGCTCCAGGGGTGGGGTGTGGGAGGATAGTTCCCTGATGTATATTCCCTCTGCCCTTCAGCCTGCTTCACTTCTAGTAGGACAAGGGAAGGAGAAAAGAGGAAACTCTGCTCCTTTCTTTCATGATTTATGCCTCCTTTTCAACAAAGTCTCTCCATTCTCTGAAGAAAAAAAGAAAGAAAAAGACAAAAGGAGAAAAATCACCCCCACTCACTGCTGGATAATGCAGTCCCCAATAGAATGAATTTTCCCCTTCTGTCCAACACTGATCAAGGAGACTGTGGCAGTTTGAACAGAACTGGCTCCCACAGGCCCATAGAGAATGGCACTTTTAGGAGGTGTGGCCTTGATGGAATAGGTGTGACTTTGTTGGGGGTGTGTTGCTAGGGGGTAGGCTGTACGATCTCAGATGTTCACTTCCTGCTGCCTGTGAATCAAGATGTAGAACTCTCAGCTCTGTTTCCAGCACCATGTCTTCCTTCACTCCACCATGATGATGATGGGCTGAACCTCTAAAAGTATAAGCCAGCCCCAATTAAATGTTTTCCTTTATAAGAGTTGCCATGGTCATGGTGCTTCTTCATAGTAATAGAAAACCTAACTAAAACAGAATTTAAATAATTCCCGCTAGGTGTTTTTTAGAAGGAGTAAAAACAACTGCTAAAAAGATTTCCTTGTTAATATAAAAGTTAAAAAATGTAAAGGTATAAATAGATTTCAGTTGCTGGAGGTAACTCAAAAGGTGTTTAACAACAAAGAACCACTTGAGAGACAAGACCTTTTGAATAAGCTGAAAGCCACCATCATCTTCTCTGATGATGAGATGCAGTTAAACTTGCACATACCCCACAAAATTTTGGTGTCTTCCCCCTGTCAGAAGAAAAATTTCTAGCTGAAAGTCCTGTTTCCAATCAAATGATACAGTTGCACTGTCTCTTGGTTTGACAACAAAGATTACCAGAGGTATAGGCAGAAACCAATCCCCTAGGACTGGCCCAACACCAATTCCTGTAATTGTTCAGTTCAACCACCTGCATCCAGATTAAACAACACCCAAGGAGCCGGGAAACACAAAGAAATTGCAGTCCGCGCTCCCTGGTTTAGAGCCCTGCCAATCACCCTGGAACTCACCCCTCCTGCCTGTGAAGGAACCTGGGACCTCTGATTCCCATGAGTCTGACTCTTCCAGAGAAACAGGCATGCGCTGCCTTGCACCTGAACACTGCACTCTTCTGCCTTCTATGGACAGAGGTGAGACCACCCACCGCTGCTTTTCCATGGACAGAGCCAGAGGGAGGTTACAGCAGGAAGCTTTCCTGGACCAGGTTGCCTGGAGGAGTTAAAAATTCTCCAATCCTGTTTGATGAGACACTACATGCTGAGCTCCTGCTCTTCCGTCAGAGGTGTCCTGGGACCATACTATTACAGTATTTACTTACGTACTCTTACCGTACCTCCTCCCAGCCTCTAAAACTAACATACATTATAAAGGGGCCACTGAGGGACTGCTGCAAGAGTTCCATAGCTGGGCTGCAGAATGTCAGCGAAGGAAGCCCAACCTTGTACAACAGAGGCTACATATCTCAACTACCAGCTGTGGGGAGGCAAAAGGAGCCTGTCTCAGAGGATTGCTGCCATCCTTCTGATCCCAATGCCAAAAGACTAAGATGTAGTTTCTTGAGTTTCTAGGTGTGGCTAGGTATTATTTCCTCTGGATACCAGAGATTGTGGAAATAGCAAGGCCTGTGTATACCAGCACAAGAGTAGGGGGCCCTACTGAGCCCTAATCTGGACTGAGACTAAGCACAAGTATTTGAGGCTTTAATAGCAGCTCTGGCTCCAGCCCTGGTACTTCCAGATGTTCAAAACCTTTTCATCTGTGCCTTAGGGTTTCATTGCTGTGAAGAGACACCATGACTAAGGCAACTCTTACAAAGGGAAAACATTTAATTGGGGCTGGCTCACAGGTTCAGAGGTTCAGACCATTATCATCAAGGTGGGAAACATGGCGGCATCCAGGTAGACATGGTGCTGGAGGAGCCTAGAGTTCTACATCTTGATCCACAGCGAGAGACTGTCTATCCCACTGAGTACATAGGACCGTAAAGCTCACCCCAACAGTGACGAACATTACAAAGGGGGTTTTGAACCCTACATTTGGGACCATGGAAGTGCCTCTAACTATATACTATATATATAACTATAAACAGTTCTGAGCACATTAAAGAGTTTGATTATTTAGAAGTGGTTGATCATTAACTTGCATGTCTTAATTATCTTTAATGGTTTACAATTCAGCAGCTTTTACAAGATTAGGATTTTACGTTTTTATTTTTGGTAAGCTTTATCCTTAAAATTTTGAATTGGAGATTTAATTGAAAATCTTCTAACAGTAAAATAAACCATAAATACAGTCCACAGAGAGATTGGGAGCATTGTTTTTTCTTTCTTTTTATATCAAAGTTTTTATTATGACTTAATTTATCCAAATAGCTAATGATTAACAATTATCAGCAAAGACAAAAAAAAAAAAAAAAAAAAAGGCTAGGCCTGCATCTTTAAGTCAGTTTCTGCTAGCCTGAATAGGCCTAAGGAGTTAATAAACCTTATTATCAAACATGTTATTTTAAAATCAGTATTGAACACAGTTAAGAAAGACATTAAGTGGTTAGGCATACTTTAAAAGTCAGCTTCTGTTAACCTGAGTAGATTTATAACTCTAGAAATATGTAAATCTTGATTATTACAAATTTTTTTTTGCTTGGAATTTTACAGCACCCCAACCTTGTCATATCCCTTCCCCCTTCCCTGAAAGACAATAGTCTTACAGATCCTGAGAGAAACAAAGTTTACATTTTATCAAGAACTCTGAATATCCATGACCTTGAGTGTGGGAACATTTGTTATCTCCTAAGAAGAACTAAAAAATGGAGAAGTCAGGGCTAGACATCTGTAATTACATTTGACCATTTTAATTTTTATATAAACCTTTTTTAGTTAAAAATTTTTAATTAAAAATTTTAAGGGAGCCATAATAGCAACAAATAAAATACCATTTGTTGTAAGAAATTTTTCCTAAGCGTGTCAGACAATAGGTGCAGCCTTTACCCAGAATACAGATTTTAGTCTGCACTTCTAGTTTTTCCAGAAAACCTTGAGGCCTCATGCAATTGGGTCCTAATTGCATACAGCTACCTGGGAGGAGCGACTGGGTACCAATGTGAAGGCCCAGTGACCTTGTCTATTTCCTTTTTTTGAACCAGCCCAGCTCTGATTATTTTAAGTAGGCATATCTGGAGTTATTAGTGAGAAATTTTATTTATTTATTTATTTTTTGGTTTTCAAAACATAGTATCTCTGTGTGGCCCTGGCTGTCCTGGAACTGACTCTGTAGACCACGCTGGCCTCAAGCTCAGAGATCCACCTGAGTTCTGGGATTAAAGGTGAGAGATTTTAAACCTAGGGCTTCATTTACTTTCTAACCAGTTTGTGTGTCTGCGGCTGGAGACAGACAACCCGAAAAGCTCCATAGAATGTTTTTTTCTTTCCTCATAAGATCATCAAGTTGCAGAATAATGTAAGCATCTGTAACCTAGAGGCCATTAAAGAGAAAACCATAAAAACAAGACACATGTGGGAACGCAGGAGGTGTTGGCACCAGGTTGCTTTTGTGTTTACAGATTTTTAGCCATATCCAATAAGCTTACTTCTCTTAAGGCACAGAAAGTCTATATAATAGTCTTACACAGAAGTCTTGAGATAAGTTTGTATTTTAGCAAAAGTCTGAGAGAGCTAAGTAAAACCAAGGAGAGGAGAGGAGGTAAGCAGCTGTACCTCCTATTGGACAGTCTACTTTTTAGCTGTTTTAAAGCACCTGGTGTCTCCTCCTGGACTGTTTGGTTTTTTCTTTTACTGACAGAGGCAAGAGGCCTGTCTAACCCAAGACAGAGATTCTGGGGAAAACAAGCATGCTTGGGTCAGGCAAGGGGGCATAACACAACCCCAGAGCTAGGTTTTTAATAAAGTAGCACAGATAAAGCAGTACTTTAGCGTTATCCATATCCTAAAGACACCTGAATCCTCACAAAAGTGAATCCAGTAACGAGAGCAAGCAGAGAATAAAGAAAGCTCAGAGATAACCATCTGTAGGGAAGAAAGCCATGAGACTTAAACAGCAAGCTAAGCCAGTAGTGGAAGTGGTGGTGGTGGTCTGGCTCCCATGTCTGAAACAAAACTTATAAGCACATTAGTAAATAATCCATCAGACAAAAGCAAACAACTTAAAAAAAGACAGAATGTCCACACAGCCAGAGGAGACTGGACAAACAGACATGTGGCCATCTTCACCCACACACCAGAACCAGGGGGACAGGAGGAAGTCTCCAGCTTTGTCCCTGGAAACAAGCCTATGGTCTTGTCTAATCTCCCGTGTCTCTACAGATGTCGGGACTTCCAGAACAGAACCACTCACCAACTGGTCTGGGTTTCAAATGTGCACTGGCTGGTAAACTTGACCTCCCCCACCCCAGAGAGGGGGCTTTTCTGTGTAGCCCTGGCTATCCTGAACTTCCTCTGTAGACCAGGCTGACCTGGAATTTAGAGATCCCTTGCCTGTACCATGAGTGCTAGGCATTTACAAATATGTGGTGATCAGTCTGGAGTTTCCCTGGGTCTCCAAGTTCACCTTGGACTTGTCCCCACTTAAGGACTATCCCAAGATCTCTGACCCTCGAGTCTGGGATCTCCCAGGGATCCTGGATTTAGCCCCTAAATGCTAAGGAACTCACGACACCCAGGAAAAGACCACAGACTCAATCTGGATTATAATTAGTTAAATTTATTGAAACTGCTAGAAGGACAGCAGTGCCTGAGCCAAACCAGAGGCTGCTGCACGAAGGGGTGAGGGAAGGATCTGTAATGGCAAAGCCCACATTGAATGTCTGCACCAGCAAGCCAGGAACTGTGCTGCTCTGTCAAAGTTAGGTAGTCAGGGCAGCCTCAAAATAGGCCTTGAATGTCTGCATAAGCAGGTTTCAGAAGTTAAAAAGTCTTACTGAGTAGATGGCCATGGCTGTACAATTCTGGGTGGGAGTGACCGAGTCAGGGTTATTGGGAACTTACATTCCAGGGACTAGAGTTAGAGACAAATGGCTGTTGAATACCAAGATGGATTTCTAGCATAAAATGGAGTTTCTTTGGCCCTCACACTAGCAGCACTGCCTGGGTCTTTTTCATTCTAATTCTATTAATGGTGGGGCTCTGCATCTAAAACTATATGGCCAATTTTATAATGGTCCTAAGTACTATCTATACTGACTCCATGATGAAATTACCATTCATGTCATCAAACTTAGCACATAGACATCACCACTGGACAAACAAAACAAAAAACCCCAAAGACCTAGTTCAGCAAAGGCCATAGTTCTGGGAAAGTCTCTAACATACTTACCTTGCTTTTTGGCTTCTGTAGTTCTGTTCTTGTTAACTGAGGTGTGTCAATCCAAGATATGGTTTCTGTGCTTAACAGCTCACCCAGAGAAAGGCTTGGGGCTACAGTGGAATCCTGAACACATACAGTTGCTGGCTGGCTAATTAGACTTTCTATTGGCTTACACTCACCCCCCAGTAGTCTTCTCTGGATACCCCACACATAGTGGCCTGGAGAGTGGTTACTTGGAGGTGACTAGGAGATAACCTAAGGAGGTGCTATTAAAGGAGTGAGAGGTGATATTCAAAAGAAACAGTGTGTGCAGTTCTTGAGGTGTCGGAAGTGCTAGCAGTAATGTGGACCTGAGCGAGCAGGGAGGTGGGGTGTGGGAAGCAAGGGGAGAGTGGAGCAGGATGAGCAAGGGTCAGACAGAACAGCTCTAAGTAACGACACTCTCGAGAACATGGATGTTATTCCGAAGGTCCCGATACACTGACACTTCAATGGGAGGGATCCATCTACTTTTTCCTTTTTGCCTATTTATGTCTGTGTATCACTTCACATGCCTGGGCCTGTGGAGAGCAGGACAAGGAGACGGATCTCCTGGAACTGGAGTTACAGATGGTTGTGAGCTGCTGCATGGTGCTGAGGCTCAAACATGGGTCCTCTGGAAGAGCAGCCAGTGCTTTTAATTACTGAGCCATCTTTCCAGACTCCCCGCCCCACCCCACCCCTTTTTCCCCTGAAAATGCTGTAGATGGCACCAGGAACAAAGGGTCTCCAGCTCCACCCTATTTTTGGGTGGCTCATTATTTCTATCTCAGCTGTTCTAGGACTTTCAAGCTCAAGTGACCCCCTTTACTTCATTTTAAGGTTTGTCTTAAGACTGTGGGAGAATGGGTCAGGAAAGAGCAGGGTTCCTCTAGTACTTCTGCTGCCTGTGAGCCTGACTCAGTCCCTGGCTTCCTGAGTAACATGGCACCAGTGCTCCCTGTTGCCACGCTGGGGTTGGCCTGTGCATTGTGAGGTTTGGCTAAATCTTTGCCTTTTCTCACCAGATCCTCCAAACAAAACTGTCCCCAGGCACTGTTATGTGTCCCTTGCAGGATCAGCCCTTGTTGAGATTTGACCTCAATGAAGAATGAACGGCACTTCCCAGGTTTCTCTCAGGGTCTCCACTACAGGTACCAAACAACTAACTAAACCGTAACAGTTTCTGAGGTCAGAAAGGCAGGACGATGCCTTGCTTTTTTTGTTCAACCCCCACCCTCGCCCATGGTACAGCAGGGGTGACTTTTCTGAATTATACGTTATATATATGAGCTTGGTCACTGGAAGCATCCTAGACACTCCCAAGAAGCAGTGACCAGCTGGGACCCTGGTCTTGCAGCTGTCCTCAGTGGAGAAAGCTGGTGGCTTCCTTGAGGACATTTGTCCACACTGTAGGGAACCCAACAGAGCACAGTAAGCAAGTTGGAAACATTTACTTTTATGAGAAAATAGATGTGCAGTAGCAGCACCATCAGCATCTGCTCACAGAACTATGGCAGCAACTGGAAGGCAACGTGGAGCATCAGTGCCGCTGTCTACAGAGAAGAGGAGTCACATGTGAAGGGAGCCATCAAGTGCATAACAAAGCAGAATGTCTGGTCCAGTGTGCACAGCACTGACACAGCACCACATGGACGTAAGCATTAACAAACATCACAGAAACACCAGACGGGGGACAGTGTCTGCTACAACACAACAGGCCATGGCTGCAGCTTTTAAGAAGAATGCACCACTGCAGTGTACAGGTGGGGCATTAGGACACACAGGTGTCTGCACCAGCAAGATACAAGAAAGATGAGGTTCCATCAGATCATACGTGGCTGAGGTGAGATGTGAACAGGCGAGCTGGGTGCTACCAGTACACGGGTGCCAGGAACCCTCTGCAAGTCCAAAGCCAAATGACTGTAGGCTCAGATGCAGGGACAGCTTGTTGGCTGGGAGCTGCCACATGAAAGCATCAGTCCTAGGGAATTTGAATCAGAAGGTCAATCCACTTATCTTCCTTGAGAGGAACCAGGAGAAAGCAAACACCCAACTCCACAGGCACTAGGCACTGGAAAGGGTAAGCTGAAGGTACCATCCCTTGGTCTAAAGGTAAATGTGGCACACAGGCCAGTCTCCTTGTCTGCACTGTGTCTGGGTACACACTAGAGGTGACCCCATTCCCCTGAGTCTTCCCTAGAAGCCACAGAGCATCTGTCCCTTGAGTCAGGGTACATAGCCTTTCTTCCTAGAGCCCCAGTTCTGCATCCTTTTCAGGGCATCTTGATGTCCCAACTCACTAGCTCAGGAAATCATTGTGTCTTGATGATGATCCAAGGTCAGGAGGAAAAGAGCCCACACATACTCTGGAACAACAGACTTCCAGGAATAGAAGGAGGCATCTAATCAAGTCTAACTCACTGGTCTCCCCAAACAGAAGAGTCCTGGACCCAGCTCAGGGCTACTTTTGACTCTGTGAGGTGGCTTTGGCCTGTTCTCTTGGCTGGAAGGAAGCTGAAGGGATGGATATTAGTAAAGCTCAGAGCGCTCATTCATTTGCTTGCTGTCAGGCCCTGGCAGTGCTCTCTGCTCTAAGTGAGGCTCAGCTGCTGCTGTGCTGGTCAGAACTCTCTGTGGGACAAGGCCCACTGGACATGACAGCTGAGGTGCTGATAAATGGAGCTGCCTTGGACTTCTTAGGCATCTCTGGCTACAGTTGAGTATGTTTCTGTAATTAGAATCCCAGTACGTTGCTGTAGTGTTCTTAATTGCCCCAAGACACATCTCAAGACATCTAGAAGGTTCTGAACATTTTGTTTGCTCCTAGGTGGCTGTTCATAATGTCTCTCACTGAAGTAGAGAACTGGTTCATCAGCAGACTTCAGTGAGTCAAAACTAATGGTTGCTCATGAATGCTGTGATGTAGCCATCTTAACTTCAGGGTGGGAACAAGCGAAAGTGACCTGTAGTCACCATGTGGTGTCCGAAAGGCCTCCCTGAGCTTGCCCACTGTCAGCTTTCCTGTTGCCAATGGATTCTGTGATGACAGCCTCCCTGGAGCATGGCCTAGTGGGTCTCTGCTGTGCTCGGTGGTAGAGGTAGACACTGACTCTCTTGAGTTCTCTGAGCTTCTTATTGGAGAGATGTGCTCTAGCAGCCTAGAAAAAACAAAGAACAGTCTGGGTAAATGACAAGAGGCAGCTCCTCACTTGCTAGGAGACAGTGAACTGAAGGGAAAGGTAGGTTAAGTGCAAATTGGTTCTATTGGCTAATCAAAGAAAAGTGAAGGATGCAGAGGGATGTGGGGCTCCAGCTGTGGGCTGAGACCAGCGGCACACAAACACTTCGCGTCACTAAAACCACAGGCACAAGACAGTGCCATACTTGGATTTTCCTTTTTTGAGACAGGGGTCTCACTACATAGCTCTGACTGTCCAGGAACTGGCTATGTAGACCAGGCTGGCCTTGTACTCGGAGATCTGCTTTCCTCTGCCTCCATACCACTCCTGGCCACACCTCAACTTTCACATACAAAGTCACTGAATTCTAGTTGATTCTTCAGAGTTGGACACCATCATCTCCACTGGATGACGGGACACTGAGACAAAAGGTTCAGCAGTACACATAACACTGCCAAAGGAGGAGACTGCCGCTGACAGACTACCTTCTTTCCCCTCATGGACCAAGACATTGGCTTTAAACATGGTTCTCTGGCTATGTGTGGGGCTGTAGGTCTTTAATCCTAGTGTCTAGGAGGCAGAGGCAGGTGGGTCTTGGTGAGTGAAGGCTAGTTTACTCAGAAACAAAACAAAAAGCAAGTAACTTGATTCTTCTTTTCAAAGGGGTATAGCTAAGTGGCAGAGCACCAGCCCCGCACTCACAAAACCCTGTGTTTTATCCCTAAGACCACAAAACCCAAACACCATGAACCTGGGGCAGGGGGCGGGGAGATAAGTCAACACTGCTGCCCAGGCACCACTGCAGTGTCTCTCAGGCCAAGCTGATTGAGTATCTGATTGAGCCTGTCCTATACATCCTAAAATGTGGAAAACACATCAAAGAATAAATTATTATATGTAATTTAATCCAGAAAGGGTCCATGTGGCTCAGTTAGGAAATGGCCGAGCTGGGGTCAGCTCTGTTTCTCTTAAGTTAAGGGTGCTTTATGCATCCACTCAAAGCAATAGTTCTCACTGCCAATGACAAGAGTTATCAGAGCACTGCACAAATCGAATCAAGACAATGGGTTGTTTGACTAATTTCAATTCTTGCAAAGTCTATGTCCACATTGTCACTCTCCTGGAACATCAAACTGCTCCAGTCCAGTTCCTGCACTCAGGGATCCAGGTGTCCTTAAGCCAGCTTTCTGACCAACATCTACTCTAGTTCTGAAGGGCGAAGCCTACAGAGGGCTCGAAACACCAGGCTTGCAAGCTCTCTGTGGCTCAAATACTCTTCTATTCCTCATTAAGAATAGGGGTCATGTGATGGTTCATGCCTATAAATCCCAGCACTCTAGAAGCTGAAGCAGAGGATCATGGTGAGTTCAAGTCCATTCTAGGCTATATAGCTAGTTCCCAGCAGCCTGAACTACATAGCAAGACTCTGTCTTAACAAACAAACAAACAAACAAACAAAGTAAACATCAGACCCCGGAGGAGCACTGTGCATGTAATTTAGCCGTATTTGATGGTTCATGCCTATGACTCCAGCATTCCACAGGCTTAGGCAGGACTGAGTGAGGCCAGTTTAGGCTACACAGTGAGATCCAAGACAACTTGGGCTAGCGTGAGACCCCATCTCAACAAAATAAACAATAAAACAAGTGGGCTGGCAAATCACGGCAGCACTTCTTTCTGCCAAGTTTGGTTAGCACATGCCACACCCAGTCATTCTGTGCCATCTGTTAGGGCTGTACAAGATGTGACCAGGTGAGTGGCTACAAAGACTAGAACAATCACATGGAATGACACTGAGCCACCCTGTTGAGTGGCCCTCTGGGTATATATGGACACACACACCCTACTTTTGTGGCCCTCTTGGTGTGAACAAACACATACTATCTTTGGTTTCCCCTCAATACCGAGAGAAATGTGATTCTGTACCCTAAAACCTGAGCACACATCCTTAAGGACAGGGCAATGGGCTGGGACAAGGATGCTGCCTTGCCACCTGGTAGCACTCCAAGTTTCCAATGTCCCAGAGTGTGTGGACAACTCCTCTAATCCAGCACCATGCTGCTCAAGTATGCTATATAGCTTCTACACCAGCTGATACTCATTTTCTCACAATTTCACTCTATTAGATTCTCATATTTGATTAAGCTTTCCTCTTCCATGGGGATCAAGACTGGTAAACTACTCTGGGGGATGCTTGTATAAGGGAGTGCAGTGTGGGAAAACCTCTACCTGGAAGGTTCTACCCCATAGAGAGGGGCAGTACAAGCAGCCTGGTCCAACAGCAGCCTGGCTTGCACTTTGTGACAGTGCATCAGCAAACCTGTGGCCAGGCTAGTGCCACAGGAGGCACCAGAGACACACAGCGTTGTTTCGGCTTCTAGAAAGAGGATGGCTAAACTCATATAGTTGTCATTCTTCTCATTGTGGAAACTGTCTGAAAAAAGCAACTTGAGGGAATCCTTGGCTCCTGGTTTGAAGGGATACAGACCACTATGGTGTGGAGTATGACACAGTTGGTCACATTACTGTAATGGGAAACAGACAACTGAATGCTCAAGTTTCTCATTTTATGTGTATGTCTCTAGTGCTGCTGTCTGCATAGGGGTAGGGGGTAGATTAGAGGACAGTTCTAAAGAGTTGGGACTCCACTACCATATTTTGAATGGGTTTCAGGACAGAACTCAAATTATCAGGCTTCTGTGAGAAGCAAGTGCCTTTACTTGCTGAGCCATCTCAATGGCCCAGCTTTCTCCTTTTGAATTTACTCTAGGACCCAAGCCTGTGTGACAGTGCTACCAAAATTTAGCATAGGTCTTCCTTCTTCAGCTAAATCTCCCTGGCAACACCATCACAGACACACCTGATGTGTCTCCTAGGTGATTCTATATCCAGTCAGGTTGACTATGGAGACTAGCAACCGAACTACCAGGGAATACCTGCAACATTTGGGCAGTGCCCTCTCATGGTTTCTGTACCTGTTGACAAGCCCTTCTCTAGGTCTGGCTGAGGATCCCTTCTTCAGGGCGGACTCCCCAAAGACTAAAGCCATTGTTCACTACTTTATGCCCAAATCTCTGCCCTTTCTCCCAACTTACCCTACAGGTCAGCAGTTACTTGCTGTCTTTAGAACACAGACCTCACAGAGCACTCGAGACAGCGGGTAGACACAGTCACGTGGTCTTGTTCTGCTGACCAGCAGGAAGTGGAATTGACTTGAATGGCAGGCAGGCTGCTGTGGGGCGAGGCCACAGTTGATTTTCAAGGTATAGTGGATAGAAGCTGCTGATGGCACCCTGGAGCTACAAGACCTAGTCTAAGAAATCTGCCCCTATGCCAGGGTGCAAGGATCAGCTGAGACTTTGGATAAATCCAGGCTACTTGTCTAAGATGTGGCTGGGACAAGGGAACAGGAACACAGTACAGCCCAGTTCTAGGCCTAGGGGTTGAGCTCAAAGACTGCTGTTTCAGCCAGAGGAAGGAAATTTTAGGATCACTGAAGTCAGCTGCACAGAGATGGGCAGGATTTGGTGCTGTTCAAGGGGACTGGTCCTCAGAGTTGGTCAGAGGGCTACCTGTCATCCACCTCAGGGTTCCTTGCCCCTAGCCGACTGTATGGGGCTGGGCATGCAAGAGTCAGAAGCCTTCAGAAGAGACAAAAGCACATGGTTGGCTCAGACAGAGGCAGCAGAGGAAGGCAGTGGCCCTTGCCAATAGGGGTGTCACTTTAGTTCTAAAGTTCTCGGTGACCCAAAGCTGTTCCAAAGATGCCCTGAGTAGTATAAAGTAGTCTGGAAAATGGCTGGAGCTTCAGGAAGCCCCAGGAAGCACCGTGTTACCACTAAGTTGTAGACTCACAGGGCAGAAAGCTTCCGTGGGCTCTTATGTCTGATGGGTAGATTTTCCTTTCAATGACAAGAGACGGGTGGCCAGGTGAGTCATCAACAGCACACTGCATAAGAACTCTGGACCATCATCAGGTGTCTGACAAGGATTCATAGTTGCAGGCTGCCCTGCTCAGTGCTTCTTCCTCGGATGACGCTTACGATGCCGGATGAGGCAGGAACTGTAGGCGAAGGATTTTCCACACTCCTCACAGCCATAAGGCTTCTCTCCAGTGTGCGTTTTCTGGTGTTTCAGAAGGTTGGAGCCACAGTTGAAGGCTTTTCCACACTCCCCACATTTAAAGGGCTTCTCACCAGTGTGAATTCTTTGATGTTTGGTGACATCTGAGCTGTGCCTGAAGGTCTTCCCACACTGGTCACACTTAAAGGGCTTCTCTCCAGTGTGAACTCTCTGGTGACGAATGTGATCTGTCTTGTGTTTAAAGATCCGTCCGCATTCACCGCATTCATAGGGTTTTTTCCTCTGAAAAGGAACAAACACGGGGACACCCTCAAAGTCATCTTTAAATGAGGCATCGAAGGCATCAAAGATATGTGCTTCATCTTCAGGACTCAGGACAGGCTCTTTTCGGGGTTTTCGGGGCTTTCTTGGCTTCTTGGTTGGCTTTTTACCCTTTGATGTTTTCTCTCCTTTGACAGGGGCCTTTTGTACACCTGCCTCCTCCTTTGGGGCCTGGTTCTTCTTTTTCCTAGTTGCAGGCTTCTCCATTGCTGCTCTTAGAAAGCAGGAAGCTCCCTGGAGGCTAAGGAAGGCAGAGGGTTCCCAGCCAGTGGCTGCCTGGCTCCTCTGGGACTTCACTCAGGGAAAGCTCACCACATCCTGCTTATGAAGTTGTATCAAGCAGTTCGAACCATGGTCTTCTTGCTTCTGGAGGCAAAAGCATGAACAACAGGTCAAGGGCAGCTCTCAGTGCTGCAGTCCCACCCCTCCACTGTCTTCCCAGCTGCTCACAAGATGAGCTTCTCAGACTAAAGTGGACTCCCCAGAGTTCTAGCCCCAGACCTAGAAGCTGAGCACAGAGACTGTTGTCCACAGCATGGTCATCATTTTGAGTGACTCTCTCACTCAGTACTGAAATTCCTTGGCCTGAAGACAAGGTTTTCACACATCCCAGAGAAAGTCATACCCATCATGGACCAATGGCCATTTTCCACCTCCCCAATTAGAACCTTCCCTGTTCTTCCTTATCCTCTCTACCTGCCCACATCGGGACTGTGCAAATACCCTGGAGTAGTAATTAACTCTATCACACACAGCCTGGTTTTGAGCCTGGAAAACTCAGGGCTGTCTTTATAATCCACAGCAGCCAGCAAATCCCATCATATCCCCAAAGTCTGGCCCTTGTACTGATGAACCTCTCTCTCCGTGAACTCTCTTTATCTCTAAACCTGCACCATCCCCTTTACCCTTGGAGGCTCAAAGGGGTGGGCTATGCTGGCAGTTCCATCTAGAGCTCCAATACTTTTCCAAAAACAAAACTGTCACTTTGGGAACACACTGTAATTTGTTCTAAGCAGCAGACAAATACCCACATACCTAACCCAGCAGATAAAATTCTTATCTGGAGTTCAGCTTATCTTATCTTGAATATTCAGAGTCCAAGATCCCGGCGACTACCAGCTAGGTATGGGCTTGCACTATGTCAGCATCTCAAAGTTTTTGTCGATTGTGGGGCAGCTCAGGAGACACCCGAGAGTCCCTGTCTACAGCAGCACTAAGTACCAATTCAAACACCATCACTCTGGTGAGAGGAATGACAAGCGGGACCCAGGTGTCTGTGTTTGCTCACCAAGGATCGTCCTCATCGAAAACTGAAATAGTCACTAAAACCAGAGAAGACCACAGCGACTATCATATTCCTCCCTCCCTTCACAGGCCTGTGCATAGAAGTAGGTGCGAGTGATTCAGGCAACTTAGTTGAATTCAGCTGACCTAAGGAATCAGGTTCATCAAAGTGCTGCTGGACACGGCAGGACAAGGAACTCAATGCATCCAGCAACAAGGGGCTTCGCTAGGTAGCCCGGCCCACCTTCCCCGCCTCCAGGACCTCCGTAACACAGCTGAGGTAGTCCACAGAGAAACGACTCAGAAGCCGGCCTTCGCCGGGTCGCGGATACCGAGCACACACGAAGAAAATACCTGATGGGTGCCGAGCGCAGACGCCGGCTGAACGTGGCGGTAGGCAGGCTGACCGGCGGGCTGGCGACCGTTAACAATGCCCACTTGAGCCCGCCACTCCCGCGCCTAAAGGCGCCCGCCCCTCTCGTGCCGCTCTACCTTCCTCAGCCTCTCGGTGGTGCTGCGGGGCGCTCCAAGCCCCGCCCACCACTCTAAGTCATCTCCAGTGCCGCTCTAGGGCCCTCGCCAGGCTCTCGGTGGTACCAACGCATGCTCCGTAGCCCCGCCCGTAGCCCCGCCCGTTCGTCCACGCCCTTCTGGCGCCGCTCTAGGAGCGGTCGCCAGGCCTCTCTGTGATCCTGTACTGCACCTGTAGGCCCGCCTACCTCTCCCCGCCCCTTCGGGAGACACTGCCCTAGTAACGCGGCGCCTGCGGCCTTGAGTTTAGCTTGGGAGAATGCTATGGAGGCGTCTGTGCCTGTGCGAACTTTTGGACTGCGGGTGGCGCCTTTCCCTCGGCGTGCGCCTTTTCTTCTCAGGGCCCCAAGCCTTCTTCAGGTTTCGTGTCATTTGTTAGTCGTTGGGCTTGTCATCTGTGCTGAGCCGGGATGGCCGACTCAGTAGTGCACGGCCTGTGTCCCCTTGGAATTATCCGACCCCGCACCCCTCTCTCCGGCAAAGCCAGGGATAGACTTCCTCTGTTCTGTCTCCTAACGTGGGCCTTTACAGATATTTAAATCTGTTCACTTTTTGTGCTCTTCCTACTTTCTGGGTATATTATCCATTATTATATTTTGTCCAGACAGGCTTAGAATTAACAATCTCCTGCCTCGGCCTCTTTCGAGTTTTGGGGATTATAGGTGTGGCTCATGGGCGTTTGGAGAATGCAGTTATGAGAAACTGATAGCTGAGAGATGCAGTGTGTTTGGTTAACTCTCCCTGGGGGCGCCATTTTGCATGACTATTACAAAATGTTAGCCTCCCCTGCTGCAGAAGCCGATATCAAACCTCTTTCAAACCAGTGAGCTGCCGTCTTCACCTCATTCTTTTAGACCCAATGCCAACATGTTAGATAAACGTAATTGTCCAGTGTGCGACTTGGCGGAGCTTGCCGATTATCATTCAGGCGTCGCTGTCTAGACTCACAAGAGTGGCTGTGTATTGAATGGTGGTTCATTCAGCCCCCTGAACAGCTGCCTCCGCGCTGTGTGCATCACAGCGTTGGGATCCTTTGTCCACTGAAGGACGTGTTTACAAGGTTGTTGTGAAGCACCCCCCCTCCCTTCCCCGTGCTGTTTCATTTCCCTGGGACCATGCCCAGGAATGCAGTTGCTAGGTCCCAAACTGCATGTTGTCTTTGCAAGAATCAGACAAGCTGCTTTCCAGAGAGCCTGTGCCATTTCTCATTTGTCCCTATCAGCTGCATAGGGCTTTCTGCCTCACCAGCATTTGGTGTGGGGAGGTAGGCATCTCCTTTCTTTTTTCCCCCAGAAGGCTAGTGGTCTGTGTGCTTCCTGACAGCTTTCATAATAGTCCCCAGTGACAAGTCTCTTACATATCCTCTAATGAAGTGGGTTGAGCTGGATGTGGATACCATTCCTGTTCTTTTGGCTCTCAGGCATGCTCCGGTTTGTCCCTACTCCCATCCCCCTTCATTTGTGGAAGAGATTCTGTTTTGGAGCGGCTCCCCTCTGGAGAATTATACAGTTCTTTTGTCAGCGGGACTCAACTGTTAAGACATGGGCTTGCTCAGGTGGTCCAAGTTTTTCTCTAAGATGACAATGAAGTGTCTTTTGCTAAGAAGCTCCAGTGTCTGGGCACAGGCTCTGAGCCATCTGGACACATTCCTTTTGTCTGGTGGGCAGGAGTATTTGGTGTGCACAGTCTAGGGTCAGCCTGAGGAGGTGCTGTCTCCAGTGATATAAAACTGAGATGTGTCTGTGTTCAAGAGAATTCCCAACAGTGGCAGTGGCCGTTCACATGGGAACCTGGCTACAGAGAAATGGGTAATGTAGGACCTCCCCAGTGGCAATGGATTGTCCCTGTGTTAGTGTTACTGGTTTGTCCCTGCGTCACTGGCTCCTACAAACCACAAGGTCCTTGGAAGGGGAGTGGTAATGAGTCTCCTTCCTCAGGATTTCCTGACATGGGGATAGCATTTGCTCCCCCCCCCCAACTACCAGGGTTTTTCAAGGACCAGTAAGACCACTTTAAATGGCTGCTTTCTGTCCTGGGAGGCAGGATGGCTCCAGAGACCCCAGAGGAATCAAGTCCCAGGATTCTGTCTGTGTCAGTGAAACTGGAACCAAGAACAGGACAAGCGACCCTACAAGTGGGTGTTTGTCATGAATATACAATGTCAGAAGCAGATAAACACATGTGTCTTTTTACAATACCAGAGTTTACTGAATAACAAATTCACAAGCGACGCTGGCTTCTTTGACTGGCAGTTGTCAAGTGGCCCTAGTTTGCTCTGCTAGTGACCGAGGTAAGCCCTGGTCCTTTTATTCCTATTGTGACTACTAATGTTAACACTCTGATTACACCTCAAATGGCACACAGTAGGCATACCTGGAACCGTGGCCATCTGTCTGTCAGCTGTCATCTCTCAGTCTATTGTCCAGCCGTAGGCAGGTTACAGAGTGGCTGCAACAGAGCTAAGAAGGTTACCGAGGAATTGAGGGAGGCCACAGTGAAGGTAGCGGCAGGGAGCTGACAGAGAGTCAGAGTCCCTGGTGGGTGAGGTAACAAGTCCTGTTGGGGAGCTGCTGCTAGGGACACTGGCTGAGGCAAGAACCCACAACTGGAAGGGCAGTCGAGGCAATGGGCAGACCTGTGTCCAGTTGGGCAAATAAACAGATGGATGGAGTTGACTCCTTCAGTGGTGAAGACCAAGCTAAGCGGAAGCTGGCTGCTGGGTTTTCTTTGCTTGCCGGTTCCTCAGCTAGAGTGTATATGCAGGGTGGTCGGAGGTCAGGCTTTCGGGAGCTGTTCCCATCATACTATTGGCATCTTCTTAAAATCTCCTTATCTTTATGTTTGTGTGAGCACAGGCACGTGTGTACACATGGTGGTCCGAGGACCATTTCGTCAGTCCTTGGGGCAGGCTTTCTTTGCTGTTTGTTGCTACAAATGTGAGGCTAGCTGGTCCTTGGGCTTCTGGGGATTCTCTGGTCTCCTCCTCCCATCTTGCCATAGGAAGAACACGGGGATCATGGACATGTGCTACCACACTGGGCTCTTCCATATATTGAGGGTCACAGCTTAGGTCCTCACACCTGTGTGACAAAAGCTTTACCCACCAAACTATCTTCCCAACCCTAGTTCTATTTTTTAACTTAAATGAAGTTGTGTGTGTGGGGGGGGGTGTTGGGGGGCTGGAGAGATGGCTCAGCAGTCAAGAGCACTGATTGCTTTTTCAGAAGTCCCGAGTTCAGTTCCCAGCAACCATAGGGTGGCTCTCAACCATCTGTAATGGGATCCAGTGTCCTCTTCTGGTGTGTCTGAAGACAGCTACAGTGCACTTATATATAATAAATAAGTAATTAAAAAAAGGTGTGTGTATGTGTGTGTGTGTGTGTGTGTGTTTGTATGTGTGTGTGTGTGTATGTGTGTGTGTATGTGTGTGTGTGTGTGTTTGTATGTGTGTGTGTGTGTGTGTGTGTTTGTATGTGTGTGTGTGTGTGTGTGTGTGCGCGCACACACACACACATGTACAGGCCAGAGGAAGACAACGTCAGGCATCCTGTTCTGTCATGCTCCACCTTATTTCCTTGAGTCAGGGTCTCTCACTGACTCACTGGAGCCAGGAAGGCAGGAGGCCTCAATGATACCCCCTGTCCTCATCTCCCCACCTCAGCTCTGGGTTTATACGAAGCTATGCTCAGCCTTTTACTTGTATTCTGGGGATTTGAGCTCAGAACCTCATGTTTGCATAGCAAAAACTTTAACCCCTAGACTCCAGTCCCAAGAGTGGCTATTTTTATTGAATTTTTAACCTATCTTTATGTAATTCTTTTATACCTTACCTGTGTTGTTCTGGTCAAACGAATAGAGGATCTGAATCATTTCTTCCGCCTTGGGTGGAGACGTGACATTCTATATTCCTCCAAAGAGCATAACGTTACTACCTAGCAGGGTCCTTGTTGTAAAACCCATTGCCACCTCTCTTCAGAGTTAATCTAAATGGCTGGGTCACTCAAGAAAGCCAGCCATTCCAGGAATGTTAAGAAAATCATCCATGCCCAGGAGGATGGCTCAGCATGGAAGGTGCTTGCCACGAAGCCCGGTGAACTGAGTCTGGTCCCTAGGATCCACACAGCAATGGCTGATTTTACAATAGCACAGGCTTTGTTGGAAACAGACCTGTGGAGGGCAGCTTTCTAATTCCAGGAAGCTGACATCTGCTTCCAGGCTGGGATAACTACAGGGTAAAAAAGGGGAAAGAGAAAAACGTTCCTTATAGGCCTACTGTTGGCTGTTGCTAGGGGTAACAAGAGAAATAAGGCAAATGGTAGGTAAAGGGACATCAGGTGATTAGTAAGCGTCTCTCAGGCCTGTTACCTGGGCTGATAGGCTGGGGAGTGCCAAGAATGAAGAAAACAAGCCACCGGGAACCAAAGCCTTTATATTTCAGGAATTGTCGTTGTTTAACTAAAATGAAGGAGCATGACACACTGACATGGCCATGGCTCACAGATCCTACCAGACTCTGCTGTGGAGGGATCTCTAGGGTAGGGGCCACCCTAGGGCTATAAGGGGGCGACTAAGAGTTTCCTGTTCAAGGTGACTGGAGGCTCCATGCTGACTCCTGGATTTTATTGGTCCCTTAATATGTAAAACATTTGAGCTTTGATGGCTGCTAGACCTGAGTGTGCTTTGATTCATGGGAACCTCCCCAAACACTGAGAGGCAGTGGTTAGATATGGAGGAAGGGCAGTACACAGGAACAACACCAAGCTTGTCTCAAGGTCAGGCAGTTAACTCTCCGAGTGTACTTTTAGATTTCTCCTTAGCAAGAAAATATGCTAGGAGTTGGCACATTGCTAGGGCACGCCCTGCATACCCCCATTCGCTGTGTGTAGCCGCTTTGTCTGAACTGGAACATCTCTCCCTCCCCAGAGGAAGGCTCTTAAGACTCAGGCAGTAAGCAAAATGTGCAACATTTACAAAAGCAGGAAATTATTGCCTTTGAGAGGAGACTTCCCACAAGGCCCAGCTACCTGCAAGTTATGCAGAGAGCTCTAAGGATGTTGTATTTGTGAGTTGGTTTCTGTGTTGGAGGTGGGATTTTTTACCTTTGAGTTACCCATGCTTCTGTGGGTAACCCTAAACGACTCGCTGGTTTATTAAATTAGATGTGGAGGGCTTCTCTCTTTGGTCTATCATTCATGTCTAGTCTGGAGTGAACAGATGTGTATTTACACTTTCCCAGGAAGAGTCACACAACACCGTGGGGGAGTTTCTCCTGATGGTGTGAACTGTAAATGCAAAGGGGGAGCCTGAATCACAGCTACCTTTAAGGGATTAGAAAAGATGGTTATTTGCTCAACCTAAAGTCCTTTCAACAGTGACAAAGCCAGACAGGGCGCTGTAGAGATGCCTCAATGGTTAAGAGCCTTGGCTGCTCTCTCAGAGGACTTGTGTTCAATTTTCAATACCCACGTAACAGCTCACAACCTCCTGTAACTTCAGCTCTAGGGGATCTGACAGTCTCTTCTGGCATCTGTGGGCACCAGCTATGTAAGTGGTGCACAGACACATACAGACAAGACATCCATGCATACAAAATTAAGAATAGGCATTTTAAAAGAATTATTTTTTTATTTCATGTATATAATTACACTGTAGCTGTTTTCAACACACCAGAAGAGTCCACCGGATCCCATTACAGATGGTTGTGAGTCACCATGTGGTTACTGGGAATTGAACTCAGGACCTCTGGAAGAGCAGCCTGTGCTCTGAACCGCTGAGCCATCTCTCCAGCCCAAGAATTGGTATTTAAAAAAATCTTTAAAAGAAGCTTTCACTACATAGATGCTAGGGTGCAGATCTGAGTGTCTTCCAGATTTAGAAAAGCACCTGGAAGTCATAAGTATATTCAAGTTACCAAGGCTGGGAAACCAATCCACTCCAGGTGCAAGGGCCAGGCACAGCTGTGAGATTATGGGATGTTTTATGGTAGAATAAGATATGGATGATACTTACACGGTTATTCAGAACATCCTAAAACAGCCCGTACTTGCAGGTATAGCAGCTGCAGGTGTTTCTGGGGCTTCTGGAACGTTGGAACACTTTGGCCTGAATTGCTCATCCTTTGTCTAACTTGATAGAGTGGTTCCGTGTGAGATTGGGACAGACAGGCTCCGTAAGGCTTGAGGATTTTCTTGGGGGGGAGGATGAACTAAACAGTTGTATGCTTCCGCCACCCAGTGTTCCTTCGTGTTAGAAGTCACCAGAATCTCAGAGGGCTATGACCAGGGGCTGCATAAGAAGCGGCTTGAGCAATACAGTCCTGGTGGAGCTTTGGCCTCAGTCATGGAAAAGATAGGATCTTGGTATGCAGTGCCAGAACAGCAATTTGCTGGCTGTGTATAAAGCATAGTGGCAGACGGAACCCATCGCTGGTGACAGTGACAGTGGAAGTAACTCTGATAAAAGGCTGGGATGAAGGAAGCCTTGTGAAAGGTCAAACCTCTTTCCGGGTTGGCACGGAATGTAATTCTGCAAGAGTGGCACATATTTATGGTAATATGGTGTGGTGCTTGTCAGCCCTCTCACCAAGGCCCTCCAGGTTGCACTGGACTCAGTGTCTTTTCAAGGCATTTGAACCAATACCCAGCCAGGCAAGGTGCTGACAACAGTTCTCATTCCTGTGGATGCTTGTCATATCGAGACTGGAGACAAGGTCACCAGACAGGAGTGGGTGTTTGCATCCGCATGAAGAAATGTTTTCACCATGTAGTTGGAGAGAAGAGAGGTGAGGGGTGGTCCACAGCTGACTCAGTGCCAGCTCTGAGGCTTGACCGGTGGCATCATTTGCGAACAGATAGCTGTATTCGATGGTCAGTGGGAAAGAGAGAGCAGGTAAGCTCTGGGCTGGCCATGGTGAGGACAACAGCCGTGCAAAGAATGTATAACAGAGCTCAGAAGAAACCAGAGTCTCTAGTGGTTCCTCACATGGCAGCACACAGCCTGTGGAGCCTTCTGAAAACTAGGGATCAGATATCTTTCCCCAAATACAATATGCAGGCATTCTGCTTCAAGTGCTGCAAGAAGCTATTTGCTGGGTTCATATAAAGTCTGATCACCAGAGAGCCAACAGAGAGTCCTGGGAAAGGAGCCAACATCTCCAAGTAACACTTGTATATCCTGCATGCTGTTTTGACACCTGGGCTCTGCTTCCAATTAGGACCTTGGCAAATATATGCTATGGTGAGGCATACACAGTCTACCTGTCCACTGTGGGACTGGCAAGAAGACATCATAGGGCTTATGTCCATGGGCAGGGTAAGCAAATATCCTCTCATCTGCATATTGCCAGAGGCTTCTTACCAGCATCACCATGTAAACAGACTGGTGATGTCACCAGGGGTCTTACCCAAGTCAGTGTTAAGTATTGGCACTCTGGAAAACTAGCAATCATGAATACTGAAGCGCATAACTAGGCTGAGAAAGTCCAGTGATGCATCTACCTGTCCTATAACACTGCAGAGGCTGGGTTCTTGAACTAACAGGTTGCTGTAACGGCAGTTAAAGACTTAAATGTATAATGTACCCTAAAGGTCTGGGGAAAAGTATCTCCATAATCAAGAAAGTTGTTGAGCACAAATCCCAGGGTTCATTACCTCACTGTGAGTTAGTGGTCGGGAGGCTTGACTTGTTAGGATTTTACGCTGTCAACAGACACCATGACCAAGGCAACTTTTTAAAAAAGATTTATTTATTTTTATTTATATGAGACATTTTAGCTGTCTTCAGACACACACCAGAGAGGGCACTGGATCCTATTACAGATAGTTGTGAGCCATTGTAACCCACTGGGTTACAATTGAAATTGTTCCTGGAAATTGAACCCAGTACCTCTGCAAGAACACTCAGTGCTCTTAACTGCCGAACCATCTCTCTAGCTCCCAAGGACAACATTTAATTGGGGCTGGCTTACAGGTTCAGAGGTTTAGTCCATTATCATCGAGGCAGGCATGGTGCAGGGGAAGCTGAGAGGCTGCCAGCAGAATACTGGCTTCCAAGCAGCTAGGATGAGGGTCTTAAAGCCCACATCCACAGTGACACACCTACCCCAACAGGACCATACTTTCTAATAATGTCACTCCCTTGGCAAAACAGATACGAACATCACAAGGCTCCTGAGGCCTCCTGTACCATATGGGACATTGCTACGTTGTCTGGTTATCTGCTAGAACTAGATGGTAAGTTGTAGCTGGAGACACCACACGTTCTAGATGTAGGACCTAGGGAAGTTAACCTATGATTGGGTGGGAAGCTTCCTCCCTTTTTACTTGCTTTCCTAGTGTCAGAAAGTGCTATGTGGGCTGCTAGGAAATCTGTCCCCAATAGTCCAGCATGGGTGGCAACCCAACCTGCTTGCAACTGTGGCATTCCAGGAACATACGCTCACTGGTATGAAGTGACGGGACTGTTAAAGGTGCAAACAGCTGATTTCAGGTCGAATTTAAGGCCCACTCCACAATATGCTTGATGCTGTGAGCCAGGACAAAAATCAGAGGTCCCAGCATGAAGAGTCTTGCTATTGCCGGTTAGAAAATGTGACGAGCCTATCAGATTACCTTCTAAACAAGTGTCAACACTCACAGATTACTGCAACTGTCAGACTGTTCAGTAGAAATTCTTTTTACGGTTGTGGAAGTTACTGCAGAGATTCCTAAGTGGTCACACTGCTGGATTTGTGGACAACTTACCATCTCAAGTTAAGCATGTATATCCTGGACTGAGGACATTTCTTCTGTTCCAAGAAACTAGACTGACTTCTTAGAACCTCTTGAAAAGCAATGGTTTCTTCCAGTAAGTAACATGTGCACTGAAAAATATATTCACTGGTGGGCTCAGGTCAGAGGAGTCTCTGGCTATTGTCCACTGAAACAAGATAAAAAGGACACAGGGCATTTGGATGTCCACGACTTAAAAAACAACATCTAGGGATTAAACCTAGGCCCTTATACATGATAGATAAGTACTCTGCTACTGAGCTGCATTCCAGGCCCTTTCTATGTATGTATGTGTGTGTGTGTGTGTGTGTGTGTGTGTGTGTGTGTGTGTGTGTGTCTTCATGAGTGTGAAGTCCAGAGGTTAAGGTGCCATCCTTGACCACTTTCTACTTTGTTTATTTTTAGAAAGGTTGATTTATTCTTATTTTATGTGTTTGGGTGTTTTCCCCGCACATGTGTATGTGCATGCATGATGCCCTCAGCAATAAGAAGAGAATGTTGGATACCCTGGACCTGGAGTTACAGAGGGTTGTGAGCTACTCTGTAGGTTCTGGAAACCAAACATGGCTCTTCTGCAAGAGTAGCAAGTGCTCTTAACTGTTGAACCATCTTATAAGCTCCTTTCCCTTACATTTTATTTTATTTGAGACAAGCTTTCTCTGTGTAGCCTTGGGCTGCCAATGGAATTTATTCTGTAAACCCGACTGGCCTGAAACTCAGATATCTGCCTGCCTCTGCCTTCTGAGTGCTGGGGTTGAAGTTGAGTGCTACCATGCCCAGCCCCACCTTATTTCTTGAGGTATGGTCCCTCATTGAGCAGGGAGTTTATCAATTTAGCCAAATAAGCCTGAGAGAGACACCTGTGTCGGCATCCCCAGAGCTGGGGTTCTAAGCATGCTGCAATATCCAGCTTTTGTTGGGGCTCGGATTGGAATTTGGCTTTATGAATACACGAAAGCACTTTATCTGCGGAGTCATCTCTTCAGTCCTCTTTTGGATTTTTAATTTTGAGACGGGGTCTTTTCGGTTCAAGGCTGGCCTTGAACTTACTTTCCTGCTTCAGCCTTCATTGAGATCATAGAACTGGTAGTATCAATTGTCAACCTGAAGGACTCTAGAATGACCTGGGTGACAGTCCTCTGGCCATGTGCATGGGGAGCTTACTTTGACTATATTGATTACCTCTTTCCTGTGGGTGGTGCTGTTTCCTCTGTGGGGCTTCCTGAACTGTAGAGTGGAGCATGTGAGCTGAGTACTTAACAATCCTTCATTTCTCTCTCTCTCTCTCTCTCTCTCTCTCTCTCTCTCTCTCTCTCTCTGCTGCCTCTTGATTGTGGACTTTATTGTGATTGGATGCTTTGAGCTCTTCCTGTCTTGATTTACCTGCCATGATGGTCTGGATGTTGAACTTTGACCCAAAGCAAATCCTTTCTCCCTTAAGCCACTGTTGCCAGAGTTTTTACAAAGACAGGAAACAAAACTAAGACATCACTATGCCTGGCTTGTCTGCGAGACTTTGCTCACTGGCTTGGATTACTCCATTATCTAAGGGGGTTGGTTACTGTTATCTGAAGTAGTGCTGTGGCAGACAATCACCATCCCTGAGTAGAAGAGAAAACACAATACCTCTCCTAAAGAGAGCACACTTAAGGTTCAGAGAGCATGGCACAGGGGCACAGACAAACACTGTAAGAGTCAGAGGAAGGATGGAACGTAGCTATTTCTTTTGAGTTCGCCATGACCTTTACCAGTGCGAAAGTTGAACAGCTGTGGCGCCTACAGGGGATCTTGGGCCAAAGTCTTCTATGCTGGCTAGTTTTTGTCAACCTCACACAAAGTAGAGTCTTTTAACAAGAGAGAAGCTTGACTGAGATGATGCCTCCACCAGATTGGCCTGTAGGAGGGTTGCAGGGGCATTTTCATGATTTATGATTGATTCGGTAGGATACAGCTTCCTGTGGGCAGTGCCACCGTTGGGCAAATGGTCCTGAACTGTATGAGAAAGCAGGCTGAGAAAGCTATGGAAACCAAACATTTCTCGTATCCCCAGTTCCTGGCTCCTAGCTCCTGTCTTGAGCTTGGGTCATGAATTCCCTTCATGATGGACTGTGATGGGGTCATGTAAGCCAAATAAATCCTTTCCTCACCCCGCTGGTCTTGGTTGTGGTGTTTTATCATAGCAACAAAAAGCAAACTAGGACAGTGAAGTAAGTTGAACTGTACGGGAGGCAGCTAAGTCTACAACATTGGGCTATTAAGAGAAGGTCACAAGATACCTATTCAGAGATTCTAACTGCTATCTCTCCTGTCTGAACTGCATGTCCTCTCAGTGTCTGTGAGTCACTGTGTGTAACCCCAGAAGATTCATTGGTAAAATTTCCCAAGCTAAACTTGGTGGGATCTTACTTTAGTCCATTGGCTCCCTCCCTGTTTGGAACAAACACTTGTTTCTTTTATGTGAAGCGTCACATGGCAGGGCATAAATATACAACACAATCTAGGGGGACACTCACAGGCTTTGTATGGAAGGGAGACCCTCTGAATCTATCAGCAGTCCCCAAGGACATTGTGTAATACTGGGTAGATCTAGGCCTGAATCTAGGCTAAGGATATCCTCCCCCTCCCCCAGCTAGTAGTCACCATGGGCCCACACAAGGAAAGAACTAAGGGTCTTGTGCTTCAGTACATTTCCAAGGCCACCCAGAGGCTGTTCTGAAGCCTTAGGCTTGCTTCACTTGGGTACCACTGGCCAGGAAACTAATATCCTTTTTGCTATACAACATCTCCGGTAGACCGAGTTCTACTAGAGTCAAGGCACATACATCTCTCAGACTAGGTAACTTGGGATGAGATTTCAACTGTCGTGTGAGAATGGAGCCAGACCAAGGTGGCTCACAGCAGCCCCACCCAGCCAACAGTGTACTCTTTTCCAGGCTGGACTCCTGTATCTGGACCAGTCTATTGAGGTGCCAGATTCCCTCCCAGACCACCAACCATCCTTATGGTTGCCCAAGCTGGACATGTGTGCATGTGTTTGGGCATGTATGTGATGGCTGAGTGTGATTTTTGGCCACAGACTCCAAGAGTTCCCAGAAAGCAGTCTCTCTATCTGACAACCCTTTTGTCTCCCTGTTGCTGACAGATCAGGAATTCTGTCATGTTCTGAACGGCAGCCTAGAAAGCCATGTTTAATTCCTACCTGTCCCCATCCCATCCCATATCGTGGCTGTGTTTGGAGAAAGGGTATTTACAGAGGCAATTAAGATAAGACCTGGTCATTAGAGTTGGCTCTGATTCAATATGGCTGAAGGAGAAGCAATCAGGACACAGGCATAGCCAGGAAGATAACCCTATTCTGGGGTTGTTACACCACAGTGTCAGCTATCAGACACCCAGAATGCTTGTTTTGGAAGCATAACAAAGCTTCCATTTTGTTTATTTATTGTATATTTGAGATAGAGTCTCACTCTGTTGCCCATCTCATCCTCCCAAGTTATCAGTAGAGAGAAACCCTACTGCAATCAAAACAAAACAAAACTGCAGCCGGTTACATCTTCTGTTCCTGGCATCTGAAAGCATGTTCTGGGTGGAGCTAGGTGAACTGAGCCCTGAGCTCAGTAGAGCAGAGCCCCTTTGTCGAGTGCTCCAAGCCTTCCCAGGAGCACAGCACCCAGGACGGGCCCACAGCAGATTCAGAGTATGATGGGGTCTGGCAGATGTTCTGCTTTTCAGGCAGATCCGGAGCTAGCTGTCACCGTCTTCCTTTACCTGGGGCTGAGTTCTCAACACCCTAAAGCTATGGCTGTCCGCCAGGGGAAAAAACTTAGAAGCTGGGAGAGAAGAGAGCACCATGGGAAGGTTGCAGGAGGGCCCTTCACAGAAGAGGCTCCTGGCTTGGTGATACAAAGAGCTGAGCATTGGTGCCTTAAGGGCTGAGGCCTGCGGATATTGCTCTGAGGAAGTGAGGATTCAGGTTTTGCTGAGAAAGCTGTCTTGCCCATTTCAGGGTTCTCAGGAGATGTATCTGAACCCTGGCCTTCCAGGCTCAGGGGGTCTACAGGAGCAGAGACTAAGATAATTTGACAGGTGGGGGGTCTACAGGAGCAGAGGTTCAGATAGTTTGACAAGGTCAGGGACTACAGGAACAGAGGCTAAGATGGTTTGACAAGGGCTGGAGAGATGGATCAGCGGTCCTGAGTTCAATTCCAAGCAACCACATAGTGGCTCACAACCACCTATAATGGGATCTGATGCCCTCTTCTGGTGTGTCTGAAGAGAACAGTGTACTCAAATATGTGAAATAAATCTTTTAAAAATGTAGCTTGACAAATTGATGTCGGCCTGCTAGTTTGCTCACACAGGCGAAGACATCACTGGGGAGACTGAAACTTGCTAGAAATGTGTCTGGGGTTCCATGAAAATGACTACACAATCTCAAGTATATTGTTGGCAAGGCAAGAAGTTTCACTTCTGAGGCCTGGAAGGATGGTTCAGCCATTAAAAGCACTCTCCCAGAGGACCTAGGTTTGATTCCCAGCATCAGACAGTGCCTCCTAACCTAACTCCAGACATTTACTTTCTAGCCTCTTAGGGCACCAGGCACTCACATGATGTACAGATGTATATGTGGGCAAGACTCCCATACACGTATAATAACATTAAACTGTTTTAGTTCTGCAAAGGATGCGTAACCATGCCAAATCAAGCAGGCAAGCATATTCAGCAGAGGTACCTCTGGGATTCTTTCCTATGCAAAAATGGTTCCAGGCCTCACTCTGAGGGCCCAGAAGAGACGGGCTTTACACTCTCACGATGCTGGCTGTCTTAGAACAAGGCAGCTGATAAGCAAAGGGAAATTTAAAAAAAACAAAAGAGGACACAATCCTGAGCACATATTTGATTCGAGAAGTGATACTTCCAAGGGAATTTGAATTTCTGCCAAGTGAATGGCTTCTTTACAATTTTAAAAATAATGGAACGTCGTCTTATTTAACCCTTTGACAGAAAAGATTTTATATTTTCTTTAGACTTCACACAGAATTAAGAGATAAAGGCACAGCTGGCCATGTGTCAAATTTAACTCCAGCACTCAGGAGGCAGAAGTAGACTGATCTCTGACAGTTTAAGGCCAGCCTGGTCTACTTAGTAAGTTTCAGGAGAGCCAGTGCTATGTAGAGAGAATCTTTCTCAAAAGAGGGGAGGGCACACTGAGAAATCCCCACTCCCCCCCTTTTTAAAAATAGACTTAATGAATTTTTTTTTTATGTGGTTGCTGGAGCCTGGGTCTTCTGAACAGAGACTCTGGTGTGGGTTTTTACAAGATGATCCGTGAATTCCTGATAAGGAGACTTGGTGAACACAGTCTTTCTTCAAAGGTCAGGGGTCAGGTAGCTGTAGGTCTTGGAGATGGCATCAAAGGTGGCCTTGGGAAAGCTGCCAGGTGGCAGTGCAGTCTCTGATTGAAGTGTAGCAGTCATCTATACCGGCCATCATCAGAAGCTTCTTGGGCACAGGAGCAAAGACAATGCCAGTGCATCTGGGGGCAGGGATGAGACGCCCCAGCACAGAGTCACAGTGGCCTGTCACCTTGCATGGGACAGTGTGGAGCTTGCCAATCTTGTTCCCCCAGTAGCCTCTCAGCACAGGGATGATGGAAAGCTTGGTCGGGATGATGGCCTCTCAGATGGCAATGGCAACCTCTTTGGAGCACTTAACACCAGGATCAACGCGACCACTGTAGTCCCCAATAGCGACAAAAGCCTTGAATCTAGTCTGCTGGCCAGCCTGGGTCTGCATCTGAACTGGCATGATTTTCAGAACCTCATCCTTTAAAGATGCACCCAGGAAAAAGTCAATAATCTCAGACTCCTTAATGGGCAGGGAGAACAGGTAGATCTCCAAGGACTTGATCTTCATGTTTTTAACCAAGTGGCTCAGCTTGATGAAAGGGACCCACTCCTTGTCTTCAGCTTTACCTCCATGAGCTCTGCGGCCTCGACCAGGACACAGCCTTGACTAAGACTGAAGGCCCCTAAGGCCCTTCCAAGGAAGCTGCTGCAGCCTTCTAATCCTGGTGCTGAATCCTCCAGTTGCACCAGCATATTTGCCATTTGGTGCCCCCAGCCCCACAAGAAGAAGAAGCAGAAGAAACCTTTTAATTCCTGGATGGATGCTTGTTTGTTTCTCAAAGCAACCTTGGCCCCACCCTCATAGTAGGTACAGAACTATCCCTAAGTGGGAGGAGACATCCCTAGTAGGTGTTGGGCTGAGTTCTTCTTATTGTATTTGTGTGTGTGTGTGTGTGTGTGTGTGTGTGTGTGTATGTGTGTGTGTGTGTGTGTGTGTGTGTGTGTGTGTATACTACCATGGCTGATGGGCCAGGCAGCTGCAGTGGGAGAGTGTTAAAAAGCAGAATAGCCGACTAGGCTCATATAGTCGCATACTTGGTCCCTGGTTGGTAGAACTATTTGGGAAGGCTTAGGAGGTGTGGTCTTGTTGGAGGAGGTGTGTTTCTTTGAGCTGGCTTTATTCAAAAGCCCACACCATTCCCACTATCACAGGCACTCCTGTGTCACTTGTGGATCAGATGGAAGTTCTCAGCTACTGCTTCAGTGCCGTGCTCCCTGCCATGGGCTCATCCTCTACAGCCTTTAGACACAATAAACTCTTTCTTTTGTAAGTTGCTTTGACTATGGTGCCTCCTCACAGCTATTGAAAAGTAAGCAAGAGGGACAGGTGCACACACACACACACACACACACACACACACACACACACAGCATTGCCATGAGCCAATGGAGCACTAAGGCAGAGGGCTGTGCTAGTGAAGATGGCTGTGGTCAGGACTCCATGACATACAGGAACCTCAGACGGAGGGAATCTTGCTTAAGGTCACATGATTGTTGCTGTAGAACCAAGACTCATTCCCCTGAATATTTGCTATTTAAAGACTGTCACAAGGCATTGGGTAAGATGATGTCAACAAGAAGTTGTAGCTGCTGTCCCACAGGCTAGGGGGTGCTAAATAGTGCAGACACCTGCTTACTGGGTTCCCACAGTTCCTAGGCAAATCAGAGGTGCCAGTCACAGTCAAGAAATCCTAGACCCTATCTCATAGCCCAGTGCAGGATATCATCCCAAGAAAAAAACAACAGGATATGAGGGAGGGGTCATGCCCAATTCTCCAGCCAGGCAAGGGAGATACTGCTGGGTCAGTTTCCCAAGGGTGCTGCAGTAGGTCACGGACGGACTCATGACTTTCCTATAAGTTCAAGCTTACGCTGCAGAACTCGAGGAGGGTGTGGCCCAGACCTGCCATGTTCCTGCATGCTGTCTCAAAAGTGCGGCTTATATCTTAAATGTCCTTCATGGCTGCTATTGAAGGCTTGAGTATGAGTGTGTATGTAGCACTGTGGGGAAAGCTGGAACTTTTAAGGGGTGTGTTTGTGGGGTGTGTGTGTGTATGCGTGTACACATGGGGGGTTGGGCAGGAGGGCTGACTGTGACAGGGATAGGTGCTGACAGATGCTCTTCTCTGTTCCCAACTTCTTCCTTGCTCTTTTCTGAAGCCCCCGGATACACTCAGTGCCACGCACACAGTCCCCTGCTTGAACTCAGCTGTATTTCCTGCTTACCCAGAAGTGAGCACAGAGACCCCGGAAGAGGCTAGTGAGGCAGGAGAGGCCCTACAGTAGTGACTTCAGACTGAAACGACGCAGTCTAGTATTTTTAAATTGGGGGCGGGGGATGGTTACTGAGGGTTCTTTTAATCTGGAGAGACTGGAACTAGCACAGGTAGGGCATTTGCAATAGACCCACCCCCCTGTGGATCGGATGGAGCATGAGCCCTTACAGTCAGGCTTTGGGCACCTGAGCGAGTCCACACTGCAGTCCCCTGTTACAAAGGTCCCTGGAGGTCATGGAGTTGATAGAGTGGACTGAAGACTTAAACTTAGGCAATCTGATTTCTCGGCTCTGAACCATTCAGGGCCGGGTCTCTCTGTGTATGTGTGTTATGTGGGCAAATGTGTGTGAAAATGTGAGCAACAGAAAACTCAAGACAGTTTTCTACCGTCAACAAGGGAGTTTATTTCCCCTCCTCAGACAGGGCATCCTGAAGTACACAGAGCAATGTCTTGTTCATTGGTGTTCCAAAACTTTTCTCCACGATCTCTTGCCATCCTCACGGTGCTTACTTGTGGTAGAAAGGGCTGCTGAGTTCCAGTCAGCAGGAAGGAGAAAGGGGAAAAGTGCCTCCTCCACCCTAGGGCTTTGTTTGTGTACAGCCCAGCCTGGCACTGATACTTTCTTAAGAGGAAAAGGAGAGATAAGATATAGGGGTTTCATATTGCGTGTCACAAACAAACTTGGCTTTTAGGAAAGGACTCTGGATGTCTAGTTCTTGCAGCATTGAGACTCAGGAGTCCCTTAAGCCGTGCTCCTGTTGCACAAGTGGGGAAACTGAGTTCCATCCAAGTCAGCAGTGGAGCTGTGGCCTGGGCATGGTCTTCTTTTTCCTATCCCAGAGGTCTGCTCTGGCACTAACTGCTGGTGGAGGACTAGCCCTGATGCAGTCAAGGAAGCTAAGAGCTCAGCCAATAGGAGCCATACCAGTCAAGGATTAGCCCACCTGTCAAGCAGCCAAGTTCCCTGCTGGCTGAAAGAGATGCTACCTGCTAGGGGCCTCTCCTCACCAGAGAGGGTACCACACCTACCCAGGCAGGGATGGGTGGGCCATCTACTTCTCTGACTAAAGAGCCCTTGGGGCTTTTTTGACATTTCTCAGACCTGCTGCCCATCTTGGGCTCCCAGCATCCTCTTGGAGGCCTATGCTAAAAGAGAGGTTCTAGAATCCAGAAGAGGATAGATTTCTGTGCCAGGCCATAGCTGGAGAATCTCCTACTAGGCAGCCAAGTCTTCCTTACCCTTTCTGCCTCCCTCCCTTCCTTAGCTTCAGCCATTGTACCTCAGCCCTGCAACATTCTTGGTTTCCTTCTAGCACCTCCTCCCTTCAGATCTCTGGAGGCTCACTCTACACCTCACATGAAAGGGCCGATTTTCTCTAGATGCTGGCAAACAGGATGAGAATGAGCTTCCCAGGCTTGTTATTTTCTCTGCGTAGCTGAGCAGATGGGGCCCCTATAGGCTGAACATCCCCAGAGCACAGGCAACAAACAGCTGGATCTGAGGCTGACATGTTACCCACGCCGCTGCCCACAGACTGAGAAGAAGACAAGGGGGCCTGAGGGTGATGCTGAGGGCAGAGAACGGCCAAAGGAGCTGCAACTGGCTGAATGGCAAGACAGTCAAGTTTGTTCTCTGAAGCTGGTTGTCAGGAAAGAGAGCCTGGATTTCCTGGTTGGAGGAGGATGGGGTCTTCAGACCCCTTATGCCCACAGACTAGCGAGGAAGCTGAGCAGGAGGACTGTATTACCAAATTTGGTCCAGCCTTGAAGGCATCCTGCCCCACTTCCCTGGGGCCGGTTAGCCTTGCCACCCTTAGGCAAGTTAGTCCCATCGCTCTGTGTATGAGCAACATTAACAACCCTGGGGTGGCTAAATCTGCCATCTTGAGGATGTCTGGTCCCACCCTCCATAGGGCTGTCTACCCTACCACCCGGAGGGTTCTGGATTTGGGGGCTCTGCCAGGGTGGAATATTGCACAGTGTGGATTGGCAACAGGTCTGGGTCATCCGGGTGCTTTCCACTGTCTTTATGATGGGCTGGCAGGTTTCGGTGCACCACATGGAGTAGGTAGTCAGGAAACCTTTGTCTAGGGGGTGCGGGAAAACAGGTGGTGAGGGTGGAGCGTGGGCGTTGGTGTGGGCTCTTTCTCTGCCCCCCCCCCACACCCTGTGCGTGCCGCCCCAGATGCTCACCAGTTTCGCCATGGGAGATGAGTGTGATGCAGAAGGGCTTGCTGCCAGAGCAGCTCTGTGTCTGGTTGCAGCTCTCCCCACTCTGAAGCACTTGGCAGGAGTAGCACTGGAGAGGCACTGTGAGTGGCAGGGCAGCTCAGGTTGAGAGTGGGACTCCAGGGCTACGCCCAAGTCCCAGTCCCACTACTAGTTACCCATTAGCCCTCTCGAAGGGGCCTATTCCTGGGGCTATTAAGCGGAAGGACAAAACATGGGGAGGGCTATGGGACATGGGGGTTGGGGTGGGGCTGAGAGGGACAAACCTGGGTGTCAGCTCAGGGTGGAGAAGGTTGCAGCCTGAGGGGAGAGCCAGGGTGTGGGCAAGCTGGGCTCCCGACTGGGATGCTAGCAGCTTGCTTTGCTTTACCCTCAGGGATGGGAGGCAAGTGTTGGAGGAATGCTCTGTGCGGAGCAGGAAGCTGGGCCCTCAGATAGGGTGGGGTACCTCTGTCCCTGCTTCCAGGGATCATGTTGGTCTCCTCGTCTTCCTCTTCATCATCGTCATCGTAGCCGTAGCTTTCTGGCTCCATGTCCACATCGCCATCTTCTTGTGCCCAGCTGCTCCCTGGTGGCACAGGGACATTAGTAAGCAAGCCTTGGCCGCTTAGATGCAGAGGACACACTCAGGGTTGAGCACTAAGTCCTGACCCTAACATGCCCTCTTTTTCTCCGTATTGTAAGAGACGGAATTCCCCCCACCCCCACCCCTGCAGTGCCAAAGCAGCCAAGCCTGCAGCTGGCAGAAGAGAAAAGCCCCAGGCCTTCAATCTTACTCCTTACGTCTATTCCTTTTGTCCCTAGGGTAAGGGGTTCCTGGAGGTACTCATGGGTAATTGAGGTGACCCGCACCTGGCTGTCCACTTAGTAGCAAGATCAAGAGGACAGCCCTGAGAGCCTTCATCCTGGCTCAGGCCGTTCTGTGTACTGGTGCAGTCCTCACTCAGGGTTCTGGGACTTCAATAAGTGGGACATAGGACATTACTAGGGTTTCCTGTGGCCCCCACCAGCTCTAATCTCAAACAATGGGCCTTGCATAGGTCTGCAGATATAGGCAGAAGGCCAGGAACGGCACTTCCTTCCGGGGATAGAGAGGAAGGGGAAGTTGTTATATCAGTCCCGGGTGTCCTGTTCACCTGAACTGTTCCTGAGCTGATGGGAACTACCAGGTGAGTGCTGGCCTCAGGAGCCACCTGGTCATGTCTTGGCTCCTTACCCCTCCAGGTTGGCATTGTCATGCTTGATGTGGGCCTGGTTCTAAGCTGCACCAGCACCTAATTTAAACCCCTGGAGGTCCCTGGCTGCATAACCATAAGGGCTCAGGACACTGTTTGAGGGTCCAGCCACCTTCCACCGGAGTGGAGTCATTCTGTAGAGTATTTAGAAAAGAGCGTGGTCTGTCCAGCTGCAGCTCCAAGAACCATTCGCCTTACCCGTCTGCAAGCTCCTGTTGCTCTGGACTTCTCTTCCTTAGGCTTTATGGGTTACCTTCTCCAGAGGCCTCCCTACTGTTCACACTTTTCTGAATGTCTGCCCCCTGATATTGCAGCCTCTATCCACTCTGGGCTTAGGCTTACCCTCTCCTGCCCTTGATAATCCTACAGAATGTAGGTCCTCTTGTCTCTGGGCCTCTGCACGTAGGTAGGTGTTGACTTAGAGGCACAGAACCTTCAGGGACTGGCTTCTCCCTGGCAAAGCCCCAGCCACTGTCTCCGCCAGTGTACACTGTCTGAGCCCTTGGACTCCTCAGGTATCTCTCAGGGTATAGCAGAACCCCAAGCTCCAGGGAAGCTTGCGGATGGATGAGCTAGATACTGCAGAGTCATGTTCTCTCACCCGAAGAATGGAGAGAAACACTGGGCTCAGGACAGGAGCCAGAGTCACTGGCAAGCCCTGAGAAGTCTGTCTGTCTTGTGGCTTGGGCTAGCTCCTTAATTTGCTTAAGCCGCAGTTTCCTGGATCATCAATAGGGAGTGGGAGAAATTGCCAATCTTCTAGGGATTTCTTGGAACAAATATCTAAGTCCTAGTTATCTGCTCCTCAAGATGTCTAACCCTGTCTTTCTCCTAGGGTGATCTGACCATCAAGAGCCAGGACTCAGCAGTGCATGGTGGTCTGTTCTGGGCTGACTGGAAGACATGTCTGATGACTTAGCCATGGGCATGTCATGACTATGCCTTGACTCCTCTTGAGCTGTCTTCCTTCCTAGCATTTGGAAACTTGCCCAGCCTCCTGTTGTCCTACATCCCTATTCCTAAGTCCTCATGGCCATGGTTTCTTCCCAAGTTAGGGTCATCTCTTTTGGTCTTTCTTCTGGCTCTGTCCTCTGCAGGCCACGTGCTTACCTCTAGCTGCCACCTGCTTCCTCTCTGGGGGAGCCTCTGACCTGGTGAGGGCCCAGGTCATCCAGGACCCTGTAGAGAGAAGTAGGCTTGCTACTATACCTCCCTCCCATGGGCCCAGACTTTGTCAAGCAGTCTACCTGTGAGCCCAGCTCTTCCTTCTCCTGAGCCACATACACTCAGGTCTGAGTTTGTGAGCATTTCAGAAGAGTGAGAGCAACGTTTAGGAAACGTAAGAGGCAGCGGCGTGGCTACCCTGGCTTCAGTGGGAGGTGCACGTTGTCCTCAGTGATGCATACGCCCCTCCCAGACCCAGCACACGCTGTTCCCAGCCCTACAGAAATAGCCTTCTGGAATCTGGTCCAGCTAAGCCAAGGTTGATGACCCTTGGTAGAGTTGAGGTTGCCTATCTAATAATACCTTGGTGGCAGAGACTTACTCTCCTCAACTCTGATTTGTGTATGGGTGGAGATCACTTTGTTCAGTATGCATGGATCACCATCCCCTCCCTTCCTAACCACACTTTCACCTTGTACTACATGGCCTCTTGAGCAGACCCAAGGGAGCCTGTATACCTTCTTCAGAGTGAGGACATGTCTGTCGAGAACCCAAGATCTCAGTCTAATGGCTCTGAGGTGCCCAAGTCATCTTGGAGCCTAGGTCCTGGGCCTTTGCTCCTGGGTTGTGTCTCCCTTCTAGCTGAGGCTTCCTCTCTGAACAGTCAGTCATCTGGCTTCCAGCCTGAAGATCTTTCTGCTTGTGGGTTCCGGCTTTGCTTTTACTGAATGCCTCCTTGGGCTCCGAGGATGCTACTGGACTCCAGGCTCCTTCCCACTTTAGTCTTTTTTGAAGCAGCTGGCTTGGGCTCAGACCTCGGTGCTGGCTGTGGATAGGGAATTTCTGACTACCCATGTCCCCTCTAGTGAGGTGGCTAATGAGGTCATTGGTGAGGACTAAGGCCTGCAGGCTATCCTTGGGGGTTTATATGATCCCATCTTGACCTCTGGGGAACGCAATGGTGTTAGATTGAGAGCTCTGCCATCCATCCCAAGGATACTATTGAGAGAACTAGGAGGACATTTGGGAGATGGGTACATTGGAGTTGCAGCAATTGATAGAGGCAGGGTTTTGTGTCTGGTGTGTGGAAGTTAGGCCTTTGGGGGCAGACATATAATTCTACTAGTTTTCATGTTAATCATCCTGTTTGGGTTCCTCCCATTTCGTGCTGCTGACCTTTTGTTCTGTCTGGGCTCCTTTCTTGAAGCAGAACACACATCCTCTTCCTCTGGGATTAGGTGGGTAAATGACTCCCGCAGAGGTGAAGTATAGGTTCTCCTGGATCAGACAGGCACTAGCCTCTTCTTGAGAACACTTAGAGGCAGTACTGGTGGGTGGATCCGGGCTCACCTCTTCTTTCTTATGAGCCCATGAGGAAAACCCATCACAGCCTCAGAAGCCCCTTGATTGATCACTTCCTTCCAGCTGTCACATATCTTGGGACCATGCTGTATCCCTTTCTTGGTCCCTAATCCTCCTCAGCCACACATATCAACCTGGAGACTCTCCTTGGGCCCTGTAGGGGACAGAAGGGACTGCTGAGGCTCCACCATGTCCTCAGTCTTCTAGCCTCTATGTGGCTCCCTGATGCAGGAGGATCTCCTGGCAGAGATCTCAGTCCCCTCTTCTCCCAGAAGACCAGTCAAGGCCCAGCTCTCCTGTTCCCCACCATTGTGTGGACTACTGGCACCTCCCCCTTGGAAAATAGAGACAAAGGGCACTCTGTCACTTATGACGTCTGGTCATACAGCCATCTCCCTCCCCCAGTGTGGTCAGATTTTAAAAATAATTACACTGGGTGTTCTACAGTGGAGGGGGGAGGACAAAGACATTCTTCACATCCCGAATGGGAGAAGTCGGAAGGGGATAGTGAGCCTGCTTCCTGCTTCAAAGGAAGGCTGAAGTTCTGTTGTGTGACCTCACAGGAGGCACCACATTCCTGGGCCATCTGATGTCTTTCTCTCACTGTCCAAGGTCTGCATTTTCCTCCCAGGCATATATACCTGTCCTCCAAGGCAGGGACAGAGGAGGCCTGCAAAGGTGTGGCCTTTCCCATAGGCCCTAGAAGACAAGAGTATGTGTGAAGGGGGACAGAGCACTGAACTGAGACATGGATCTGTAGTGGGGGTACCTTATGTGCAGGAGGCTGTGGGCTGGACCACAGCCATGGGAACAGCTGAAGCAGCCAGCAGCAGGCACACAGGGCCTCTTGGCAGAGTCTGCATCTTGCATAGGCAGGAAGCAGAGCTGTGGGAATCTCACATGGGCCCTGCCGGATGTCATTATGAAATTTCAGGTAAGGTGCTTCATTTTGGGGCACATTCTCACTAGAAAGAGTTAGGAGCTCCTATTGGGGTCCAGCACCTCCTTCCCCAGCCCCCTACAGTTAGTCATTTTGATCACCTTGGGGAGGACAGACTGCTAAGCTAAGGAGAGTCACCTTGGTGGATTATCCCCATCCTTCCTTTGGGATCCACTGGGAGAAGTGAGAGAGAAGGCAAGACTGGCTCAGGCCTCATGCTGGAGACTAGGACAAAGCTGGATGACTCCTGAGATCATGAACGCCATCTCACAGAGAGCTGAGTGCGTCAGGAGTAGCGGGATGTCTGTATTTCAAGGAGGTGACCCTCATCTTACATCCTTGGGCTTCCAAAGGGCCTCAGTGGGTTGTGAGGACAGCAGATAGGGCCCCCAAACTAGGGCCCAGAATGAGGCAGAGATATGCAGCTTGGTCCCTGATGTCCCCAGCTGGGGCAGAGACTCCTGTGCTCCTGCATGCACCATCCCCCCTGCCAGCTGCCTCAGCTTCAGCTGGGGTTCTAAGGACTCAGAGGTCTACTTTTCAGACCCTGGCTGCTGTGTACTGAGGCTCAAAATCCCTAAAGTATATCTTAGGAGGAGAAACAAGGAGACAGGCTGTCTGAAGATGACCTTGGGATGTGGGCTAAGAGGTGGGCCCCAGTTCTTGCCCCCCTCACCCCCAGCAGCAGTAGTCACTGATAGCTTCCTGTCCTTCCTCATGTCCTAGGAATCCAACTAGACCATGATAGATTCCTCTCTGCACAACAGCAAGTTATCTTGGCCAGGGCCCATCCCTGTCTGGTAGCAGCCTCAGCTTCTGGCCTAGTGGGCTCTGTATGAAGCATTGTTTGGTAAGAATGGTTGTTCCTTGCAACAGGATGTACCTAGCTCTACAAGGAAAATCCTTGAGTAAGTTAAATTTAATAGCTACAGGTACACATGATGACTTAAAACTGGGGGCCCTTACAATGGGAGTGGGCTCTGGTCTTGACTGGGAAGGCCTGGGGTGCTCTCCCTGGTGTGATACACTAAAGCCCAGCTGCCTGCCTGTTTAGAAAAGCATGCTCTTGAGTTTGGCTTCAGTCAGACTCTGAGTCGATGCAACCCAAGGACTTGAGTGTTGGGGACATCATAAAGCCACATTCAGTTTGATTCAACTTCACTGCTGGGGAACAGGTTCAACAAGATGCCCAATCCAGGTGTTTTTCGGTGGTAATTACACATTGGGGACTGTGCCTCCAGCAAGTGCTGTGCTTCCTGACCTCACTCTCTTGCCCATGGAGTAATCTTGAGAAGTGGTATTTGAGGGCAATGTTACACTATGGAAGGGTTGGGTCGCCTTAGTTAGGGTTTCCATTGCTGTAAGGAGACACCATTACCAAGGCAACTCTTTTTTTCTTCTCTTTTTAAAAGTAGATACTCTGTATTTACATTTGAGATGTTATCCCTCCCCCCCACCCTGCTCCCCTCTCTCCTCCATTTGCCTTCACAAAGGTACACTCCCTCGTAATCACCCTTTTCACCCCACTGCCTTGGCATTCCCCTACATTGGGAAAACATGCCCTCCCTGGATCAAAAGCCTCTTCTCTCATTGATGCCAGACACTAGTATCTTCAGCTACATATGTAACTGGATCAATAGGTCTCTCAATGTGTGTACAAAGGCTGCTGTTTTAGTCCATGGGAGTTTGGGAGGGTTTGGTTGGTTAATAATGTTCTTTCCATGAGGTTGCAACCCCTTTCAGCTTCTTCAGTTCTTTCTTTAGCACTATCATTGGGGCCCTGTGTTCATTCTGACAGTTAGCTGCAGGCAGGCTCAGCTGAATCTATATGGCTCTAAGATTGTCCCTAAGGAGGCATCTTTGTCTGGTTCCTGACAGTAAGTACTTCTTGGCATCAGCTATAGTGCTTGGATTTGGTGGATCCCCGAGTGAGGCAGCTTCTGAATGATCTTTTCTTCAATCCCTGTTCCTCTATTTGACCTTGCATTTCCTTCCATGAGTGTTTTGTTCTCCCTTCTAAGAAGGACTGAGGTATCTCCATTTTGGCCTTCATTCTTTTTGAGCTTCATAATGTCTGTGAATTGTTTTTTGGGTATTCAGAGCTTTCTGGGATTAGTATCCACTTATCAGTGAGTGCATACTATGTGTGTTCTTTTGTGATTGAGTTACCTCGCTCAGGATGATAGTCTCTAGTTCCTTCCATTTGCCTACGAATTTTATGAAGTCATTGTTTCTAATAGCTGAGTAGTACTCCATTGTGTAAATGTACCACACTTTCTGTATTTGTTCCTTTGTTGAAGGATATCCGGGTTCTTTCCAGCTTCTGGATATATATTATTAATAAGGCTGCTATAAACATGGTGGAGCATGTGCTCTTGTTATATGTTGGAGCATCTTTGGGATATATGACCAGGAGTGGAATAACTGGGTCTTCAGGTAGGACTATGTCCAATTTTCTGAGGAACCGCCAGAGTAGTTGTTCCAGCTTACAACTCCACCAATAGTGGAGGAGTATTCCTCTTTCTCCACATCCTTGCCAGCGTTTGCTGTCACCTGAGTTTTTGATCTTAGCCAGTCTGACTGGTGTGAGGTGGAATCTCAGGGTTGTTTTGATTTGCATTTCCCTGATAACTAGGGATGTTGAACATTTCTTTAAGTGTTTCTCAGCCATTCGATATTCCTCAGTGGAGAATTCTTTGTTTAGCTCTGTACCCCATCTTTAAATAGTATTATTTGATTCTCTGGAGTCTAGCTTCTTGAGTTCTTTGTATATATTGGATACAGGCCCTCTATCAGATGTAGGATTGGTAAAGATCTTTTCCCAGTATATTGGCTGCCATTTTGTCTTCTTAACAGTGTCCTTAACCTTACAGAAGCTTTGCAATCTCATTAAGTCCCATTTGTTGATTCTTGATCTTAGAGCATAAGCCATTGGTGTTCTGTTCAGGAAAATTTCCCCTGTGCCTACGTGTTCTAAACTCTTCCCCACTTTCTCTTCCAATAGTTTCAGTGTACCTGGATTTTATGTGGAGGTCTTTGATCCACTTGGACTTGAGCTTTGTACAAAAAGATAAGAAAGGATTGATTTGCATTCTTCTGCATGCTGAATGCCAGTTGAACCAACACCATTTGTTGAAGAGGCTGTCCTTTTTCCACTGAATGTTTTTAGCTCCTTTGTCAAAGAACAAGTGACCATAGGTGTATGGGTTCATTTTTTGGTCTTCAATTTTGTTCCATTGATCTACCTGCCTATCTCTGTACTAATACCATGCAGTTTTTAATCACAGTTGCTTTGTTATATAGCTTGAGATCAGGGATGGTGTTTCCCCCAGAAGTGTTTTTATTCTTGAGAAAAGATTTCGCTATTCTAGGTTTTTTTTTGTTATTCCAGATGATTCTGCAAATTGCTCTTTCCAACTCTATGAAGAATTGAGTTGAAATTTTGATGGGGATTGCATTGAATTTGTAGATTGCTTTGGGCAAGATGGCCATTTTTACAATGTTGATTCTTCAAATCCATGAGCATGGGAAATCTTTCCATCTTCTGAGATCTTCTTTAATTTTCTTCTTCAGAGTCTTGAAGTTCTTGTCATACAGATCCTTCAGTTGCTTGGTTAGGGTGACACCAAGGTATTTTATAGTCTTTGTGACTATTGTGAAGGGTGTCAATTCTTTAATTTCTTTCTTAGTCTGTTTATCCTTTGAGTAAAGGAAGGCAGGTGATTTATTTGAGTTAATTTTATATCCAACCACTTTGTTGAAGTTGTTTATCAACTGTAAAAGTTCTCTGGTGGAATTTTTGGCATCACTTAAGTATACTATCATATCATCTGCATATAGTGATACTTTGACTTCTTTCTTTCCAATATGTATCCCTTTGACTTCTTTTTGTTGTCTAAATGCTCTGAGCAGGACTTCCAGTACTATATTGAATATGTAGGGGAAGAGTGGACAGCCTTGCCTAGTCCCTGATTTTAATGTGATTGCTTCACATTTCTCTACATTTAGTTTGATGTTGGCTACTGGTTTAGGTATGAACTTTTGATTCCTGATCTTTCCAAGACTTTTATCATGAAGGGATGTTGAATTTTGTCAAATTCTTTCTCAGCATCTAGTGAGATGATCATGTGTGTGTGTGTGGTTTTTTTTTTTTTTTTTTTTGAGTTTGTTTATATGGTGAATTACATTGATGGATTTCCATATATTGACCCATCCCTGCATCCCTGGGATAAAGCCTACTTGGTCATGGTGGGTGATTGTTTGATGTGTTCTTGGATTCGGTTTCTAAGAATTTTATTGAGTATTTTTGCATAGATGTTCATGAGGGAAATTGGTCTGAAGATCTCTTTCTTTGTAGTGTCTGTATAGTTTAGGTATGTGGCTTCAAAGAACAAGTTGGGTAGTGTTCCTTCTGTTTCTATTTTGTGAAATAGTTTGGAGAGTATTGGTATTCTATAAATGTCTGATAGAATTCTCCACTAAACCCATCTGGTCCTGGGCTTTTATTGGTTGGGAGGTTTTTGATGACTGCTTCTATTTCTTTATGTGTTATGTGACTGTTTAGATGGTTTATCTGATCCTGATTTAACTTTGGTATCTGGTATCTGTTTAGAAATTTGTCCATTTCCTCCAGATTTTCCAATTTTGTTGAGTATAGCCTTTTGTTGTAGGATCTGATGATTTTTGAATTTCCTCAGTTTCTGTTGTTAAGTCTCCCCTTTCATTTCTGATTTTGTTAATTTGGATACTTTCTCTGTGCCCTCTTGTTAGTCTGCCTAAGGGTTTATCGATCTTGTTGATTTTCTCAAAGAACCAGCTCTTAGATTTATTGATGCTCTGAGTTTGATTATTTCCTGCTGTCTACTTCTTTTGGGTGTCTTTGCTTCTTTTTGTTCTAGAGCTTTCCAGGTGTGCTGTCAAGCTGCTAGTGTATGCTCTGCCCAGTTTCTTTTTGGAGGCCCCCAGAACTGAGTTTTCCTCCTAGTACTGCTTTCACTGCATCCCATATGTTTGGATATGTTGTGCTTTCATTTTCATTAAATTCTAAAAGAATTTTTAATTTTTAAAAATTTCTTCCTTGACCATGTTATCATTGAGCAGAGCATTGTTCAGCTTCTATGTGTATGTGGGCTTTTTGTTGTTTTTGTTATTAAAGACCAGCCTTAGTCCATGGTGATCTGATAGGATACATGGGAGTGTTTTGATCTTCTTGTATCTGTTGAGGCCTGTTTTATGACAGACTATATGGTCAATTTTGGAGAAGGCGCCCTGAGGTTCTGAGAAAAAAGTATATTTTTTTGTTTTAGGATGAAGTGTTCTATAGATGTCTGTTAATTCCACCTGGTTCATAACCTCTGATAGTTTTGCTGTGTCTTTGTTCAGTTCTGCTTCTATGATCTGTCCATTGATGGGAGTTGGGTGTTTAAGTCTCCCACTATTATCATGTGTGGTGCAATATATGCTTTGAGCTTTAGTAGGATTTCTTTTGTGAATGTGGATGCCCTTGTATTTGGAGCATAGATGTTTAAGATTGAGAGTTCATCTTGATAGATTTTTCCTGTGGTGAGAAAAAGTGTCCTTCCTTATCTCTTTTGATAACTTTTGGTTGAAAAATCTATTTTATTTGGTATTAGAATAGCTACTTAAGCTTGTTTCCTGGGACTATTTGCTTGGAAGGTTCTCCCCACCCCAGTCTTTTACTCTGAGGTGTGTCTACCTTTGTCTCTGAGATGAGTTTCCTGTATACAGCAAAATGCTGGATCTAGTCTGATAGTCTATGTCTTTTTACTGGAGAATTTAGTCTATTGATGTTAAGATATATTAATGAATAGTGATTGTTGTTTCCTGTTATTTTTGTTGTTAAAGGTATACTTATGTTTGTGTGCTTTTCTTCTTTTGGTTTTCTTGCATGATTATTTTTTTGCTTTTTCTTGGGTGTAGTTTCCTTCTTTGTGTTGGATTTTTCCATCTATTATCCTTTGTAGGGCTAGATTTGTGGACAGATACTGTGTAAATTTGCTTTTGTTCTGGAATATTTTGGTTTCTCCATCTATGGTAATTGAGAGTTTTGCTGGATATAGTAACCTGGGCTGGCATTTGTGTTCTTTTAGAGTCTGTATGACGTCTGTCTTCTAGCTTTCATAATCTCTGTTGAGAAGTCTGGTGTAATTCTGATTGGTCTGCCTTTATATGTTACTTGTCCTTTTCCTTTACAGCTTTTAGAATTCTTTCTTTGTTTTGAATATTCGATGTCTTGACTATTATGTTTCGGTAACAGTTTCTTTTCTGGTCCAATCTATTTGGAGTTATGTAGGCTTCTTCTCTGTTTATGGTCATCTCATTCTTAAGGGTAGGGAGGTTTTATTCTATAATTTTGCTGAAGATAATTACTGTGCCTTTTAGTTGTGAGTCCCCACCCTCTTCTACCCCTATTTTTCTTAGGTTTGGTCTTCTCATTGTGTCCTGGATATCCTGTATGTTTTGGGTTAGGAGCTTTTTGGTTTTCGCATTTTCTCTGACTGTTGTGTCAATGTTTTCTATGTTGTCTTCTGCCCATGAGATCCTCTCTTTCATCTCTTGTAGTCTTTTGGTGATTCTTGCATCTATGACTCCTGATTTCTTTCTTAGATTTTCTATTTCTAGAGTTGTCTTTTTTTGTGTTTTCTTTATTGTTTCTATTTTTGTTTTCAATTCCTTTACCTGTTTGATTGTGTTTTCCTGTAATTCTTTGAGTACTTTCTCCTGGTTCTCTTGTAATTGTTTAAGGGAGTTATTCATGCACTTCTCAAAGATCTCCATCATCATCATGAAGTATGATTTCAAGTCAAATCTTGTTTTTCTGGAGTGTTGGGAAATCTGCCACTTGCTGTGGTGGGAGAACTGGGTTCTTATGTTGCCAGGTTGTCTTGGGTTCCATTGCTTGTGTTCTTGTGCTTTCCTCTTGCCATCTTGTTGTCGTGATTGTAGGTGTTCTTCTTGTTTCTGACTGGTGTTTGTCTCTCCTGTGTGTCTGTAGATCCATGGGCTCAGGAAGGAGTTTGCTCCTGGGTGTTTGGCTCTTTGTGGGCAGGCAGTGAGTTCTGATGGCAGTGACTCAGCTCTGTCTTCATGGGCTCAGGTGGAAGAGTGCTTGCAAGGCTGTTCTGGGGTCTCAGCTGTCTGTGGGCGGGTCCTGAGTCTTGATGGTGGTCACCTGGCCCTCTAGTTGGGCTGGAAAGGCCCAAGGCCACTCTTATAAGGGACAACATTTAACTGGGACTGGCTTACAGGTTCTGAGGTTCAGTCCATTATCATCATAGTGGGAAGCATGGTAGCATCCAGGCATGCATGGCTCTGGAGGAGCTCAGAATTCTACATCTTGTTCTAAAGGCAAACAGGAGAAGACTGGCTCACCTGTGACACCTTTCCTTCAACAAAAGCCACCCCTAGTCTCACAAGGTTACACCTCCTAATAGTGCCATTCCATGGGCCAAGCATACTCAAACCACCACAGACCCTGTCTTAGATAGGATTTCTGTTGCTAAGATGGAATCATGACCATAAAGCAAACTGGGGAGGAAAAAGTTTATTTGACTTACACGTCCATAGAATTGTTCATCACTGCAGAAGTCAGGACAGAAACTCAAACAGGGCAGGATACTGGAGGAAGGAGCTGATGCAGAAGTCATGAAGGGGTGCTGCTTACTGGCTTGCTTCCCCTGCCTTTCTCAGCCTGCCTTCTTTTTTTTTTTTTTTTTTTTTTTTTTTTTAAAAATAGAACCCAGAACTATCAAAGGGATGGGTCTGCCTTTCTCAGCCTGCCTTATTAAAAAAAATGGAACCCAGAACTATTCAAGAGATGGAAATACCCATAATGGACTGGGCTGTCCCCCACTAATCACTAATTAAGAAAATGCCTTTCATGGTTGCCTACAGCCTGATTTTATAGGGTCATCTTCTCAATTGAGGTTTCTTCCTTTCACATAACTCCAGTCTGTGTGTCAGCCTAACGCAGACTAGCCAGCACAGGCCCATAGCAATCTGTACAATAAGAAGGATGAGGAGGGTTGGACATGGGAGAGGTTAAAACTGGGAGCACTTGCGCCCCCTTGTGGTGGTGGCTCCTAGATTCTGTGTTTCCATCCTACCTGGGAAAGTGAGGCTGGAGCTTGGGTATCTGTAGCACTTTCAGAACCTTCAAGTGGGTCAGTGGGTCAGGACCATGGGAAACTGCAAAGATTCTTTAGTCTAAAGTGGGATGCAGTCCTGACAGAAGAAGGCTGATGTGCCTGCTACTTCCTGCTGCAGATGTCTAACTGCATGTCCAGAGTTCAAGTTGAAATCACCACAAACTTCTGACAGTCACTTTGTGCCCTCCCACCCTCCCTCCCTCCCTCTGACCCTTCCTCCTTTCTTATCTTCTTTCCTGTTTTTTTTTTTTTTTTTTTTTTTTTTTTTTTTAGGTGGGGTCTCTACATAGGCCTGACTTTCTTGGAACTCACTATGTAGACCAGGTTGGCCTTGAAGTCAGAGATCCACCTGCTTCTGTCTCCTGAGTGCTGTGATTAAATTAAAGGTATACACCACTACACCCCTCTCAGCTTGAGCTTCTGGGTTACCAGGTTGTAGTGAGTTGGTGGGAAGTAGCCCGAACTTGTGCCTCTAGCCATGGTGCTGACTGTTGAGACCTTGGGGATACAAGTCGGTTGGAGTCATGTCCTGTCTGCCCTTAACCTGGAGGACCAAAGTTCTTGTGAGATATTCTGGAAATTGTGGATGTATTTATTCATCCAAAGAATATGGCACATAGCTAAAGGATGCTGTAGGCAAGCACTGAGAACCTGGAGTCTGTCCCAAACTCCCCAGGAGATGTAGGCATCTTTTTGTCCACACTGCTTGATTTCTCTGACAGATGGCAACAGGCTCCAAGCAAGGCTGCTAACAGCAAGCATCGCCGGGTTTGTTATGTGATCTCTTTTTCTTGGAGAGATATGAAGAAATATAACCTGAGCCAGAGCACTGCTGACAGGCCACGTGATTCCACCCAAATGTTCCTGAGGGAATCAGTGAGTTTTGGGGGATAACTCACAGGAGCAGAAGAAACTCAGAGGCAGGTGTATCTCTCCAAGACCCACTCATGAAAGCTGTAGTTTTAAAATTTTAATTTACATTATATGAGTATACTATAGCTGTCTTCAGACACACCAGAAGAGGGCACTGGATCCCATCACAGAGGGTTGTAAACCACCTTGTTGCTGGATATTGAACTCAGGACCTCTGGAAGAGCAGTCAGTGCTCACACAGATGAGCCATCTCTCCAGCCTCAAAGCTGTATCTTTTGTGCTCTCAGTCTGACCAGCAGCCAGTTCAGCTGGTTGGAGTCTCTCCTTTCCCCAGCAACTGTTTCTATCTTATATATGTGGGGGTGGTGGTCGTGTGGTTCTGGTGACATTTACGAAGATCCAGTGACTTGTATGTTTTATTTGTTTCTTGTGTCTTTCCTACCAAATCCATGAAATGGTCAGCTGGAGGGAAAGTGGCTGGGGCTTGTCCCAACTGCAGACCTTGGTCAGGCGTTTCGTATTTTAGCAGTTCCTTATCAGTTGAATGTTTTGGGCTCTCAGCTGCTTGTGACCACTGTTAGGTTTTAGGTTTAGCTGGAGCTGTTCTTTTGAACGCAGAACCTGCTCCGAGAGACTCCAAAGCAGTAAGCACATCCCATTCAACCTCAGATGGAGCCTTTCCTGTTTCCTAATGTACTCACTGGAGTTTTGCTCATGTAAAATTACATCTTGTGAATCTTTCCTGCATAACTTCTCTTCCAGCTTGAATATACCACGATCTGGTTGGAACCCACAGTTAGTTGGAGGCAGCTAGCAGTAGGGAAGGTCAGGGGTATCCCTGGGTGCTTCTGACCACTTCTATATTGGAGGAGAATATTCTGGTGAGGATCATGGGCAAGGAGCAAGACTGAGCACTCAGAAAACTGCCCCGCCACCTGCTGGCCTGCTGGGACCTGGCCTATTTGCTAACATTCCCAGAGGATGCAACGGCTTGCTACAGACCTATATACCCTTGCAGGCAGACTCAGCCAGGACTCTGGTGCCTAGGCATAGCCATATAGCAAAACCAAGATCCTTTAGGTAGGTTGGGGAAAGTGCTGGGCCTTTCTTCATCTGTTTCTTTTGTGCCTTGCTCTAACTTCCAAGACTGTGCCTTCTGGGTTACTTTATGCCAGGTAACCCAAAAGACCTTTTGTATGATTCTTTTTTAGTCCCATGTGAAATGTGGGCTGTCACAGGCTCTTCCATCTTTGCCAGCTGTGTTTTGTCTGTTGTCAGCTCAGCCAGTCCAAATCACTAGCCTGGCATCCCTCCATTCCCCGTCATGGTGCCTTGTCTGTCTGCCAGGGCTCCTAGCTATCCACAGCAGGGATGGTTCCCAGCTCACCAGAGTAGAAATGGAATTCACTGGAAGGCTAGCAAGCAGCTGTGGCTTCTCCAGGGAAGGCATGATGATGGGTAGCCAGGAATGATCCTTACAGATTCAGGCGCTGCACCTGGATACTCAGATGAAGTCTGCTGCCATCCTGCTCTCTGCCATGGCCGCTGCCGTCAATCCTGCATCACAGGTGTTCTGACAGTCCTAGAAAGGGAGGCTGCAAGTGTGGGTCATGGGATCCCTTCTCCCCTGGCATCTGTGATGAGTCTGTGGTGGGCACCCATCCACAACATATTACTCTTCTGGGTTGTTGTTGTATGTGCCAACATGACTTGGGCAGCCTAAGTGACTTGTGCTTTACTCTGAATTCCGGAGTTGGGTGTCTAAGATAAAGGTAGGTGTTAGCCAGGTTGCTTCCTCTCCCTTTGTGTGTTGATGTGATCTTTTTCCTACGTCCTCACCACATACTTCAAGTGTGTCTGCCTGTGTGTCTGTCCATTTGCGTTCTGATCTCTTCTTATTGGATCAAGACCTAAAGGATATCTTTAAAGTTCTGTTTCCAAACACAGCTGCACCGAGACTCGGGGTTTGGGACTTCAGGATATGGCTTTCAAGACAATTCTGTGACTGCCTCTTTTGATGGCCACAGTAAAAACAGAGGTTGGGAAATGCAATGTTAGAGTTAAAATGGCGATGTTGGGGATGGAGAAGCTTGTAGCCCAGTGTGAGATAGACAACTAAGATGACATAATAGAAACCAGGGGGCTCTGGCCAGTTGCTGGCTCAATGGAAACTCCTCACCTTGAGTAGTAATTGAGAGGCACCCCTGGATTCTAATGCAGCTGATTGTAACACACTAAACTGTAAGTAAGGTTGCCCTAAAATGCTGCCACTTGTCACCTATTTCAGGAAGGAGACCATCCCTGGGCACTCTGTAGACAGGGGTTAGCTGTGGATAATCAAGAACCCCTGTAGCTACATTTTGGTAGCTGTATGCTAGGGTTAGCTCCATAGTAAAGCTAACAAGCTGATCATGTAAACATGGGGACAAAGCTTAGTTTAATGACATTAGCAGACCCTTGGCAGGGCATGGTGGCACATGCCTTTAATCCCAGCACTTGGGAGGTAGAAGCAGGCAGATCTCTGTGACTTAGAGGCCAACATGCTCTACAGAGGACTAACCAGCAATACCTGCAAGGTGGGTGGGCGCATTAGCAACATCAGCTCAGAGTAATTGTATCAGACAGACAAGGTCACTAGTTAACAAGGTAAGTTAAAGATGAACAGGGGTCTTCACAATGTGGCTACTCTCCTGAGTGTCATCTACCTGGTTGGGCCAGGAGTACAGGCATGGAGCTTTCTATTGTTCAGAGAATTGCTCAGTCTTAATAGAAATCTCCTCAGCCTTTGTCCAGTGTTGGGCATAGGCCTATACAAAACCCCAGCCTAGAAGCTCTGCGAGTTTCCTCCTATCTTGGGTCCCTCTGGAGCTTTGCTTGCTTTTCAGAGCACATTATAAAAGAAGCTGACATTCATTAGCTGTACATTTGGCTTGGGAAATTAAAGAGCGATGTCATCCAAAGCAGGAGAAAAGACAGAGATGAAGACAGCTGCAGAATTTAACAGAGTGGGAGGCAGCTGTGTGTGTGGAGAGCTGGAGGCTGGTTTCTTGTAGTAGGCAGAGCCCCTGGTTGGAGACCTAGGAGCTCAGGACTTGGGAGAGATTTGGTATGTTGATCAGCTGGACACCAGAGATCTGGCGGTTTCCCATTTCTCTGCTCTATATCTGATTATGTTGGATCCATCTGGAATAGAGGTTTTTGGCTTTCTCTGGGGGACTGGGCTGCCAAGGATAGAAATGCATTTTTGTGTGTGTTCTGGGGGGGCACACACATATTTTCCAAAGATTCCAGAGGGTCCTTCATGAAGAATCCTCAGACTTCAGCAGGGTCAATAGAATCAGGAACCCACTGATTCCCCAGCTGAGGCCAGAAAGATGCCTGGTGATGATCCCAGACAGAGCCCTCCCTCTGCCAGTGCTGGGGCTCCATAGGTCACCAAGAAGGCCATACAAATTTGCTATTCACTATGTATGTTTGTTACTCAATAATTAAGCCTAGATTTCAACCAGCTTCTTTTGTGCTAGGTGGCAAACTTAACCCCAGGAAATTCCCAGAGTTCTTGTTCATCTCTGGGAGGCTAAGGAGGCATGAGGGAGGTATCAGGAGGCTTTTCAAATTCCAAGGCTGCACTGACACATTAGCCTGAATTCTAGGGATGTCAAGTGGCTCTGCCTACTTGTCTCCTGAGACTGTCTCATCGAGAGGTCATGATGGTGGAGCTGGTGCAGTTGTCTGAGTAGAGAAAAGGAACCCGCAGTAGCTGGGGAATGGACAGACATGGGACTTCCAGCACAGCCAAGTATAGCTCCCTCACATGTCACTCCCCAGTAGAGATCTGAGACCCAACATCTTCCTCTTTCTTGGAGCTTTGGGAAAGGAGCCCTGCCCTGAATATGTGGCTCCAAGATAAGGACAGGCAACCTTAGCTTTGGGGTCCACTTTCTCAGACTGCACTGGAGAGTTGAGACCTAGGCAGTTCCCCCCCCCCCCCCACTGCAGGGAACAGGGCTTGCTCTGGCAGAAAAATGACTGCTATTTTACAGACACAAAGGGATAAGGGGAATGTGGTGCAGGCTGGGGTTATGGGAAGAAGGGTGTTTTCTTTCAGTATGTTGATCTGGTCCCATTGGTTGGGAAACTGTTGGGAGCTCCCTAAGGCTTGAAGGTGACCTAAGCTTTGCTCTGAGTCTAGACCCTCTATAGACAGCTCACGTATGCTGTTTGGAAGTACTTTAGGCTTGGGTCTGCCTGGGTGTCAGCTCGGTAGGAACATCTCTTGTTCCTTGGGGAGTACTTGATACCCTACTCTACTGGCCAGCTTATGCCAAACCCCAGCATAAGGAGATACAGAGTTGCAGTGTGTGGCCAGTGAGAGGTAGGGTGCTGATAGCCCTTGATACAGTTGCCTGAAAGCTTGCATAGACCCTTCAATGCCTGCTAGGGTTCTTCCAAAGCATCCCTGTCTGTTCAGCATTCCCCACCTTCTTGTTGGAGGCATCTTGATGCCCAGGATGATCTCAGCTGGTGGCATTATGTCTAGGTAATTTCTCTTGGATACTGAATGTGGAGTTCAGGCTGAGCTACTCTATGTGGTGTAAACAGTGGCTTTTATTAGGCTGTGACTTTCCATGAGAGATCAACTCTGACTCCAAAGCTTCAGGCCCTCTGGCATGGTTTGTTATCCAATTCCTAAAGAGTTTCCCTTTGTGTCTAGTCTCTACCTGCTCTCTGCCCACCTCTGTTAGCCTTCCGCTGGGCTCCTTTAAAACATGCTGGACTCTTCTACAGCCCCATTAATCTCTTATGACCATCTTGTAACTGACATTCACACAGGAATGGAGGTATATTTATTGTGTGATGTGTAATGTGTGGCCTGACAATTATTAGTAATTACAGGTGGACCCAAAGTACCCGTGTTAGTGTCAACCAGCTACCAAGGGAAATCTAGACTACTTGGTAAGTTGAAGCCAAGAAAACATGACTCAGCAGAAGACCTGGATTTTGATTCTGAGCACCCACATCAGGCAGCTCTCAATGTAACTTTAGTTCTAGGGAATCTGATGTCCACGTCTGGCCTATGAGGGCTCCGTAGACACACAGCACACATAAACTCATGTAGACACATGCATGCAGATATGCACTTGCGCCCCCCCTCTTCCTCCCTCTCTCTGAGAGTATGTGTGCCCACTCATGCATGCCAGGGCACAAAAGCACACACACACACACACACACACACACACACAATAAACAAACAAATGAGTTAAAAAAAACTGACTTAACTTATGAATTTGTTGTTATTCAATGTATTCTGACACAAACATGGTCAGATAAGGCTCATAAAAAGGAAGGAGAGATGAACTCACACTTCAGAGGAGTTTAATAAGGTGAACCACAGCCCGAAGGAGGATAACAAGTCCATATGTCCAAGAAGGAGATCCTCAAGGAAAGACAGAGGGGCATGACACAGTCCTGAAGGGAACAGCTGTGGCTCTCACTTCTCCCTGGGGTCACTGGTCACTGGCCCAGAGGGATGAAGGGAGCAGAGTTGGTGAACAGTGCTTCAGATGGCCTGTGAACATGATTAATCAGAGTAACACACCAGGACACTTTCAAGACAGATCAACTTTACTTGGGCTGAGTCAAAACTTTATAGTTTGGGGGAAGCCGGGTAAAGGGTGGACAAAAGTCATTGGCTGAAGGTGAAGGTAACAGATGCCTCAGTAGCATGGGGAGGCATTCTGGGAATCTCAGGAGTTAGCTCATCAGGGTCTTGTTGGGAGAAAGGAAGCTGGATCTGTAATCTAACCAAGGCTACCTGATATTCCACAGGTATAAAGTGTGGGGTCCGCCATCCTCCATGTTAGGAAGAGGAAGCTGACAAAGGAAGTCTGCTATTTTGCATTGAGCTCAGGGTTTTATGGTAATGTTGGACTTCGACCTCAACAGCTGGACTTTCTGTCAAAGAGCCTCAGCTCCCTTTGGTTCCCAGGACAGGAGGAGAGTTGGTGTTAAATCTTAGGCAGCATGACAGGCCCTGAAGGGACAGACAAACCCCCCAGTTCCCTCGGCTCCCTTCAGATCTGGGTAACGGAAGGGGGTTTCTTCCTTTTATAGATTTCCAGGGGAAGGGTGCTCCACCCTACATGACCCAGTCTGTGTGCTGGAAGCTGGGAAGCTGATGATAGAAGACTAGCTATAACTCAAGGCTGTCATGGTTTTGAGGAGTGGGAAGGGGGCATACGCTCAGAGCTGTAAGGTCATTCACACTAGCTTATCCGCTTTGCAGAGAGAGCGCCTGCAGGGGGTGGCAGCCAAAGGGTCTGTGATATACATGTCTATCTGTGTTTCTGATAGTGTTTTCCTGACACTGAACCTCCAGGTCTTCTTAGGCACTAGCAAGCACTCAGATGTGTGGAACTGGCTTGAAGCTGGTGGGGCCTAAGACTGTAAGTTTGAAGCCCCAAGGATGAGGCAAAAGTGACAGGATGGAGAGCCAGGCAACTTGGAAAGAAAGTGTAGGCTTAGCTCTGGGCCAAGGCCACCCAAGCTCTCAAGTAACAGAGAAAAAAGGAGCAGGAGGAGGCACGGGACTTGTGAGCCCCAGGGCAACCTCTGGCAGCAAGCCAGCCAGCTGTGCTCAGAACAAAGGAGCCTCTGCAGACCACCTGTCCAGCACGTCAGCAAAAGCACTAAGAAGCCACCGAGAGGGTGGAGCCTTTCTGGCAGCATCTCCCACTCCATTGCAACACCACTAACTTGTACCACGTGGACACCTCCTCCTGACAGCTCTGAGCGATCAGCAATGCACTTCAAGTTCAGGGGACTCACAGCCTATCAGGGAGAGAGTGGCACAGATACCTGCAGATGGAACACCTTTCTGTCCACTCCAGGAACCCACTCAAAAGGTTACACATGCACACAACATCTAAGGTAGGGAACTTCCCAAGGGCCACTGCTACATGGCTGTTTGGATGCACTGGTCCATGACCCCTCCCCCAGGGTCACATGGCCCAAGAAAAGAGCATCTAGGTTCTTCCTCACGATGTGCTGACACATGGAAACGCCAGTGTGCTGCTTGTGGTTACACTTGCTGGAAGGGAGGGAATGCCAACCCAAGCCACTGATTCTCTTGCTGGCATAAAAGATACAGGACATGTATCCCAGGGGAAGGGGAGACCCTAGAAGAAGAGACAAGGATGCAGCACTAGGGGTGGTGCCACAGGATGTGCTTCTGATGTGCTTCTGGCTTTGTAATAATATGGACATGTTTATACACATACCAAACATGGTAGGTAAAAAAATAGTCCTTGATCTGGGCAGAGTGGTACATGCCACAATCTCAGTTCTCAGGAGACAATCACACACACACACACACACACACACACACACACACACACACATCTCAAAACAGCAGCAGCAAAAAGCTTAGAAACAGGAAGCAAACAAAATTACCCCCCGCCCCAGCTGTGTGTCAAGTTGGTAGGAACTTCACAGAAAGGATACAGTGGGAAAAGGCGATGGCTCCAGAATGTTGCTCTCTGAAGGTCTAGCCTGTGTGACATCATCAGGACAGGATGACCTGCAAACAGAAGCTAGAACCAAGCTTTAGCCTCCTTGTTTGTAATAGCGGTGTGCTATCGAAGCATCACAAAGCAAGCAAAACACTCGGATGGTAAGAACAATGCCTTTCTCCCAGCATTTAAAAGAAAGAGACTCAGGTTAAAAAGAAGGTGAATAAAAACATTGAGACCTTGAATTTGAAGGGTTGTCTGGTGAATGTTTCTGGAAATGGTTTGTTCCTGTTTGGTTGTTTCTTCTTTTCGGAGACAGTGCCTGTTTCATGACATTCCCGGCGCCATAGTTTTGCTGTGGTTTGTCCTTCAACGGTTCATATGCTTAGTTTTGTCCAAGTCTGGTGGTTTGAGGGGTGAGGCGGTTAGGAGATGGGACCTCATGAAAAGTCTTTGGACTTACCCTTGAGGGGAGTGGATTGGTGCAGTCTGGAGTGGGTAGAAGATGCTCATGGGATAGGGTTCATTTACAGCAACAGTCTGCCTGACTTGCTTCCTCTCACTATGAAACCTTCACATGAGCACATCCACTGAACACAGTTTTTATGTGTGTGTGTGTGTGTGTGTGTGTGTATGTGTGTGTGTGTGTAGGCACACAGTTGTCACAACATGTATGTGGAGATCAAGAATTCATTCTTGCTTTACACCTTGTTTGAAATAGAATCTCTGCTCACTACCACATAAGCCAGAACTATGTGCCCCAGAGATCTCCCTGTCCCCATCTCCCAGTCCCTGCAGGAACACTGAGATTACAGCATTCCAGTGCCCAGCTGGATTTAGGCTCTGGGGATCCAAACTCAGATCCTCACTCTTGTGTGACGACACTACCCACTGAGAAATTTCCCTAGCCCTATCTTTTCTTGGGAATGTAAGTTGGTATCATGGCATGTGACACCAAGCACCCCTAGAATAGGTTTCAGATGCTCTGGAAGAGGCATGAATTGCAGAGAAACATAAGACTCCAGGGCAGGAAGCAGAAGGAACCATGTGGGAGTTCCCAGAACTGACCAATACCACAGGAAGTACCTGTGACAGCACTGCACACACCCATGTGTTTGCAGTATACAACACCCCCCCACACACGCACCATGCAAACCCAGCAATTGCTTAGAACTTCACCTGACCTTCAGATCTAACAACCCACACCCGGGTATTGACTAGAAAACATGGAACGCTCATGACCAGCACCTAATAGCCTACTATTGGATATTCATCAGAGAGTGCTCCTCAGCATGGCAAAGGACAAACTGCTAGCCTGTAGTGACACATGACAAGAAATGACACAAAAGAGCACATCATTAGGTTTCTTTCATTTTCTATTTTCTTTTTTCATTAACTAAACAAACAGAAGCGAGGGCAACCTGGGAAGAAGGAATCTCAACTAAGAAAATGCTTTCATCAAATTTGCCTGTAAGCATCTGTTGAGACATTTTCTTCGATGTGGGAGGGTCCAGCCCACTGGAGATATTATCCCTGAGGCAGGTTATCCTGCTTTATGGAAGAAAGCAGGCTGAGAAAGTCAGGAGAGCAAGCCAATAAGCTTCATGGCTCCAGCTTCTACCTCCAGCTTCTACCTCCAGCTTCCTGCCTCTAGTTTCTGTCTTGGCTTCCCTCCATGTTGAACTGTGACCTAGAAGTTATAAGATGAGACAAACCCTTTCCTCCCCAAGTTGGTTTGGTGTTTTAGCACAACAAAAGAAAGAGAACTAAGACACTATGGATATCCATTCTGGTCAGGGCCAGAGAGGACGGTAACTTAGATACAGCTCTTTCAGATTTCCTAATGGTTGCCTTGGGAAAGAAAGAACTGTGAGTGGGAAGGATTGTGTGTGTGTGTGTGTGTGTGTGTGTGTGTGTGTGTGTGTGCGTGCGCGCGCACGTGCGCGCGTGTGTGTGTGTGTGAATGTAATATGCGTATATATGTGGTGTATGTGATGTGTGTGTGTGGTGTGTGTGTCTGTGGTATGTGTGACTGTGGTGTGTTTGTGGTGTGTGTGTCTGTGGTATGTGTGACTGTGGTGTGTGGTATGTTTGTGGTGTGTGGTGTGTTTGTGGTGTGTGTGTGATATGTGTGAGTGTGGTGTGTTTGTGGCATGTGTGTGGTATGTGTGCATGTGATATGTGTGTGTATGTGGTATGTGTATGTCTGTCTGTGGTGTGTGTGTTTGTGGTGTATATGTGGTGTGTGTGGTATATATATGTATATATATGTGTATGTGTGTGATCTGTATGTTTGTGTGTGTGCATGTAGTATGTGTTTGTCTGTGGTGTCTGTGTGCATGTGGTATGTGTTTGTCTGTGGTGTCTGTGTGCATGTGGTGTGTGTGTGTGTGTGCATGTGGTGTGTATATATAAGATCTGTGTGTTTGTGTATGCATGTGGTGTCTGTGTGCATGTGGTATGTGTATATATATAGTGTGTGCTTATGTGTATACATGTAGTATGTGTGTGTCTGTTGTGTGTGTGTGCATGTGGTATGTGGTGTGTATGTGTATGATTTGTGTGTTTGTGTGTGTGCATGTGTTGTCTGTGTGTATGTGGTGTGTGTGTGTGTGCGCGCGCACATGCGCACAATGGCAATGTCTGATTTGAAGAGGGCTTTGGGTATCATGTAGTTGATAGAACTTGCCGTGGAATGCTACACCCGGGCCTCCCCATTTTACTAAGCAACATTTTTACCTCTGATACAACAGAGCACTGTGGAATAGCCAATGGCATTCATGCTGAGGTCTCAGGGGACTATGCAGATATTTACAGCTCCTTTTGAAGCCTGTCAAGAAGGCAAGATGGGAGGGAGTATCGGAGGGACAGGGAGCACTTGGCAGGCAAACTGAGCATGTGCTACTGGGCATGTGGGTGCTGGTTGTTCAACTCTTTCTGTGTATTACATTTTCCATAGTGAAATGCTTCTGTCGGATGATGGACAGTTCAACCTGAAGAGGCACCACTGGCCATGGGCACACTTGAAATCCTAGTGCAGTGGAGGTGGAAAAGGAGGATGCCTGCATCCCACTGCCTACCAGGCCAGCCTGTTTGGTGAGCCAGAGAGGCAGCATGGCAGCTTGGAGTGGTCAGTGTGAGAGGCCACCACATGTTAGGTGCTTAACCCACCAGAGGTGATCGATCCTCATCTTCTCTACCATCAGAAGGTCGAGTGTAGGTTGTGATATTCCGGATTGAAGCCAGGATCTTGTGAATAATTAGCAAGAGTGATACTACAGAGCTACCCTGAGGCTAGAAGTCGTCTGGGTTTCTTAGATTTTTTTAGGTAAGATCTCCCTCTGTTACCCTCCCCGCCTCTATGGCCTGGAATTCACTATGTAGCCCAGTCTAGCCTGAAACTCAATATGTAGCCCAGGATAACCTTGACCTTTTGGCAATCCCCCAGCCTTAGACTTCCAAGTAGTCAAAGGTGTCAGCAGGGCCACACTCTCTCTGAGGGTCTAGAGAGAACCTTCTCCACCCTTCTAGGCTTGGCTCATGGTCACATGGCATTCTCACTGTGTGTCTCCTCTTCTGGTTCCTGTTGGGGGATGTCACCAGGAAGTTTTTAGAAATCATGATTTCTTGATGCTGTGGGTATGAGCCATTACAATAGGGCCATCTTCTGTGAGTCAAGCTCAGTCTCTGTTTGGAGGGATTCTAGTAGCCTGGCCAAAGCAGCAAGCTCTGTAGCGTTCCTCAGCTGGCCCCTCTCCCCTCATCCCTGTTATCTATCCTCTTCTCTCTAGCTCAGGACTCTTGGGTCCTACAGACCAGTACACTGGCGCTGTCCCTGGTTCTGACACTAGTGCTGAGAGGCAACTCCAATTTACCAGTCCTTTGTATAAAAGAAGAGGACGGGTAATCTGAAGTTCGTTGAGATAACGTAACTGTTGAGAGCACTTGCTAATTTTGTAGGGAGCTAGGGTTTGATTCTCAGTACTCACATGGCACCTCACAATCATCTGTAACTCCAGTCTCAGGGACTCTGATGTCCTTTTCTCACCTCCGTGGGCACACTTGTCATCCCAGCACAGGGGAGGTGGAGACAAGGATCCCTGCGGTCAACTGGATACCAGGCCAGCCTACTTGGTGAACTCCAGAAAGTGAGACTTTGTCACAAAACTCAGTGCTCTCCCTCTCTGGTCTCTGTCTCCGTGTCACTCAATCACCTCCCTCCCCCACACTTTGGCTGGCTTGGAACTTATTTTGGCCTGGACCTCACAGAGATCTGCTTGCCTTTGCCTCTCGAGTGTGAGATTAAAGGTGTGTCCCTCAATGCCCAGCTCCAGAAGGACAGTTTCTGATGAGCCACACCCAGGTTGACTGCTGACCTCCACAAACATGTACACACATACATGCACCCCAATATGAACATATGCACACACAACTGCAGACACACACCAAAAAGAAATAGGTAAAACCAAAACCTGGGCCATGAACACACAATTCTTTGCATAGTACTTAGCAGAGTGTCCTAGGCAGGGTTAAGACCCACTGTTCTCGCTACCCTGTGGCCCTAGAGACATCAGTATGAGCCAGGTTAGGTCAGGCAAAACTTGCTTCCTGAGGAGGTGGGCTGCCCAGGCTAAAGGGGGCAGGGCCGCATCTTAGCATTTCATTTTTAAAAGTCCTTTCTTCTGCTAATCATGGCTACCATTGTTTTTGCCTGCAAAAATCCTGATAGGGAAAACCAACAGACCGCAAGCATCAGGAGGAAGTCAGAGTAGCCTGGAAACCAGGTTGGGAATCTCGTCTCCCTGGCAACCAAGTCCAGCCTGGGGAGAGCAGGTCTCAGGCTCTCCATTTTCCATGCTCCCGAGGGGCCAGCCTTCCCCTCCTCAAGCATTATTCTTTCTCCATCCTAGCCTCCTCCTGTGTGCTGCCCCCACCTCAGCTCTTGCATAAGCTGAGGCCTTACCCACCTGTGTTTTCCGGTGTGGCAGGCTGATTGCCTTCAAATGTAGGGGCTTAAAACAGCAAATTCACTTTCTCTTGATGCCTAAGGCAGGAATCCAGGTGCTCTGTAGGGGATTCTGGACTGCGATCTGAAGTCAGGCTGGGGCTCCTGGCCTATCTGAAAGCTTGTCCAGGCAGGGTTCAGTCCCAGACTCACTCATGGGGGTATTGGTAGGCTCAGTTCCTGGATTAGGGTCACAGAAGCTCTGAGGGGAACCAAGACAGAAGCCACAGTCTTTGTGACTCACTCTTGAAGGTGCTGTCTTTGTAAAAAAAAAAAAAAAAAGCAAGATCATCTAGCTTGGGCCAAGGGAGATCACAGGTTGAGAATGTCTGTGAGTGGTGTCTGGGGAGGCTAGCTGCAAGTCCATTTCACCACTTCCCCCAGAGATTAAGATTTGGGGCCAGACTCACCTTGGGCTCACAAGTACTGAACTGAAACTTGACAAAGGTTTCCACCCCAGGGGTGGGGGTTGGCTATGGTCAGGAAAGTCCATATACCATCATGGACCCCTCTCAGCCACAACATGCCAGTGTGGAACTCCAGAGTCAACTGATAAAAGAGGCAGAAGCCAGCCTTTTAACAGTCCTGTTCCTCTGCCTCATGAGGGGTAGCATGAGATGAGAAATAGATGAGTCACATATGGTTAAGGATGGCTATAGCTGGATGCTGCCCTGCCCCAACCCATCCAATGGCCCCTGTGATTTTCTGCCCTGCACAGCCTGAGCCAACCCCCTGGTCCTCCCCATACCTTCCATTTCACCTCAGGGAAATCCTGCTCACACTCTTATCCACCTCCCAGGCGTTCTTTTCTACCATGTGCACCATAGCAAAGGGCTGCCTGCCTTCCTGTTGGCTTGGGTGCCCTAGTCTGTTTTCTTCCCCAGCACAGGAGTCCCCACAGACATGACACCAGTCTTCTATGGCTGTCACAGGGAAGCATTGGGCTGGCTTAGAGTGAGAACCAGATAGAAAGTGTCGAAGGTTAGATTACATCTGCTAAAGGCTCCCATACTTCATCCTCAGCAACCCCATCCAGGCCCATTGCTTTTTGTGAGCAGGGAAGACCAGAACAGACTATAGAGAACTCTAGTGACCCTCCATCACCAGTGTTCTGCATTACACAGGGTTCTCCAGAGAGCAAATGGATGTGTAAACATTCAGGGTTATTTTAAGGAAGGGGTTCATATAATTATAGGAGTGACAGTTCTGACCCCTTCAGGTGGGCCAACACTCAAGACCCCACAGGTAACCATGCCCAAAGCCAGAACTGGCAGGATTCCCTCTTGCTTAGACAGCCTCAGGATATCCTTCTATTTAGATCTTCAGCTGATTAGGTGTGGCCCACCCACCTTGGAGTACTTTGTTAAGACTTAACCATTTAAATGTTAGTCTAGGGGCTAGTGAGATGGGCCAGTGAGTAAGGTACTTGCTACTAAGCCTTAAGTTTAATCTCTAGGACCCACATGATAGAAGGGGAGAACTGACTCCTATTAGTTATCTTTTGACCTCTGCCCTCTGTCCTGTTGTGTAGCAATTTTCTCCTAGATAAACCTCCATAATGGAGGAAAGCTGGTTAAGACACAGAACTCAAGATGTTGTAAAGGGAGGTGAAATGGTCTATTCTGTAGGGAAGCTCTTTAAGTTCAGGAAATAACCAACACAAAGGTTTGAGGATTTTAGTTTCTTTACACACACACACACATACATACACACACACACACACACACACAAAACTGAGAGGGAGAGAGAGTGTGTGAAAGAGGGAGGAGGGAGGGAGAGAGGGAGGGGGTGGTCGTAGGAACATGATTTTGTTTTAATCCCAGGTGTAGGATATAGAGCTGCTTTTGATTGTCCACAGCAGTTGACTATGATTTGCCTCATGCTCCAGCAAGGGTGTGAGTTTGCCAACTGTAGGTAGTTTCTGCAAATGTATAATGTTTGAAATTCTGGAGACTCTTAAAAGCTAGAGCCCAGAGAGGGACTGCAGCTACTGCTACTCTTTGTGCTGCTGTTGCTGGTTGCTGTTGTTGTAGTTTGTTGCATTTTGTCAAGAGATTGTGTACAATGGGAGAAGGAGGAGGAAGAGGAGAAAGAGAAGAAGAAATTAAATAACCTAATGGCAAAGATCAAACTTGTCCTAAGGACCTTGATACACCTACTCAGCAGAAAGTAGTTTGACAATATCAACTCCCCTTTCCTCTCTAGCCTTCTTTTGCTCCTACCTAGTGTTGGGGGTTGGAAGGCTAGAATAGGGGCAGAGAAGGGTGATACAGAAAGAAACCCCAAATATAGCCAAAATCTGGGTACACAAAGGTTTCAGGAAGCCCCTGAAACTAAGCAGACCCATGAGGACCATTATGGAGCAAGTGGATATAAGCAGTGAGGACTACTGAGACCCACTTGCAGACCAACCAAGCCACCTGAAAAGACAGAGACCCATTGATCTGCCTGGAAGAGACACTCTGCAACCTGTAGATGTGCCTGCAGGCTTTGCTGTGTGCTCTTAGTTTCCAGTTTTCCAGAGTTCATAGCTGTGTTAGGATGGGCTTTTGGTGGTATATCTGTCCTTGAGCCATTTCTGTCCTATAAAGGGTGTCCATATTTCTCTAAGTAACCCTAAAACAAATAAACCCATTCATTTAGCATTTGGTCTTTTGTGGGTTTTCTGTTTGGTGTGACTAGATATTTAGTCATATCTCCCCTGTCATAATGTCACACAACATACCCACAGCCATGATATCCTGCTCATTAAGGTCACAATCTACCATTGCCCTTACAGCTCTCTTGAGCTCAGCAAAAAAAAAAAAAAAAAAAAAAAAAAAAAAAAAAAAAAAAGGAAGACTCTCTTTATCAGCAGAACTTCTCCCTCTCTGACTTTCTCTAGGGAGCCTGAAATCCCCCACTTTTTACCTACGGAATGTCATGCAGCTTGGTAAGATTTGGGGTTCAGCTTCCTTTCTCTTGATAAGAACCTGTCCAGCAGGCCCCTGGGAACTCTGGGATAACTGTCCATGCAAATGAGGCATTATCCAGTACCCTAAGCTGTAGCCAATGGTATGTATTCACCTACCTAGAAATCCACCTGCCTAGAAATACCTATCTCCTTCCCCCAAAACTATATAACTCTTGATTAACCCCAACTAGAGTTGAGCTGCCTCTCTGAAACTGATCTTGGTAGTCATTTGTCATACTCATGTGCTGTCCAAACCCTGTTCTTGGACTCTGCTTCCTTTGTCCTCTTGGACCAGCAGCCCCAGGGAGAAGGGAGACCCACAATATCCCCTCAATAAATAAATAAGTAAACAAACAAACAAGCAAACAAAGTGTAATAAATGTTACTCTGGCTGAGTCCAGTGACACTCATCTGGCTACATAGATTTGAGACTAACCTGGGCTACATAGCGAGACTTTAGTAATAAAGAAAAAAAGAGAAAGGAAATGCTTTTTTTCTCCTTTTTGCTGGCTAAATGTTAATCTTATCCAAAAACACCCTCACAGACACATCCAGAATAATGTTTGACCTACTATCTGAGTACCATGGGACAGTCAAATGTCATATAGCATTAGTTACATACTCTCCAACAGAGGTTTTCTCACAGCTAACGTGGTACACTACAGTTCTCAGGAGGGTTCTGATTATTTGGTCTGTCCCTGTCTCATCTCCTTGTAGATTCCCAGGCTCTCTGTCTGTCCACCCCACCCCACTGCATCCTGCCTTCCTTCCTGGCCTGAATCCTTGGTGTCTTTCCACTTCTAGTCTTTGCCCCTACATTTGGTCCCTTCATTGAGAGCTGCTGGTGGTTGCCTTGGAAACCTTCCTCTGCATCCTGAGCATCTGAAGGAGTCTTAAGTTTATCATTCACTTAGCTGCTTCTTAACAATGCAGGGTCTTGAATCCCTTACCCTAGAGCACTCCTGACAGGCATGTTCATGCCCAGGGCCCCAGCTGTCTAGAAGCCACATGGCAGATGCCTTTGTTGGCATAGGATGACTTAGATTTTTTTTTTTTTTTTTTGTAATTAAGTTCTTTGTTCACTCTGTATCTGGGCCTCCCTTCATCCTCCTCCCCCTTCTTGAAGTATCTTCTTTAAATGTTTATCCAGTGATGAGTGAATAATGGTAAAACTCTGAATTTTAACTTATATATATATAAGCTATAAAACAGCGTTCCAGCTGTGGTTTGGTCCGCTGAAGATCCTAGCGTTTGGGAAGCAGAAATTGGGGGATCAGAAATTCAAAGCCATTCTGGGCTATTTAGCAAGTTCAAGACCAGACTGAGTTACATGAGACCCTAACTTTAAAAACAATTTCCCCAAGTCCTCCAAAACAAACATACAGAATAATCAACCAAAAACTTTGAGTCAGTATACTGGTTTTCTTGTTGTTCTGACATAAAATATTTCCATAAATAACATAAAGAAGGGAAAGATATTCTGTGACTTACTGACTCTGAGGCATCTGTCCATGTTGCTTGGCACCAGGCTTTGGGCAGAACATCATAGAAACAGCATTTGGTAGAGGTTGTTCTGACTTCTTGACAGACAGAAAGTACAGGGGCAGGAAAGGACAGGGTAACTCCACAGAACCTGCCACCAGACCTAATTTCTTCATCCTCAGCTCCTAAAGTTTCCAGAAAGACCCCAATAGTGCCAACACCTGACCACCGTTACTTGGCTGGTAACCTTTATAACCAAACATAGCAAACATATGTAGTGGTACATATCTGGACCCTCAGCACTACAGAGGCTAAGGCAGAGGGTACTGGGTTAGAGGGCAGTTTGGGCTACCTGGCATGACCCTGCCACAAGAAAACAAAACCAAAAGAAATAGTTCAGTTAATTAATTATAGTTGTGTGTGTTTTAGGGGTACTAAGGAGCCTTTAGATACACAACACATTGTAGAATAATTAAATGAAGCCAATCAGCTTTTCAACCTCTTACGTTTTCAATGAAGAAATTTAAAATACTTTATCTTAGTAATTAAAAAATACATTGTATTAACTATGGCCCTGGGCTGTGTAACAGATCTTAATAACTTACCCTCCTGTCTAAGGGAAATTGTGTCTCCTGGTGCCCAGGTCCTGGGCTTCCTCATTCTTTCTTTGCTCCTCAGATGAGATCATGCACACATTCTCTTCCTTAACATCCTGGCCAGCACCGTGGTACTCCATCTTTTTTTTGAATCATCATCATAATTGATGTCATGTTACATTTTATTATGGCCTGAATTAGCATTTCCTTGGTAACCAGTGATATTTAGTATCCTTCTGCAAACCTGTAACTACCTGTATGCCTTCTTTTGAGACATGTTTAGTTAGGTCCCTTGTCCATTTTGAGTCAGGCTGTGTGCTTTCTTGCTACAAAGTTGTTCTCTAGACTTACAGTTATCTGAAAAGTTGTTTTGCACTTAATTTTGGAAAGTGATGCATAAAACCATGAGTTAGGTATTATATTCCCCTAGCCCTGCAAAGATACTGTTTCACCCTCTTTGGTTTTGCTTGCTCTGCCACCAGATTCTTCAGAATTATCTTTTTCCTTTTCTAGATTTTCCTGGTTCTGGAGGGCTGCAGTCTTGCTATGTTGTGCTTAGGTGAGTTGTCATTTGTTATTTTACTTTTTATATGCCAGAATCTCTACCAACACCTTTCATCAGTTCTGACTTATGCTAAGTAAAATGTCTCACAACACCATCTTTGGGATTTCAATTAGACTTTTCTTAGCTCCCTGCACACGATCCTTTTTTTTTATGCTTCTAAACTTCTTATTTCATGTTACATCCTTGATCATTTTTCTGCAGAGCTTACCACTGAGCTATATCCTCAGCCTTTCTTGATTTCTTCAGATTTGTCTTCCAGCTCATAAATTCCCTCTGTATCTGTGTCTAATTTGCTGGCTAATTCTGTGCTGAGTTTTTTTTTTTTTTTAAATCAACTTTATTAGGACACAACACATCACATACCACAAACTTGTTCTTTATTGAATACATGTCAGTGACTTTTAGTGTATTAATAAAGTTGTGTATTCATCACCAGAATCTAATTTCAGGGCATTTTATTACTACAAAATGACACTTTTATCACTTCCCTTATTAGTCATGTCCCAAGCCAGTCATTCCCTTCCCTCCCTCATACTTGCCTAATCTTTCTGTCTTTGTTGGATTCTTACATTTTGGGCATTTCATATAAATAAAAGAATGTGACGTGTAGGGTGTTTCTTGCTTTCCCCCATCCCACCCTGATTTCTTTTTCAGTGACTGGCTTCTTTTCCTGGGAATTCTTTCAAGGCCCCCATTGGCCTTTGTTTTTTTTTTTTTTTTTTTTTTTTTTTTTTTCCATGTAAGTGAAGTTTCTTTCTTGCAGATAAACTTGCAGTTCAGTTTGGGGTTACATGCTTCTTCTACTTCTAGCATGTCTTAATAAACACATCGTCCTTGTATTCTAACGTTTAAGCTGGCTGTTGGCGTTTATCCCTGTGTCACTCTTTGGTTGGTTAGTGTTGACGTAGACCTAGGCAGGCCACCAGCAGCTTCAGTCTGCAGTCATGATGAACAGGGTTCATGGACCATTCACTCCCCTACGCTTCCACAGAAAACACCAGGAAGCCTCCCCAGGCCTCTGCTCTGCAAGGATTCCTACCGTGGTCCAGTCTGCCAGCCCTAGTGTGGGCTCAGGCGCTGCTGCTCTCACGCCCGCTGACTCTGCGCTCCACAATGGCACTGACTTATTTTGCAGAGAATTGTGTATGAACTAATTCTTACCCTCTGCGCTCTCTTCATCTAGATCCCTTCTTCAAAGTGTCTAGTCCCTCTTTTGCTCAGCACTTGTGAACCACTCACGCTGTTTGATCACCTGGTGACTGGTGTGGCCCTGGGCAGGAGCCCAATGTGTGCTCTCTTTACTCAGATAGATGCCAAGGCGACACACGACTATAACGTGCGCTATAATGTGCTGTTTAGATCAAGGAGAACAGACTATGAGCCCCGATTGACAGCTGATGTTGTCATATCTAGCAAGGACCTGGTATTAGTGACAGTCATTTGTCTGGTGTGAGGTTCTGAGGTGGGGGCGGGGCGGGCGGGTAGAATCAAGGCCTGCTCACTGCTTTTTCCAGGGCCTAAGGCTTTGACCTTTTCTCCTGTGTGTGTGTGGGGGGGGGGGGGGAGGAACAGCGAAGGTAACTGTGGTTTACCCAGAGCCCAGGAGACATGGAAGGACAGGTGGGAGCTCAAGGTGTGAACCTGGCCAACCATCCCCAAACCCGGGCCAAGGATTGTCATCTCTGCGTGTGGGTGTGGTTGGTGACAAAAGTCCCTAGGGCTGAGTTGCCGGTGGGCGTCGTCATGGGCACTCTTAGGAGTAGAATTGGCTGGAACTGTGGGACACGAGGTGGAGGTTGGGGAGGGAGGAGCCCCAAGGCTGGACGTCTGAACCCCACAGCCGCTACCCCTCCACTTCCCACTTTCGCTGCGTCTTTGTGCATTTTGCTTCCTTTAGCAGCCAGAGCTCTTCCGAGAATCTGCAAAGGGACCTCGGCCAAGCAGAGGGGGAGGATCCTCCCACTCCCGGGTAGGGAGGTGAACAAGAGTGGGGGGCTGCAGCGGCGGGAGCGGGAGATCTAGAAGGGAGTTGCGCACAGACGAAGGGTGTCGAGGCCGGGTAGGGCGACCTGCTGCGTGGCCTCCAGCCCTGGGCGACCCCCGCCCCGCGCGTCTCCCCGCCGCGCGCGGCCCCCGCCCCGGCTCCGCCCCGCCCCTCGCGCGGGGTCCGCGTCTGCGGCTGCGTTCCCCGAAAGACGAAGCTTCTCCCCGGTTCCGGTCCGCAGGGAGACCGAAGGGCATAGCTCCCCGTGCCGCGCCCGCCGCTGAGCCCGGAGTGCGGACACCCCAGGGATGTGAGTGCGCCCCCAACCCCGAGGCCCGCACTCCACGCCCCGATTCGCGGTGAGCGCCGAGGCGCGCGCGCGGGGACCAGGGGAGGGGACTCGGCGCGGGGTTCCCGGCCCCCCAGCCCAGGGGTGGGGACGAGGACGGGGACGCGGCGCGCACCCCTCCCCCGCCGGCAGGTAAGGTGCGCTCCCTCCTCCCGCTTTTCCTGTCCGGACGCACCTACAGTTCCTTGGGGAGAGAAGACACGCTACCCACGCAGGTGCGGGGCGAAGGCTGCGGGGACCTCGGGTGGCTACCTTACCGGAGAGGGCAGACCTCTCCTCCCAGGAGGGGAGGCAGTGATGGTGGATGCTCTTGGTGATGGGTTGGGGGTGGGGCATCGCGAGCTCCTGGACCCCCTCCCCAGACACCCCGCGCGCTTTTGATTCCTGGGGGATGGTTACGTCCGCAGGCCAGAAAAGAGAAGGGTCCTTGAGGTTGGGTTCTCTGACCTAGGCTATTCCCCTCCAGGCCTGCGCCCCAGAGGACCCCCGCCTGCAGCCCCCGCGCCTCTCTCAGGCCCTATCGGAGCATGCTGCCTGCAGCCATGAAGAGCCTCGGCCTGGCGCTGCTGGCCTTGCTTCTCTGCCCCTCGCCGGGTGAGTCGGGGGACCGCGGGGAGGGGTCATGTGGCGGAGAGCATCACTCTCATATCTCAGCTCCAGCCACCGGGGGGCTCTCAACACACCCGAGGGCATCCAGCGCCTTTCCACCTTGCTTCTAGTACTGTGCAGATGCCCCTCATTCTCAGAGGTCCACCGAGCTTCTTATTAAATCGGGTGGACCTTTCCAGTCTTGAAACCTACCTATCTTTGGGGGTGCTATGTGTGGGAGTAAGAGGATGAGGGAGGCAGGATGTGTAGGTACAGCGTCAGGGTCAACCTGGAGGCTTGCTGGGGTCTTGTGGGAGTGGAACTCTCCTGTGGGCATGGTTCTGCCGTGATAGCTGCAGCAGGTTGAGGAAGAAGGGGTGTAGGGTCTGGTTGTCCAGACCTGGGTTCCCCCTGGTTATCCCTTTCTCCGTGCCCTGCCTAGCCCATGGACTGTGGTGCCAGGACTGCACCCTGGCCAATTCCAGCCATTGCGCCCCGAAGCAGTGCCAGCCCACTGATACCGTTTGTGCCAGCGTGCGGATCACCGACCCGAGCAGCAGTAAGTCTGGACTTGGTGAGGGGGCGGGGCTACTGAAAGCTAGATCTAGGGAGAGGACAGAAGTGTCCTCTGAGTTCCTCTTGCTTGGGACAAGAGCATGACTTTGAGGCAAGACGACACTGGCTTGTTTATTCCTGGCTCCAAGTCTCAAACTGATCTGGAGGGTCCTGGGTTCCAGGGAAGGGACGGAGCTCATGTGGAAGTGGACCTTAGTCCCTGTGCTTTCCTTCTGTCCCCCAGCCAGGAAGGATCATTCTGTGAACAAGATGTGTGCTTCCTCCTGCGACTTCGTTAAGCGGCACTTTTTCTCAGACTATCTGATGGGGTTCATTAACTCTGGGATCTTAAAAGTCGACGTGGACTGCTGCGAGAAAGATTTGTGCAACGGAGTATCAGCAGCGGGGCGCAGCCCCTGGGCCCTGGCTGGGGGGCTCCTGCTCAGCCTGGGGCCTGCTCTCCTGTGGGCTGGTCCCTAAGACCCCTTCCTCCCTCCTGCTGGGCTTTGGAGCTTGTCCCTGAGCCTGTTGCTGTCCCTCCCCAGCCTAGTGGCTGGGGCTGAGACAGCAAGGGCTTGGCATCAAGGTCTGAGGCTCTCAACCTCCCCAGATGTGAATGAGCCCTTCTCCATTTCTCCACCAGCTCCATATCCCAGGCAGCTGGATATCTCCAGGAGTCCAGACATCCTGGCAGGAAGCTGGGGTGGGGGGGAGGGGGAGGGCAAGGGACTCTGGGACCCTCCAGGTTCCCAAGGGGAGGGAGGTCAAGCCAGGGACAGCCCAACAGCCTGGCCTGAGGGGCATTAACTACAGAGAAATAAAGTCACTTCTGAGTCTTGTGCCCGGGTCTGAGCCTGGGTTTTGGAGGTGGGGCATGGTCTCTGTAGAGAGCAATGGCCAGACTAGGCACCGAGAAACCCGACAGATAGGTGTATGGTCAGGGGTTCAGGGTGGTAGGAGTGTACATTAAGACACCTGGAGATGCTCTGAGTAGGGTTGCTTGGGGCTGGGAGCTTGGGAGGGGACAGTTAAGGAAGGTGGGGGTGAGGTAAACAGGATGACAATATGGGGCTGTGGGGGAGGCGTGAGAACTTTTCAAGCTCGGGTGTAAGATGTGCTCCTAGATGCATTCCCCAATGCACACGGACAGACTGGGTATGCGGCTCCGCGCTGAACACAGTCAGCGTCTACTCTTCTGCTCACAGTCACACGTTCACACTCACAGGTGCCAGCACACAGAGGCACCAGAATATCCTCACCAGTGTCCCCATCACCCCACGTGATGCGTCCAGATGCACAGTCACACCCTTCTCAGGATGCACATTCTCCCAACTGCAGACACTGTTCAGCTCTCTCTGGGTGGCTAAAGGCCCTGGGGTTGCTTAAGGTGGAAGTAGAGGTCTCACTTGCTGGACTCTGCCCCTTCACTGGATATCTGCACCCTCTGCTCCACTATAAGTTGGGGTCCAGCATAAATGGAGTCCGAAGGCCTGAAGATGCTGATTCCCATGCAAGGCGGCAAAGGTGGGAGAGATGGGGAAGACTTGTATGGGGAGATGGGCAAGCCTGGTCTTTCCATCCCAGCTGGTGGTCTTTGGTTTCATCCCTGACTTCACCCTGCTTCCTGCTGCTTGCCAGATGTTCCACAGATGGTTTGTGTAGCCAGGTTCACCCTGTGATGTTCTGGGAACACCCCAGGAATTCTCTGGGGCCTCTTTTGGTCAGTGCTTCCTTCATGACACCTGTGGCTGACCCAAACCCATGGTCACTGCTGGGTCCCGGACCTCCAGAAAGAGAACTAGTTCCTGTAGGATCTAGCCTTGACATTACCCCTGGGAACTGTGTATGAGTGACTGGAGTCAGACTCGGGTGGGTGACTGGGAAGGGGGAGTCCCTGTCACCACTAGTTGCTGATGTCTACAGTCTGTTGTGGACACAGCCAAGGACTTGTCCCTAGAAGCTTGGTTCCTTTTGCATTCACACTTTGCCTCAACGGACCCTCTGCTCCTTCCCTCCTAAAGTGCTCCTTATGCCTGGTGGCTAGGGAGGAGGAAGCACAGTTGGTGCAGGGGAAGGACATAGGTGGAGGGAACAGGAAGGCTGAGAGCGGTGGATGCCTGGGAGAAGTCCACGGAGCTTCTGGAAGGCCACACTGTCATCTGGAGATGAACTTGGAGCGCACACTCATTCAGGCAACTCCATGTGCCAAAGGTGTTGTCTTGATGGTCTTTAAAAGAGAACAGGAGCAAGATTCTCTGGCCTCACTGAAGAAATACATGAAGTCCGAAGGGGGACTCTCTTTTTGTACCCCTGAGGGGATTCTGAGGGAGGGGTATCAGGCACAGAGGGTTGGGCCCCCTCAGCAACCTTATTTGAGTTGCCAATGTCCTAATCTCAAGGAGAGGTCCATGGCCAGCTTTGTTGTGACATTGGGGTGCCTCTTACATTAGTGACAGGTACAGGTTCCCTGGACAGGGCTGAGTGCTTCCATATCCCTTGCCTTGCTTTTCATTTTTAAAAATTATATTTAGTTTTTGTTTGTTGTATTGTGAATGTGTGTCATGGTGCACACATGAAGGACAGAGGACATGGGGGAGTTAGTTCTTTTTCTTTCTGTCACGTGGGTTCTGAGGATGAAATTCAGCATCAGGCTTGGTTGCCAGGGCCTTTATGGACTGAACCATGTCATCTCCCCTCCCGGCCCTTTTTGCTAGGAAGCTTCTCAGCAGTCTTCTTTTAGGGAGGAGTTATAGTTGGTGTCCTGTGGGTTTTCAAGTTCCGACTCTTCCTATGAGTGGATGGCTCCGGTTTATTTAGCCAGCCCATAGTAGGGACTCAAGAGTTGATTTCAGATTTCTGTCACTGGCTTTGGAGGGTCTATCCTTGTCCTCCTGTTAGGGGCTGAGGTGATCAGATATGAAGGGTTGATTTAAAGAATGGGGGGGGGGGCAGGCAGAGAGGACATTTTAGGAGGCTATAGGTCCTCTAACAAGGCAATGGATGTGTCCTGTCTAGCTGTTAGGCCCTTTCTAGCTGTGTACTGCCAGGGGGTTCTGTGCATCCAATAGATGAAGAATAGAACCTTGCTGACATTCCATCTCACAGTACGTCAGCAATGGCTGAATGCCCTTGAGGTTCTTAGTCAGTGTCCTTTGAGGAGTTTCTAGCTCCTAGTTCCTGCTGACCTCCCATGCCAGCATTGGCCTCTTCCTGCCATAGATAACTCTATTTAGGTGGCTACTTCTTTCTGTCTTGACTTGTGGTACCACATGTGTGCCATACGGAGGTTGGAGACACTGAGGTCTCTCTCATTTTTGTACAGTCTGGGGCTTCCTGCCTCAGAACCTCCCCTGCCTTCTTGTGAATCTATACTACGTGTAAGAATGTTGACAGGCTCGGAAGCTGCACTCAGACCTCCATCCACCCGAGCTTCATTGTGGCAGGAGGGAGGGGGTTATTCCAAGCGGCCACTGTCCTTCATTGTCACTTATGAAGCAGCCCAGTCTCTACACTGATTAAAACCATGACCTATGCAACATGATGCATTCTTACCTAGATAGGATGCTTGAGAAGTGCCACCTCTCTGGCTCTGTCACTGGTCTTGGCTATGCCTTTTCAACTCGAGGAAGCATTTTGAGGGCTACAGACAGATCAATGATGGGCCTTGAGTTTCCTAGCCTTTGTGCCTTCAGAAGCCTAACCCCGACCTCTGCTCCTCACCTTGCTTCTCTGAGAGCGGAACAGACACCCCTAAGAGGAGTTGCTCAGACATTTCAAAATAGGGAGCGTGTAGTCAAGTGGAGGCGAGGTCCACTCAGCTAGGACATCCCTGTTAATGGGTGCACTCCCAAGGTCCCAGATCTGAGGGTGGTAATGCAGTGATGCAGCCCCAGAAGGGCAGGTTAGAGGAGTCGACAGATAAAACAGGGATAAAGATCCTCTTGGCCGATGACCATTAGGCTAACACAGATTTCCATAGATATCTGGGACAGACATAATGGTCTGCTCTCCCCACCCTCCATTAGTCACCACCCTGGGAAGACAACACGGATGGCTGCTTTGAATAAGACAAGCGTAAGCTGCTCTGGTGAATAGCTAGGTCTGGAGAGAAAACAGCAAAAATACTTCCACCACACTCCTTATCTAGCTGAGTGGTGGTCCCTGCACGAACGCTGTCAGGATGCTGTAATACAGACCCTAGTGTCTGCCTGATGCTTAATAGGACGTGGCTGGTGAGGTGAAGGCGGAGTCCGGCAGAGACACGTGCTGCACCTGATATGTAGCCTTAACCTCGGGATAGCAGATCTGAATCACTTCTTCCAAAGTCAAACCTGCTCCCAGCCTCTGAGCTGCCCATGGGACGGCAGAGCTTGGAGGTGTAGTTTTAAAATTCTGCAGTGGGAAGGAGGGATCCACCGCACAGAAGCTGGGCAGATACACAGATTTACACCATTGAAACAGATACAGACCACACTAGAATTAACAGGGAAGGGACCCCTCCCCTCACTTCTAAATTCACTACTGGCCTCACCAAGGCATATGTGGTTTCCAAATGAAGACACCCAACCTTGATTCCAGTTTTTCTAGTTTTTGTTCAGTTTCTGTGTTCCTGGCACAGAGTCTTTGCAAAGGGTGGCTGAGTAGGGACAGCAACCCAGAAGTCTCTTCTTCCCAGAAGGCCTTTCCACTACCTTAGGAACTATATACTCACCTCTGCTCACAATAGACCATTCTATATTCATAATTCAATTAGATTTCACAAGGATGGCTGATGAATTTATAAGAGAAGCTCTTTCCCATCTGTTGACACAACCACGTATGTCCCCAGCTTAATGAGCAGATAATGTAGTGGGGCTGTGCTGTCAGATTTTCTGATGGCAGGCCACCTAGGCCCTGGTGGCATATTTTCAAACGCTACCACATTTAAGCAGGCAGTGTTTATTCAGCATGTTTGTGCCACAGATTTGCCCGAGGTGCCCTGACATCTTCATCAGAGGCAAGTTTAGCACAGTGGCTGCTGTGCAGGGCCACAAGCATCCCCTGCCTTCCACGCTCTGCTTGGAAACCAATGGAGTCCTCCAACACCATGGGCAGCTGTCTGTCAGCAGCAGTGGGTACCCTGTACCCCCCTGCTCCCTCCTTTCCCCGTGGGTACAGGGAGTCTCTTCCATGGAACTGAGCACACATTCATCTCCTGCACCTGTCGTGCCCAGTTCATCTTATTGCTCCCACTTCGTACATGAGAAGCAGGTTTGAAAGAGATAGGATATCAAGGATAAGATGGGGATCAATGGTAGAGCACTTGTCTATCATATACAGCCTTTGAGTTCAATGCTCAGCTTTCTTTAAAGAAACAGAAGCATAAGGCTGGGCAGATGGCTCGTCTGTTAAGGATTTCTGTTGCAGAGAACCTGAGTTCAGTTCCCAGCACCCATATGGTGGCTAAAAAACCATCCATAAGTTCAGTTCCAGGAGATCCAAATTCCTCTTCTGACCCCTGTGGGCACCAGGCACCCATAAATATGTGCAGGGAAAGTATGAACATACATAAAATAAATCTTAAGAAAACAAAGAGAAGAAGAAAGAGAGAGCAGGGGTAGGGGGGTGGGTGTTGAGATAGAAGTCTTCACTGATTTGCAGGAAATGCTAGACTGACTCCATTAAGATTTCTCCTTCCTACTCCTTGTTATCTGACCCTCTCTGAGAGCTGCACACTCCCAGCCTGCTCCTGAGGTGTGAGGTAGAACATCCAGGTTAAGGGCCATTGTGCATGTGGAATTGGGGCTGGGTCTAGTCTCTGGCTCTTCCTTCTGTTTCTGGCTGGCAGGATGCTGGTCCGGGAGCAGGGGTTGGAAAGCAGTAGAAACTGGGCTGTAGGGAGGGTTTTGCCCTTTTCCCACTCAATTTCCTCCAGGACTCTATACCATCCCTACCCCATAATAAGCAGGGTGGGTATAGCAGAAGAGATTGAAAACGCTGGGCAAATGTGCTGCTTATTAAACATTTTATTTGGTGCTGAGTGTTAAGCTCTAGAATGGAGCAGTAGACAAGATAGAAGGGTGGGTACTCCCATAAATTCTTTTGTGCATGGGTGTGTGTGCATTTGGGGTGTATGGGTAGTTATGGCAGGTGGGTATTCATTTTAAATAGAAGTTTTCAAGTGGGAGATGCTTCTATGTTTTTACAAGGCTCAAAGACTGAACTTAGTGATTATGGAGAGTTAAAGTGTTGCAGACCAGAGCCACATTATCTTGGGTTATTTTTAGTCTCTTTGAAAGTCATTCATTGCTCATTCCTATGTCTAACCTAACAGCTTTGTGACTACACTAAAAAACAAAACCACCAACCTTTAAGATGTATTCTTAGCAAGCTACTAGTTTTTGACGAATCCAAAAACTAAGATGATCAGCAGAGAGTGTTTGAGACCTCAGTAGAGACTTTGCTTTGCTACATTGTGCCTACCCATTGTTTCCAAATGATAATTTTTCCCTTTTCATGTATCTGTGGTGTATATGGACATGTAAGTATGCATGTTCACATGCATGTAGGCACACAAGTGTGTGTATGCATGTGCATATGTATGCTTGACTATGGAGGCTGAGGCTGATGGTCAAAGTATTTCTTGATTACTCTCCACTTTATTCACCGAGGTAAGGCCTCTTCCTGAACCCTAAAGTTCACCTATATGGCTAGGCTATCTAGGCAGCTTGGGATTCACAGCACTGGAATTACAGGAGGGCTGGCACACTCACCAGATGTTTACACAGGCTTTAGGAATCCAAACTACAGTTCTGATGACTACGGCTTGAGTGTCAAGCACTTTAATTTCTGACTCAATACCCCAGCCCCATGACCAATGTATTTAAAAGCATTTTGACTTACAGCTTTCTTTGATCTGTTACTGTCTTAGGGTTTCTATTGCTGTGAAGAGACACCATGACCAAGGCAACTCTTATAAAGGTCAGCATTTAATTTAGACTGGCTTACAGTCTCAGAGGTTCAGTCCATTATCATCATGGAGGGAAATGTGGCAGCATGTAGGCAGACATGGTATTGGAGGAGGAGCTCAGAGTTTTACATCTCAATCTGAAGATCTGAAGGGAGGCAAAATGAGATTGTCTTCTGCAGACAGCCAGCAGGAGGTTCTCTCTCCCCAACAGTGACACTTTCTCTGACAAGACCATAGTAGTGCTACTTCCCATGGGCCAAGCATATCCAAACCACCACAGTTACTATAAAAACTTCATGAGACTGTTACCACACTGGAACATGGAGCATGAAGGAACCTGAATCTGTGTTCCTAAACCATTCTTGGCTCCAGAGTAAACTACCATTTATCCCCTTTAAGACGAGTGTTTTTGCAGTGGCCGTTACTGTTCTCAAACTTAAGGCCGGACCCATTTGTCACCCGAATCTGCACCCAGCATGACCTCTTCAGATAGATGCTGGTGAGTTCTCTCTGGGGCTCCCAACTCCCTTTGCTTGGTGGAAGGTCAATGTATTATTTTTGGAAACATTGTTAGGATCTTGTTTATTGGGTACTTTTGGGGGGTTGCTTTCAAAGCATTTGTTTTAAGGTGCCCATTTTGTCCATTTGGTTTAGGGTCATCTTGGCTCCCCAGGATTTGGTTTGTTGTTCAATGAGACCTCCTAAGGCATTTGGTTTGTTAATTTGTTAGCAGTCAGCCTGGTTTCTGGCTGCTCCTCCAATATCTCATTTAAAGGACAGGGAACCTTTGGACAAGAAAAAAAAAAAACCAACAACATTATATTTGGTATTCCAGCTGAGTTTTATGCTTGATAACTGCTAATTTAAATTGCATGGGTTTCAAAAGAAAAAGAGGGGAATCTAACTAAAGATAACTTGACTTTGTGCTTCTCTCTATGGGGAACATTTAATATCTCTAAATTGTTGTGTGTGTTAAATGAAATGTCCTAGGTAATAGGATTATAGATCATAAATGGGCAGCTTTCTCTAGCTGGATTTTAAACACATCTAAAGAAAAAAATGAAAAAAACTGATAATTCACAAATTAATAATAATAATAATAATAGTTCTAAGTTAAAGGGAGATGTTGAAATTAACAAGAGAATTTTAGAGATTATGTCAGAACTAAAGATGGATTCTGAGAACTCTGATGCAGTCCTGGTACTTGTCCACCCAACCTTAACTCTCTTTAATCTCTAAGCAAATTGTTCAATATCAAAGAAAGTGACTGTTGTGGCTTTTTTTTTTTTTTTTTTTTTGGGATAAAACTTAGAAGAAAAGGCAAAAAAAAAAAAAAGATGAAAAATTCCATCTGGGAAGGTGGTCATATCTGCTGATTAATTGGTAAACAGAGAAAGATGGTCATTTGATTCTGTGT